>NC_083365.1:3363392-3668928 GCF_030254825.1 Meriones unguiculatus | reverse complement strand
CATGTGCTGCTTATGAATTTATATACACTGAGTGTAGGTATATAACTGATAAGTAAATTAAGAAACAGGTTACATAAGAAAACTTCTTTCTTCCTCACAACCATTGGTATATTCCAAATGTAATCACTAATTTCATCTACAAAACCAATCTATTTAACATGTTCTTATACATTTCAGACTAAAAATAGCAAAAATTATACTAATTGGATTCTATTATATTATTATAAGATAGTATATGAGAATCATGCCACACAAGTTAGATTTTATCACATTTTTGTTTGATAGTCTGTGAGAATCATTCCATGTGTGTGAATTATCCGTTTGGCTTTCTCACTAATGGATACTAACTTATGATATAAATCCACAATGTCTAATCTTTCCAGTCTCTTGTTACTTGCTATTTGTGCAGTACTCCATTTAGGAATGGTAGATATTATGTATATTAATACTCTTTCTTGATATATCACTGGTGTAAGGTATAATGTATTCAATTAAAAAGACTGAATAATTTGTATAAAAACCTTAGAATGACTAAAGTAGGAGGTTTATACAGATGTAAAGAAATTACCATGTCTATATTTCAGGCAAATGTGTATGGTATATATTAATGAATTAAAACATTGCTGACAAATCTGTGGGGGGTAAAGTAAAGAACTCTAGAAATAGGCACATGTGCATTGGAGATAATAACAAATAAAAAAAAACCCATCCTATCCATAATACAATATACGGCAATGTTTAAAATAATTAACATCTAGATAATCATCACTGGGTAATTTTTATCAAATGCTGTCTTCTCTGCAGCAGAAGTGATCTCTTGTTGGCACAGCAAACCTAGGAAGAGAGCGAGTGAGAAAGAAAGAGTCATGAAGCTAGCACAGCTGTAGGACACAGTCTACCACAATGCTGTTTTGCTATTGTCCTGAAGTTCACTTACGGTTTATGATCTCTGCATGTTGCATTTGTGGGGGACTTTTTATATGTGTTTGTTTATGTTTTTTCTTCTTTTTTATTGTTTGTTATTATTATTTACATTTTATCAACTCTGTATCCCAGCTGCATCCCGCTCCCTCATTCCCTCCCAATCCAACCCTACCTCAACTCAGCTTCTTCCTGCCTCTTTCCAAGTCCACGGACTGGGGAGGACCTCCTCCCCTTTCCTCTGGCCCTCTTTTATCAGGTATCTTCAGGGCTGGCTGCAAAGTCCTCCTTTGTGGCCTAGCAGAACTGCTCCTCCCTTAGGGGGTGGGGGTGGGGGTCAAAGAGCCTACCATTGAGTTCCTGTCAGAGATAGTCCCTTTTCCCCCTACTATAGGAAACCAATTGGTTATTGAGCTACCATGAGCTTTGTCTGAGTAAAGGTTCTAGGTTATATCCATACATGGTCCTTGGTTGGAGAAACAGTTTCAGAAAAAAACCCTGTGCCCAGATATACTTGGTCCTTGTGGGGCTCCTATCCTTTCCCTGTCATATTAACTCCCCTTCTGCCGAAGGTTTGGTTATGAGTCTTAGTGTCTGTTTTGAAACGCTGCTTGGTAGGATCTTTCAGATGCCTTCTGCGGTAGACTCCTGTCATATGTCCTATGCACATCTCATTTGTCTTTCTAAGTGAGGATTGATCATCTTACCTTGTGTCTGCTTTCTTGATTATCTCCTTTAGGTGTATAGACATCATTATGTTTATTATAACTAGTAGGTCTATATAAGTGAGTATATACCATTTGTCTTTCTACTTCTGGTATACTTCACTCAGAATGATCTTTTCTAGATCCCACCATTTGCCTGCAAATTTTATGGTTTCCTCATTTTTGATTGCTGAGTAGTATTCTATTGTGTAAAAATACCACAACTTCTGTATCCATTCCTCCGTTGATGGACATCTGGGTTGTTTCCAGGTTCTGGCTATTACAAATAAAGCTGCTACAAACATGGTTGAGCAAATGTCCTTGTTGTGTACTTGAGCAAATTTTGGGTATATACCTAGCAGTGGTATAGCTGGGTCTTGAGGAAGCTTTATTCCTAATTGTCTGAGTAAATGCCAGATTGACTTCCAAAGTAGTTGTACCAGTTTACATTGCCAAAAGCAATGGAGTAGGGGTCCCCTTTCTCCACAACCTCTCCAGCACTGTTGTCACTTGAGTTTTTCATCTTGGCCATTCTGATGGGTGTAAGGTGAAATCTCAGGGTCGTTTTGATTTGCATTTCCCTGATGGCTAATGAGGTTGAGCATTTCTTTAAGTGTTTCTCTGCCATTCGATATTCCTCTACAGAGAATTCTCTGTTTAGGTCTGTTCCCCATTTGTTAATTGGATTACTTGATTTGTTGCTTTTCAGCATCTTTAGTTCTTTGTATATACTGGATATTAGCCCTCTGTCAGATAAGGGTTGGTGAAGATTTTTTCCCAATCTGTAGGCAGTCGTTTTGTTTTGATGACAGTGTCTTGCTTTACAGAAGCTTTTCAGTTTCATGAGGTCCTATTTATTGATTGTTGCTCTTAGAGCCTGTGCTGTTGGTGTTCTGTTCAGGAAGTTGTCTCCTGTGCCAATGAGTTCTAGGCTGTCCCCACTTTTTTTTCTAACCGATTTAGAGTATCTGGTTTAATGTTGAGGTCTTTGATCCACTTGGACTTTAGTTTTGTGCAGGGTGATAAATATGGATCTATTTTCATTTTCCTGCATGTAGATATCCAGTTGGACCAGCACCATTTGTTGAAGATGCTGTCTTTTTTCCATTGAATGGATTTGTCTCCTTTGTCAAAAAATCAAGTATTCTTAGGTGTGTGGGTTTATTTCTGGATCTTCTATTTGGTTACATTGATCCTCCTTTCTGTTTCTATGCCAATACTATGCAGATTTTATTACTATTGCTCTGTAGTACAGCTTGAGATCGGACATGGAGATACCTCCAGATGATCTGTTGTTATACAGGATTGTTTTGGAGATTCTGGGTTTTTTGTTTCTCCATATGAAGTTGAGAATTTTTTTTTCAAGGTCCATAAAGAATTGAGTTGGTATTTTGATGGGAATTGCATTGACTCTGTAGATTCCTTTTGGCAGGATAGCCATTTTCACAGTGTTAATCCTACCAATCCATGAGCATGGGAGATCTTTCCATCTTCTGATATCTACTTCAATTTCTTTCTTCAGAGGCTTGAAGTTTTTCTCCAACAGGTCTTTCCCTTGCTTGGTTAGTGTCACCCCAGGGTACTTTATGTGGTTAGTGGCTATTGTGAAGGGCGTTGTTTCCCTTATTGCTTTCCTGGACCTTTTGTCTTTGGTATACAGGAGGGCTTCTGATTGTTTTGAGTTGATTTTGTATCCTGCCACTTTGCTGAAGGTGTTTATCAGCTGAAGGAGTTCTCTGGTTGAATTTTTGGGGTCGCTCATGTATACTATCATATCATCTGCAAATAGTGACACTTTGACCTCTTCCTTTCTGATTTGTATCCCCTTGATCTCCTTTAGTTGTCTTATTGCTCTGGCTAGGACTTCAAGTACTATGTTGAAGAGGTATGGAGAGAGTGGGCAGCCTTGTCCCTGAATTCAGTGGGATTGATTTAAGTTTCTCTCCATTGAGTTTGATGTTGGCTATATGTTTGCTGTATATTGCCTTTACTGTGTTTTGATAGGTGCCTTGTATCCCTGATATCTCCAAGACTTTAAACATGAATGGGTGTTGAACTTTGTCAAATGCTTTTTCTGCATCTAAGGAGATTATCATGTGGTTTTTCTCCTTCAATTTGTTTATATGGTGGATTATATTGATGGATTTTCATATGTTGAACCACCCTTGCATGCCTGGGATAAAGCCTACTTGGTCATGGTGGAAGATATCTTTGATGTGTTCTTGGATTTGGTTTGCAAGTGTTTTATTGAGTATTTTTGCATCAATGTTCATTAAAGAGATAGGTCTCAAGTTCTCTTTTTTTGTTGGGTCTTTTTGTAGTTCAGGTATTAAGGTGACTGTGGCTTCATAGAATGAATTTGGTAATGTTCCTTCTGTTTCTATTTTATGGAGTAGTTTGGAGAGAATTGGAGTTAGCCCATCTTTGAAGGCCTCCTAGAATTCTGCACTGAAACCATCTGGCCCAGGACTTTTTTTTGGAAGGGAGACTGTTGGTGACTGCTTTTATTTCCTTGGGGGAAATAGGACTATTCAATCTTTCTACCTGATCTTGACTTAATTTTGGTAAATGGAATCTATCAAGAAAATTGTCCATTTCTTTTAGATTTTTGAATTTTGTGGCATGTAGGCTTTTGTAGTACGACCTCATGATTGTGTGGATTTCCTCAGTGTCTGTAGTTATGTCCACCTTTTCATTTCTGATTTTGCTGATTTGGATAGTTTTTCTCTGCCTTTTGGTTAGTTTGACTAAAGGTTTGTCTATCTTGTTGATTTTTTTCAAAGAACCAGCTCTTGGTTTTATTGATTCTTTGAATAGTTTTATTTGTTTCTAGTTGATTGATTTCTGCCCTGAGTTTGATTATTTCCAGCCATTTGCTCCTCTTGGGTGCATTTGCTTCTTTTTTTTCTAGGGCTTTCAGTTGGGCCATTAAGTTGCTTGTATGAGATGTCACAAATTTTTTCCTGAAAGCATTTAGTGCTATTAATTTTCCTCTGAGCGTTGCTTTCATTGTGTCCCATAAATTAGGGTGTGTTGTACCTTAATTTTCATTGAATTCTAGGAAGTCTTTAATTTCTTTCTTTATTTCTTCCTTAACCCAGCTATCATTGAGCAGCAAGTTGTTCAGTCTCCATGTGCTTGTAGGCTTTTTTCTAATTCCATTGTTGTTGATGTCCTGCTTTATTCCATGGTGGTTAGATAGAATACAGGGGATTATTTCAATCTTCTTGTATCTGTTGAGGCTTGCTTGTGACCAACTATATGGTCTATTTTGGAGAAGGTTCCATGAGGTGCTGAAAAGAGGGTATATTCTTTTACGTTTGGGTGGAAAGTTCTGTAGACATCTATTAGGTCCATTTGATTTAGTACCTCTGTAAGTGCCTTTCTTTCCTTACTTGGTTTCTGTCTAGATGATCTGTCCCTTGGTGAATGTGGAGTGTTGAAGTCTCCCACTATCAAGGTTTTGTGATCGATGTGTGATTTAAGTTTTAGTAATGTTTCGTTTATGAATGTAGGCGCTCTTGTATTTGGGGAGTAGATGTTCAGAATTGTGATATCCCCTTGGTGTATTTTTCCTTTGATAGGAATGAAGTGTCCCTACTCATCTTTTTTGATTAATTTTGGTTGAAAGTCTATTTTATTAGATATTAGGATAGCTACCCCAGCTTGTTTTCTGGGTCCATTTGCTTGAAAGACATTTTTCCAGCCTTTTACTCTGAGGTAGTGTTTATCTTTGTTGCAGAGGTACGTTTCTTGGATGCAGCAGAATGTTGGATCCTGTTTTTGCACCCATTCTGTTAGTCTGTGTCTTTTTATTGGCGAGTTGAGTCCATTGATGTTGATAGATAATATTGACCAATAAATGTTACTTTCTTTTGTATTGGAGTCGGTGATCTTACTGTGTTTCATTGCTTGTTTTCTTTTCATTTTTGTTGGGATATTATCTGTATGCCATGTTTTCTTGGGTGAAGTTGTTTTCATTGGATTGGAGTTTTCCTTCTAGTATCTTCTGTAGGGCTGGTTTGCTGTGTAGATATTGCATAAATTTAGTTTTGTCATGGAATATTTTGTTTTCTCCATCTATGTTGATTGAAAGCTTTGCAGGGTATAGTAATCTGGGTTGGCATTTGTGATCTCTTAGTGTCTCCATGACATGTGCCCAGGCCCTTCTAGCTTTCATAGTTTCTGATGAGACATCCGGTGTGATTCTGATAGGTCTACCTTCATATGTTACTTGGCCTTTTTCCCTTGCTACTTTTAATATCTTTTCTTTGTTCTGTAGATTTAGTGTTTTGACTATGATGTGACATGATGTGTTTCTTTTCTGGTCTAGTCTATTTGGTGTTCGGTAGGCCTCTTGTATATTTATGGACATCTTTTTCTTTAAGTTGGGAAAATTTTCTTCTACGATTTTCTTGAAAATGTTTTCTGGACCTTGGAGCCTGGAGTCTTGCTTTTCATCAATTCCTATTATTCTTAGATTTTTGTCATTTCATGGCGTCCTTGATTTCTTGGATATTTTGTGTTCGGAACTTTTCTGATTTTACTTTCTTTTTGAGAGAAGTATCAATTTCTGCGAGTATATCTTCAGCTCCAGAGATTCTCTCTTCTATCTCTTGTATTCTCTTGGTGATGCTTATCTTTGTGGTTCCTGATCTTTTCTCCAAGTTCTCCAGCTCAAAGGTTTTCTCAGTTTGTGTTTTCTTTATTGAGTCTAATTCCGTTTTCATGCCTTGCACCATTTCCTTCATCTGTTTGATTGTGGATTCCTGTCTCTCTATGGCGGTCTCTATTTTTTTGTTCATTTCCTTTCTATATGCCACTAATTTTATCTCTACATGTGCCTCTATTTTTTTGGCTATGTTTGCCTGTGTTTCTTTAAGAATTTTGTCTATTTCTTCTTTCTTTATCTCCAATTGACTGGCCAAGTCTTTGAAAGATTTGTTCATTTCCTCTTTAACTGACTGAATTTGCATGGCTATTGTTCTGAGAGAGCTGCTTGTTTCCTCTTTATGAGCCTCAAATAGTTGGGTAAGCATAGCTTTAAAGTCATTTTCCTGTGCTTCTGTTGAATTGGAGTATCCATCAATTTTGGGGGTTGCTGGTGAAGTCATGGTGTCCTGCTTTATGTTGGAAGTGTTCTTTCACCTACCCCTGGCCATTGGCTTATCTGAAACCTTCCATGTTTGTTTTTGGGTTCTGCAGTTCACACTGGTACTGTCTCTCTCTGGCGTCTGGAGAGTTCTTTAGGAAGCTGAGAGAGGTTCTGTGTCCTCAGTGTGTGCTGAGGACTAGCTGTACCTGTGGGAGAAAAGTACGCAGGCGCAAAGGGGGCAAATGCATGCGTGCACATGTGTGTGTGTGTGTGTGTGTGTGTGTGTGAAGTGTGCGTGGAAGTTTGTTTATGTTTTTTACCCAGAAAATTATTTCCACTGTCAAAGAATTAATTTTTTCTTACCTTACTCAAGAGTTTTCCTTGCCATGGTGATTGGAAAAAAGCACAAAAAGTTGGATAGTGCCAGAGTTCTTTTGGCACACCTTCCCCTAAGCAAACTCAGAAACAACAGATTTGCCAACAGATCAGATGGCAGGCTCCCTCCTATATGTAGTCCATAGGACTTTGCCAGTAGAAAATAAAGTTCGTTTGCCTAAAACAACTTTTGATACATATATATGACGTAAAATTAATATAAAAGAAATATAAAAAAATTGCCAAGTCATAAGGAGACTGGCTTACATTAAGTCACAGTGAGGTCTTTTAACAAAAGGAAACAAACAAGAAAACAAATGAATAGAACAAGTTAGTCTGCAGCCTGGGAAAACTTTCAAACTTTTAGCTAGGCTAACTCACAAGGTGTATTTTAACCACTATGCTCTGTTCAAGGCTTGAGAGTTATTTAGACCAACTCAGACATTTTCCTATCTGTTTAATGTTTCACTTTTCTGAAGAATAGAATGAAAAAAGTAAAAAATGCTTATTTAGTCTAAAATAATCTAAGATTGATAAGACCTATTCTCTCTGTAACACTTGTCCAGGGACAAAAATGATATGATCTGTATTATTTTTTAAATCATAAGTTTGCCTGCTTTGTGGAACCTTTATGAATAAAGAAGCCTCCTGGTTGCTAGTCAGTCAGAGATGCAAGATTCCCACACTTTTGGTCTCTGATGTATTCTTCCATTACTCCCCTTTGCCTGTTCCTTATATCCTCTGCTAGAACCTGTCTGAATGCTGGGATGCCCCTGGCAGCTTGTGATATTAAAAAACTAAGTCAATTCTGACACAACTCTAAAGAAACCTTTCGTAAGGCTTCCAGTAACAGAAGGAATGAGTCATTATGAAAGCAAACTGAAGGTTCACAATGGTGGTAGACTCACACAGACTCAAATAAGCAAGTGTAACAATGATACCTCAGGACTGAAGGGATGACACAGTGGGTAAAAGTAGCAACCACCAAGTCTATTGACCTGAGTTCTTTTTCTAGACCCCTAGAGTAGAGACATGCAGTTCTCAAAGTTGTCCAATCACGTCTATTTGTACACCCTGACAAGTGCAAATGTTCATACAAACAAGCATACACAACACATCAAACAAATACAGTAAAGTATTCTTTAAAAGTGGAGACAGGACTGTCTCTGACATGGACTCAGTGGCTGGCTCTTTGATCATCTCCCCCTGAAGGGGGGCCAGCCTTACCAGGAAGACAATGCAGACAGTCCTGATGAGACCTGATAGGCTAGGGTCAGAGGGATAGATAATCCTCTATCAGTAGACTGGGGGAGGGGCATGGGAGGAGATGAGGGAGGGAAAGTGGGATTGGGAGGAGATGAGGAAGGGGGCTACAGAGGGGATACAAAGTGAATAAACTGTAATTTATAAAAACAAACAAATTGAAAAAATATATATAATTTTAAAAAATTAAAATGGCATAAGTACCTGGGTGTGGCTCTAATCAAGCATGTGATATACCTGTATGAAAAAAAATCAGGAGCCCAAGATGGCGGCAAAGAGCATGCACTGTATCTGAGGGTCACAGAATCTGAAACTCCGAAATTAGTGCGGAGGTGGGGGGCAGCAAAAGCCACAACATTGACATTGAGGCTTCCTGGGTGAGAGGGGACAACCCGTGAGCTGGGCCAGTTTGAATCCAGGTCACCCATAAATGTCTCCAGGGACTGGGAGTGGCAAATATTCACCCCGCTCCCGCACTTTCCCTTGCCCTAAGCACTGGCCTCCCAGCTCTGCTGAGGAAGCAGTAGTTGCCCCAAGCATAAGTCTCCCTGCTTGGTGACTGAGAGGACAGAGGCAGCAGCAGTGTGGGCTTCCCAGCTGCAGCGGCAGCAGTGTGGGCCTCCCAGGTCTGCAGCTGTGGCTGGAGGAGGCTGCCCCAAGCAGAAGCCTCCATGCTCAGTGAATGAGACAGCAGAGGCAGCTGTCACAAGGATAGATCACCTATACTTTCATTTGCCCCTGCTGGCCAAAATCTGAGACTAGAGAACAGGGGAAACCCCTGTGCTTTCCAATTAGGCCTAATAGCAAGTGAGTGAGCCTTCAAGTGAGTGTGTGCAGAGCTCCACTTCCAAGCACATGCCCGTGCTTGAACACATTCACCTGTGACCTTCCTCCCTTAGCTACAGCTGAAACACCAACGTCCACTCTCAAACTGGTGGTCCTCTCATCTTCCTGAAGAATACTCCAGACACCAGAGACAGATGGGCCCATTATGAAGTACAGACTCCAAGAACAAACAGCAAAGGTTACCAATAAGCAGATGGATAAAGGTCAGCATAAGAACTTATCAAACAAAAAACAGAACATCATGGCTTCACCAGCAACACCAAAATGTAATGGATATTTTAATTCACTGGAAACACAGAAAAATTATCTCAAATCTATGTTTATCCAGTTCTTAGGGGCACATAAAGAGAAAACAAACAAAGCTTTCAAAGAAATACAGACAAACAGAGGCAAAAGTAGAGGCATATAGAGAGGAAACAAACAAAAAAAAAATAGAGGCCATCATGTGAAGACAGGAATACACATTCAAACAGACAAAGGAAATGAAGCAAGGCATGAAGACAGAATTAGAACCAATAAAGAAAACACAGACAGAGAAAACCTTGGAGCTCAAAAACTTATAGAAAAGATCAGGAACCACAAAGGTAAGCATCACCAATAGAATATAAGAGATGGAAGAGAGAATCTCATGTGCTGTAGATACAACTGCAGAAATTGATACATGTAGTAAGGGGATCAGGAAATATTTCTGACATGACCTCAAAGACTTGTTCCTTTACCTCCCCACTCCCCTGAGGGAGGAACAGCCTTGCTAGGCCACAGAGGAGGATATTGCAGCCAGTACTGCAGATACCAGATAAGCTAGGGTCAGATGGAAGGGGAGGAGGACCTCCCTTAGCAGTGGACTTGGAAAGGGACAGGGAGGAGATGAGGGAGGAAGGATGGGATTGGGAGGAAATGAGGGAGGGGGCTACAGCTGGGATATAAAGTAAATAACCTGTGATTAATATTAAAAAAATAAAAGTTAAAAAAAAATAAATGGGACCTCTTAAAAGTGAAAATCTTCTGTAAAGCCAAAACCAGTGTCATCAGAATAAAACAACAGCCTACAGATTGGGAAAGTATCTTTACCAACCCTAGATCTGACAGAAGGCTAATTTCCTAAATATATAAAGAATTAAGAAGTTAAACAACAAACCAAGTAATCCAATTAAAAATGAGGTACAGAGGTAAACAGAGAACCCTCAATAGGGGAACATAGAATGGTAGAGAAACACTTAAATGTTCATTGTCATTAGTCATCAGATAGATGCAAATAAAAACAACTCTGAGATTCCACCTTACACACATCAGAATGACTAAAATAAAAAACTCAAGTGACAATACATTCTTTGGAGGATGTAGAGAAAGGGAAACCCACCTCCATTGCTGGTGGGAATGTAAACTTGCACAACCACTTTGGAAATCAGTCTGGCACTTTCTTAGGAAATTGGGAATAGTACTTTCTCAAGATCCAGCTATACCACTCATAGACATATATCCAAAATATGCTCAACTATTCATCAAGGACATTTGCTGAACTATGATCTTAGCAGTTCTGTTCATAACAGTCAGAAGCTGGAAGCAACCTAGATGTCCCTCAACAGAGGAATGGTTACAGAAATTGTGGTACATTTATGCATGGACTACTACTCAAAAATTGAAAACACGAAAATCATAAAATTTTCAGGAAAGTTGTGGGAACTAGAAAACATCATTGCGAGCAGAAAAACACACATGGTATATACTCACTCCTAAGTGGATATTAGCCATTAAATATAGGATAAACATACTAAAATCTATACTCCTAAAGAAGGTAAACAACAAGGAAGACGATAGGGAATTTGCTAAATATTCATTCAGAAGGCAAATGGGGTAGACATCAGAAGTAGGAGAAGACAGGAAAAGGACAGGATCCTACCACAGACAGTCTATAAAAGACTCTACTGATCAAGGTATCGAAGCAGAAGCCAAGACTCATAGCTAAACTTTGGGCAGAGTGCACAGAATCTTGTGGAAGAAGAGGGAGATAGAAAGACCTGGAGGGGATAAACGCTCCAAAAGGAGACAACAGAGCCATAAAAACAGTGCTGGGGGCCCTGAAGAGAATGATACCCCAACTAAGGACAATGTATAGAGAGGACCTAAAACCCTGCCTCAGATGTTGTCCATAGAGTCAGTCTCCAATGGGGTCCCCAGTAAAGTGACCAAGGATTTTCTCTGGCATGAACTCAGTGGCAGGCTGTCTGATTGCCTCCCCCTATGGGGTGCAGTCTTACCAGGCCACAGAGGAAGAAAATGCAAACAGTTTGGATGAGACCTAAGCTAGGGTCAAATAGAAGGCGAGGAGGAAATCTTCTATTAGTGCACTAGGTGAGGGGCATAGTGGAAGGAGGGTGGGATTTCTGGGAGATGAGGAAGGGGGCCACAGCCAGGAAACAAGTCGAATAAATTTTAGTAAATGATAATAAAAAAGTATGGTCTTATGAAACTTTTTTCTGATTATATATATATATGTGTGTGTGTGTGTGTGTGTGTGTGTGTGTGTGTGTGTGAAATACATGAAGAGTTACATAGCACTTCCTTAGATCCGATAGAAATGAAAGGTATTATAAGGGAGTAGCATAAACAGCTAGACACTATACTGAGAGAATGGTGATACCATGTTTGAGGTTGCTGTAAACAATGGTACAATTTTTTTCACAGTATGAGAATTCTTTAAAAATGAAAGAAAAAAGTATGCAGTTAAAATAAGATGATCAATCCTCACTTAGAAAGACAAATGGTATGGACATTGGATGTAGGAGAAAACAAGTAACAGGACAGGAGCCTACCACAGAGGGCCTCTGAAAGACTCTACCTAGCAGGGTATCAAAGCAGATGCTGCGACTCATAACCAAATCTTCAGAAGAGTGCAGGGAATCATATGAAAGAAGGGAGAGATGGTAAGACCTGGAGAGGACAGGAGTTACACAAGGAGCAAACATATCAGGGTACAGGGGTCTTTCATGAGACTGTTTCTCCAACCAAGGACCATGTATGGATATAATCTAGAATGTCTGCTCAGATGTGGCCCATGGTAGCTCAGTATGCAAGTGGGTGCTCTAGTAAGGGGAACAAGGACTATTTCTAACATGAACTCAATGGCAGGCTCTTCGACACCCCCTTCCCCCTGAGGGAGGAGCAGCCTTGCTAGGCCACAGAAGAGGTCATTGCAGCCAGTCCTGAAGAGACCTGATAAGCTAGGGTCAGGTGGAAGGGGAGGAGGTCCTCCCCTATCAGTGGACTTGGAAAGGGGCATGGAGGAGATGAGGGAGGGAAGTTGGGATTGGGAGGGAATGAGGGAGAGAGCTATGGCTGGGATACAAAGTAAATAACCTGTGATTAATATAAAAATAAGAAAAAATTAAATAAAGAAAAAAACAGAAAAAATAAAATGTAAAGAAAAATAAATAAATAAAATAAGACCCAATATTATATGGCTAATATTCACTCATGCGAGTATATAGCAAGCATATCTTTCTGCTTATGGGTTATGATCTTTTCTAGTTCTGTTCATGATTTTCTTTTTTTAAATACCTGCATAATATTCCATTGCGTAATTAGATAAACATACCAAGATCTACAGACCTAAAGAAGCTAAACAACAAGGATGACCCTAGGGAATATGCTTAGCTCTCATTCAGAAGGGAAAACAGGATAGACACTGGAAGTGGTAGAAAAGAGAGAACAGGACAGGCACCTATCAGAGATCTCCTCTGTTGTAGTAAATTTGAAAAGATGAGTTTGGGGCTATATATTATTTATTATTAGCCCTAAGATTGTCATGTCACTCTTATCTAATCCACTATCACAAGTAGTAAGACACAGACACCTTTTAGATTTTATAGTTGCCTTGTTTACCTTAGGCTGGGCAGATATTCCTACCTATGCTGTCAGAATCATCTCACCATTCATCTCCCAGTCCCCATTCAAAGCCATTCTCCTTAATTATCCTAACTTCCATCCATAATCTTATAAATACTTGCTTTTATTCTTTATCTGGTCCTTTGCATGCCTTTATTAGAGTCCTTCCTTCAGACCCCACATGTTTTTTTCCAGGATAATCCATGATGAAGTCCTCCTTCCTCTCTCTTCCAATTTGTCTCATTCCCATGATTCTCTGTTCTCTACAAGCTATGAGACCTTAGCCACACCTACTCCATTCTTCCCTGCTCAGGTATAGGCGCTTTAATTAACCAATCAGGTATGTTTACATATACATGTTTACACAATACAAATATGTGTTTCCAGATCCTGAGGGCATGTAATATGCATCAGATCAACCTCCAACACTGCTCTAGAAGACTCCACCCAGCAGTGGATAGAATCAGATGCAGAGACTCACAGCCAAACTTTGGACAGAGCACAGGGAGTCTTATAGAAGATGGAAGAAATGAAAGAACATGGAGGGGACATCAACCCCACAACGAGAACAACAAAGCAAAAAATCTGGACTCAGGGACTGCTATAGAGACTGATGCATCAACTAAAGACCATGCATAGAAAGGATTCAGATCCTCTGCTCAGATGTGGCCCATAGACTGCTCAGTGTGTTCCCTAGTAAGGAGAGAAGAGACAGTCTCTGACATGAACTCGGCTGCCTGCTCTTTGATTACTTCTCCCTGGTGGAGTGACCTAGTCATCCCACAGAGGAAAAGGATCCAGACATTTCTGATGGGACCTGATGGGCTGGGGTCAAACAGTAGTCCCTATTAGTGGACTAGGGGAGGAGAGGAGGAAGGAGGGTAGGTGGGACCAGTAGGTGATGAGGAAAGGGTCTACTACTGGGATAAATAGTGCATAAATTGTAAATACAATAGTAATACCCATCAAGAATTATGTCAGTTAAAATTTTTAGTTAATATAGAAAATAGTGAGCTTTAGATGCTGGTGTGATGGCACTGCTTTCAAGATTGAAGACCTGTGTTTCCCAGGACCCAAGTAACAGGAGAGAACCTACTCCTGCAAATTTCACACTGACTCTCACTCTCCTATTGTGCCTTCTTTCACCCTATGCCACTCTAACACAAATTAATGTAATATAATTAAAAGTAAAGAATGGTCTTTTTATGACATTCGCAGATGCATGTATGTATGTATGTATGTATGTATGTGTGATGTATGATTTTACCTTGATCATATAATTCCACCATTATTCTTTCACTATCCCCTCTGCGCTATCTCCCCTTTCTCTTTCAGACATATATATGTGTGTGTGTGTGTGTGTATGTGTATATATATATATGTATGTGTGTGTGTGTATATATATATATATATATATATATATATATATGGTTTTGTGTACAGAGCTAAATCCATAGTATAGATATGTTGACAATGTTTGATATTTTATTTTTCTTCGTTCTATAACTCTATTTTGTTCAATTCTCTCATATCTCTTTAGAGTCTTCCTATGCATAGTTACTTTTCTAGACAGATATATAAGTATATAGATAGATAATAGGTAGGTAGATAGGTAGAGAAAATGTGATTTTTTTCCTCTGTCTGGCTCATTTTTTTTCTTATAATGACAAATAGGAATAGTGCTTCCTCCAGACCCAGCTATACCACTGCTAGGTATATACCCAAAGTTTGTTCAAGTACACAAAAAGGACACTTGCTCAACCATGTTTATAGCAGCTCTATTTGTAATAGCCAGAACCTGGAAACAACCCAGATGTCCATAAACGGTGGAATGGGTACAGAAATTGTGGTATTTTTATACAATGGAATACTACTCAGCAATCAAAAAGGAGGAAGTCATGAAATTTGCAGGCAAATGGTGGGATCTAGAAAAGATCATTCTGAGTGAAATATCCCAGAAGGAGAAAGACAAACATGGGATATACTCACTTATATAGACCTATAAGATATGATAAACATAATGAAATCTATACACCTAAAAAAGATAATCAATTGAGCGGACATGGGGTAAGATGATCAATCCTCATTTAGAATGACAGATGGGATGTGCATTGAACGTATGACAGGAGTCTACTGAGCGCATCTGAAAGACTCTAACTAGCAGTGTTTTCAAAGCAAAGACTCATGACCAAACCTTTGGCAGAGTACAGGGAATCATAAGAAAGAAGGGGAGTTAGTCTGATGGGGAAAGGATAGGAGCTCCACAAGGACCAAATATATCTGGGCACAGGGTCTTTTCTGAGACATTCAACCAAGGACCATGTATGGATATAACCTAGAACCTAGAACCTCCACTCAGATGTAGCCTGTGGTAGCTCAGTGACCAACTGGTTTCCCAAAGTGAGGGGAACAGGGACTATTTCTAACAGGAACTCAAGGACTGGCTCTTTGGTCTCCCCACCCCCGAAGGGAGGAGCAGTCCTGTTAGGCCACAGAGGAGGGCTTTGCAGCCAGTCCTGAAGATACCTGATAAAACAGGGTCAGATGAATGGGGAGGAGGTCCCCCCTATCAGTGGACTTGGAAAGGGGCACGGTGGAGATGAGGAAGGGAGGGAGGGACTGGGAGGGAATGAGGGATCGGGACACGGCTGGGATACAGAGTTAATAAAATGTAACTGATAAAAAAAAACAAAATAAAATTAAAAAAAATAATGATATCCAACATTGTTCCTGCAAATGACACAATTTCATTCTTTTTGTGCTTACATTTCTAGGTTCCTGTGCAAGCGAAGTGGAAATGTATGTGTGCATGAATTGATTATAAATGTTCATGGAAGCATTGTTTATTATAGCCGTAGACTGGGAATACAAGTATCCAAATATCCGCTAGGGAATGACTACAGAACAGAATACTATCCAGTAATAAGCAAGAGCAACTCGCCAATTATGCAGTTCAATGGTAAATTTTCAAAACATTACATTACATTAATAAAATAGACACATAAAACATATCATCTTATTCCAGAAACTTTATTTTATCTTTCTTTATTATTTTTTATTTTGATTTTCTGTCAATGATTTTAATGAACCTTGGATTCTCAACTGTCTGTGGGTACATATGTTCATACGTTTTGGGATGAATTAGCTGCAGCTCATCTCAGTTCAGCTCCAAATCTATCTCCCACCTCCAGGCTTCTTTGTTGTTGTTGTCTTTGTTTGTGTGTGTGTTTGTTTGCTATTTAATGAGAGATAGGATCTCACTATGTAATCTGGCCTGAAACTTTATGTGGAGAGTAGACTGGCCTTAAATTCATAGAGAATCTCATGCCTCTGTCTCCCAAGTGCTAAAATTAAAAGCTTGCACTATAATGCTTGGCCAAGTACTTTTAGAGTGAATATTTCTCTATTTGTTATTTTTTTTTTCATATCTAGATTTTCTAGTTTGTTATAAGGACAGCAATTCAAACCTAGAAAATGAGATAAATCATGTAATGTAATTTAATACTGTAAACACATTATTTAGTATATGAATCAAAGTACATTATTTCAGTAATAAAGTTGTAATGAAAATATTACCTTTATTTTCTTATTTTTTCTAGATTATGGTCATGATATGAGAATTGCTTAACTTTTAAATTTAAAATATTTATTTAGTTTTAAGTTCAAAAGACACTAGAATTATTTTATTTTAGTTTATTTTTTAATTATTAGTTACATTTTGTTAACTCTGTATCCCATCTGTATCTGCTCCCTTATTCCCTCCCAAACCCTCCCTCCCTTCCTCATCTCCTCCCTGCCATTTTCCAAGTCCACTGATTGGGGAAGACCTCCTCCCGTTCATCTGATCCTGTTTTATCAGGTATCTTCAGAACTGGCTGCAAAGTCCTTCTCTGTGGCCAAGCACAGTGCAGGGAATCATATGAAAGAAGGGGGAGTTAGTATGACGTGGAAAGAATAGGCGCTCCACAAGGGCCAAATATATCTGGGCACAGGGGTCTTTTCTGAGACTGACACTCCACCAAGGACCATGTATGGATATAACCTAGAACCTCTGTGCGGATGAAGTCTGTAGTAGGTCAGTAACCAATTGTTTTCCCATAGTAAGGGGAACAGGGACTATTTTTGACAGGAACTGAATGGCAGGCTCTTTGACCTTCCCACCCCCCAAGGGAGGAGCAGTCCTGCTAGGACACAGAGAAGACACTAGAATTTAAAGTTCATTTTAGGCCTGTAATTTTATTTTGACCGTGGAGAAAGATTCTGGGAATACATTTTCCCTAAGGTCATTACCATTTTCTTTCCTCTCCTTAACCAGACTACATAAGAAGTAAAAGAAGCAGCACTTATTGCCAAAGACACAATGACCTGACAGATTTTAGCCGATGAGAGGATGGATGAGAGGATGTGGAACAAGGAAGATTCAGTTCTGCTGCCCTGTGTTTGGGAGACCAAGGATTCTCTGGTATTGGTTATTCATAATTATCTAGGATTTCTACACTATATAAGGAGATGCTAAAAAAATAATTTGAGTTCAAACCCATTTGAAAAATATTGCAGATCTGTTCTTCTCAAACTAAGAAAAGAATGTTGTGGAAATGAGGAGGTGTCTTTTTTTTTCATTTATAATAAAATTTAAATTCCCTGGTTTTCTTAAGAAAAGAAAGTATGGGATTACAAAGACAATGATATGAAGATAAGTTATATATACTATATATAGTATAACTTATGTATACTACCTTGGAGATAGTGAGTCATAAGGGGGAATAAAAAATGCTAGTCATTGGAAAGAACATCATTAAGTCTGAAGTGCTGAAAAAGTAGATGAAGGCTTTTAGATGCACACTGTCTTAGGTGAACACTGTCTTCTGTGCTTTAGATCCTAGAGGAATACTATCAAATGTGTGTGTGAGTATCTTTCTGCTCTAGAAAAACAAATCACATAAGAAATGCTCTAAACTTCTCTGATATGATTTCACTATTGTTCAATAATTTATAATTTAAAAATCAGTAGGGGGCCAAAAGAGTACAAGTTCATAGAGCTATGGGATTGATCTTGATTGAAAATGTGATTAGACTACTGCTGCTTTCTTGGACATTTCCCTATTAATCTGTGATACACAAAAGGAGACAGATCTATTCTGACTTTTATAGAATGCTGGGATACAGACCTGAAATCTCACAACATACATGACTTTCCAGAAGTTCATATTTGGACCCTTCTTTTTTTGGAAAAGACTACCAAAATATAGGATTGTGTGGCTTCAAGAACTAAACACAATAGACCTTGAGAGATGTGTTCCCAAAAGAACAGCCTGCCACTGCAGGGATCATTTATACCCATGTGTTGATTTGGAAAAGAATTTTGAAACCTCTATTTATAATACCTTATCCAAATCTGTTCTCCTATATCAATGACTCCTGAGAATGCCTGAAATTCTACCACTAAAGATACTTCTAGTGAAATTAAACTTGATCCTCTCTTTAGAGTCATTCCCACCCAGTTGAATGATAACCTCTCCCAGAGATATGGAACTCAAAGTTTCCCACACTGTGGTGTGGTGTAGCTAACATGAAGCAGGAAATATGAAAACACATAAAGAAAACATTGCTGTTAAAGTGCAGAGCACTTCCTCTTTTGTTTTGTTTTTCTTTGTTTCATGTGGTCATATTGCTGCATATTCTCTTATCTTTGCCTTTTCTCGGGATTGTGTGGCTATTCTATGCTTATGCAGTGATTTAATTGAATTGTAGAAAGGATATTTAATGACAAACAATACTGACTTAAAACTTTATTATATCACAATTTAAGTAAGAGAGGTCTCATAAAGTTAGATAATTCATTTGAGTTTCAGTGAGATTATTACACAATCAAATATGTCTAATTTAAATCTCTTTCTATAGTACCCCATAGTGATATTGAACCTTTGAGATCAGATGAGAGGCCAGAATTTCACTTCAAGAAGATCCAAGTTTTAGAAGAAGAGAAACCTGCAGAAGTCACTGGGGCTGTGCTGCCTAAGAATTCTGAGCAGATGTGACATCCAGGAAGGAGAGTTTGAAGCGGGGCAAATCTGAACAAATATTCTCATTTCTATATGAAAATGCAGCAATCATTTGCAGATATATAAGTATTAGCATAGCTTTGAACAGGGAAGGCTTTTTGAAATGTAATAGAAATCTTACACAAAATAAAAGTACATTCTTCAAATTTCACAAGACATTGCAAAAATTTTTCTTAAGTCTTTGGACTTCACTTCTCACCTGAATTGAAAAAAATCACACGATATAACATTGAGGTAAGTTGCTCAGAATAAATGCACTTAAACTGAAACCTGAGTATGAAAAATATAAGTGCTCAACTTCAGCCACCAGCCACTATAATTATTTATTTGTTTTAAAATAGAAATGAATGCTAGTGGCTTATTTATTTATTTTTTTAATTTGTTCTGATAGTTTAATGTCCTCTTGGGAATATGGCCTCAAGTACTTTTTCCATGGAAGGAGTAAACAATGTCACTGAATTCATTTTTTGGGGTCTTTCTCAGAACCCAGAGGTTGAAAAAGTATGCTTTGTTGTGTTTACCTTCTTTTACATGGTCATTGTGCTAGGAAACCTCCTCATTATGCTGACAGTTTGCTTTAGCAATCTTTTCAAGTCTCCCATGTATTTTTTCCTCAACTTTCTATCTTTTGTGGACATTTGCTACTCCTCAGCCACAGCACCCAAGATGATTGCTGACCTGCTAGTGAAGAAAAAAACTATTTCCTATGTGGGGTGCATGTTACAACTCTTTGTTGTTCATTTCTTTGGTTGCACTGAGATCTTCATCCTTACTGTCATGGCGTATGATCGATATGTGGCCATCTGTAAACCTCTCCACTACATGACTATCATGGACCGGGAAAGATGCAATAAGATGTTGCTGGGGACATGGGTGGGTGGTTCATACATTCTATTATCCAAGTGGCTCTGGTGGTGCAGCTCCCCTTTTGTGGACCCAATGAAATTGATCACTACTTCTGTGATGTACACCCTGTGCTGAAACTCGCCTGCACTGACACCTACATTATTGGTGTTGTTGTGACGGCCAACAGTGGTACCATTACACTGATAAGTTTTGTCATCTTGCTATTCTCATACACAGTCATTCTCGTATCTCTAAGAAAGCAATCATCCGAAGGAAGACGCAAAGCTCTCTCCACATGTGGATCCCACATTGCCGTGGTCATCATCTTTTTTGGTCCCTGTACTTTCATGTATATGCGGCCTGACACCACCTTTTCAGAGGACAAGATGGTTGCTGTATTTTACACCATTATCACTCCAATGCTGAATCCTCTAATTTACACTCTAAGAAATGCAGAAGTGAAAAATGCAATGAGGAAGCTGTGGACTAGAAAGGTTTCCTGGGAGACTACTGGGAAATAGCAGAACGTAACCACTTAAGTAATAAATCTTCAATTCCTTTAGCCTTGACTAATGACATTTGGAGAAACACTAGAAGCAACATCACAGGATTCAGGTGACAAGTGATGGGGCACTGTGTTATACAGAAGTAAGGTACGATGATCATGGTCATGCAATAATCTATTATGTTCAGGTAATTTTGTGAAATATGAATGACAAATATTTTTCATATAAAAGTCATTACTGTCTCCTCTTCCTTTGTAACTATTGTGAGAACGTACTATTGAAATGCTTAAGGCCATTTCTATTATTTAGGAATATGGTACTTATCTATTAAACTCGATGTACACATATTGCATAAATGATTGCATACATGCAAAGCTCCATATCCATGCTAATGTCTTCTTAACTGAATTTCAGAAAACAAAGTTTATTAAGCCTCATAATGTTAAAACTGGGATAAAACTGGCAAAGAATATTAAAAAAATAATGTATTTTGGAGACAAAAGGTTAGTTTTCATTGCTTGGTTTTGGTAAATAATATTTCCATTCTTTGTTTCACATTTTCTTTTACTCCGGCAATTAAAAGATCAGACTGGCTGAACTGTGAGAATACATCCCATTCATTCTATTCTCATTTATTTATTTAAATATTTATGTATTTATTTATTTTTATTTATTTATTATAATTTATTCATTTTGTATCCAGGTTATAGCACCCCCATGGACTCCTCCTAGTCCCACCTCATTTTGGACATAAATTTCTGAGTCTATTATTTCCCTTAACTGGGATCCATAAGCTGAAATTTCTTGGGTACAAATGTATCTTTATCATTGTTTTATTATGTTTTGTCAAAATCTAATTACCCATGCTACTATTTCTACCTATACTTAGGTTTTGATTATATGAGAGTAAAATATAAGTATTACTTCTGGGAAGGCCTATATTGCCTAAAAATAACACTTTTGCAACCTCATGATTAAATGTTAAAAAAAAACAAACAAAAAAACAAATATTTATTGGATATGACTGAAACCACAGCACTGAAAAGAAGTTTATATGGGTTGGGGATGGTCAGAATGATTTTATAGTCAGCCTTAGTCATATCATAAATCCCAGGGTAGCCTAGAAGAATGAGACCTTGTCTCATCTGTTTCCCTTCACCTTCCTGAATTAGATAATCCTATGAGAAGTTTCTTTCCATGGAAATAAAATTTGAAATGACTAGATCTATCTACTTTCCATTATTCTTTAATCAATATTCTTCTTATAATTTTTAAATTCAATGTATTTTTCAAATAGGGCACATGTATATGTAACTAAGAAATTTAAAAATTCTACTAAAAATTTCTGTATCATTTTTGCAAATGTGTTCCTGTCCTTTAAATGTGGCATCTTTTAAAAAAGAGATGGAGATACATGAAGAGCTTTCAACCCATTTTTCTTTTAGAGTGAGCTGTCCCAGATAATGGGCATCACAAATATCATGTTTGAAAGTCTTAAGATCTTCTACTTAGTATCTGGGCTCTGGTTCATCATCTATTTAGCACAGTGAACCCAGAGATCCTGCTCAGTGCAGCAAAATTCTATGGAGAAATGAAATGAGCTCTATTAGTGTCCTGAAAATTATATTAGCCTACATTCCAGAATAAGTTACTTTCACCTGCTTTATTTTCCTTTCCAATTTTGTTGTATTAATAAAATTATTTTATTTGATGTGTATATATGGTTCAGCATGTGTACAGTATAAAATGCATACTAAAAGCAAATAAATTAGGACATCCATCACCATAGTCATTTTGTGTTCACAATGTGTATAGTTATATTGCCACACGGTCTTCTTTACTCCGTTAAACAGGATAAACCTGTGTGTAGAAAACATTGAAACACCTTAAGAAGCCCAGCAAAAACCTTATTGTTTTCTATGTTCCATGTTCAATAAAGATTAACTAATTGTACCTAAAGAATTGTCATTTCTTCATCTTTTACATTTTCTTAATTTTAGCATATACCACACTGAAGATAACCTATCTGTACATTTTATATTGAAAATAGTTTTTTTAATTTCTATTTTTGTTCTTCACAATTTATTCATTATATATCTCAAGTGAAGCCCCCTCCCTCGACTCCACCAGTCCCACATTCCCTCTCATTTACCTTTATCCTAGTCTACTGAAATGGGGAGTTCTCCACTATTACCATCTACCCATAGCTTGTTAAGTCTCATTAGGACTGCCTGGATCCTCTTCTTCCATGGCGTGGCAAGGCTGCATCACCATGGGCAAGTGATCAAAGAGCAGGCAACTGAGTTCATGATAGAGGCATCCCATGCTTTCCTCACTCAGAGATCCATGTGGAGACTGAGCTGCCCATTGGCCACATCTGAGCAGGTGGTCTAGGACCTCTCCTTGCATGGTACATTTTTAAAAAAGGCAAGACAAACTATGTTTCTTGATTCTTCAACGGTACTATCATTTACAAATCAAGATACAAATATTAATAAATAGAAGTATATCAATAAAAATTAAATATATAGAAGGCATAAACAACAATGTTCATGTTCAAAGATTTTTTTCCTGTGTGCATTACTGGTAAAATAATTGCCTGTAGGTATAAAATTTTGACTTTGAAAGCAGCATATTCTCTGTAGCATTTATAGCTTCTTGTTAAATGAGCTCTTGTTAAAGTTTTTTTTGCTTTTGATTTCTATCAATATAAAAATGTTCATCAGTACTTTTAAAGAATAAAAGAGCACAAAGTTCTCATTGAATTCAGACTATTCAATTTTATTTTATTTTTTTTCAATGCGACTATTCAATTTTAATCTTTATTATTTTTGCATTAAAAAATCTACAGTTTGAAAGACAAATTACTTTGCATGCAGTAATAAAGTTCTGTGCCATTGCTAAATTACAAAGTCTGATGCAGTAAAATCAGGATCATTGAAGTGTCCTAAAACTTGTAACAATCCTCATTAAAATTTTAGGTCATTATTAGTTCTCAACATTTTGTATTTTTTTATGTAAAATATTTATTTTAAATATTTATTTATTTTACTAAATCATAGGCTACATAGCTAGTGTCTGTGCTCAAAATAACAAAGTATATGGAGTAAAAACAATAACATGAATATACACTTAAGCACTCTTGAGGACTTTTAAAATGGGGTTAGGAATAGTCTCCTTTATAAACTTTTAAAAAAGAGTTGTTCATCATCTGATTTGAAATGTTTAATTAGTGGATACATCACTATTAGGGAACTTATAATTAGATACAGTATATTTCAGAGATAATATATGAGTAGGGCAGTTCACATGGAATTACAACTTCAGAAGTATACTTTATTTGTAAAGATTATCATCTGAAACATTCATATTTAAAAAACATAATGCAAGCCTCAAATGAAAGTGCTTGAAACCTCTCTATGTCCGTGGCCAATAATTCAGTAAATATACATGTGCAAGACACAGCTTCATATGTTTTACATTTTGCTTGGTAAGAACATCATTGTGCTCACCGTGCATGGGACCATGAAGGAGCTGAAGCTCAAGGGTGTCAGTGCGAGGTTGAAGATCCTCTAGCATAATTTTCCTGTGTGCAGTCATAAAGAATTAAAGTAATATGACAGTCCATGCTAGATAGCTCCTATCTTCAATAATTACAAGTGGAAAGCTTACCACTATTCTGTGTCAATGCATGGTAGACACTGACTTATTTGCTAGAACAAGATACAGCAAAAAGCTCCGGCAATTTTTCTTGACACTACCCATATTACATGGCATTCATCATGTCTGTATTTCCCAGAGGTTAATTAGGAGTCAGAGCAGGGATAATCATGATATAAGAAAAAGCAAGTGCTTTGTTGTCACAGACAGAACTGACCATAAGGACATAAATGAAGACGGTGGGTAAGAAGAACATAAATGGAGTAATGATGTATGAATCACAGCCGAAGAGAGATTTGAGGAAGACCTCAGACATGCATGTCCTTGGGGTGAACAAGATGATTTAAGAAGTTCTCAGGTCAGCAAAAGTCAGTCTCTCTTACAATGCCTGTATGTCTAATATATATCATGTCTTCTTTGATGCCTCTGGATTATGGCTATAAATGCTTAGTCATGGTTATAAATGCTATACAGTATTTGCAGACCCTTTCTGTATGTGGTCTTCATGAATATGCAGCTGTGATACAAATGATGTACACTGTGTTTGTGCATGGTAACAAAAATAAACTATTTTCATTTCTGCTCCAGACACTCTTTCCTAGTTGCACTGAGAACTCTAAAATACTTCATATCTATGATATAACTATTTCTGTGTTAATAGTAAGAATAGTATGCCATATGCTTATATTGATCTGTTATTATTTTCAAATCTCCTAACAGAGTTTTTCCACTATTAATTTCTAGTCTTCATAAATATTTATATCCGGATAAGAAACACATATATTAGCAATGTTTACCATTATTTTGACACAATGTTGACAGACGAATCGTGAGAAGGAAAAATAATTTTGGTTGATGTATTCAGAACTCTTTCAGTCCAATATATGAGGGAAGGCATGATAACAGAAGCAACTCTATTTTTGGTGTCAGGAGCATTACCCTGCACTTTCACATGGTGTCAGGTAGAGCACATGATTTTGGGGACAGAACCAGAAATGGACATGAACTCAAAGTCTATATATAACCTAATAACATCCTTCCAACAATAAATCAGTTTTGAAACTTTTCAAGAAAGTACTGTATGCTGAAGACTGAGCATTCAATCATGAGCCTGTGGGAGACATTGCACATTCAAAGGATCATTGAGCTACAGAGTTGTCTCAGCAATTATGAACACTCACTGATCATACAAAGGTTTGATTCCCAGCAGTCATGTGATGGTACACAGCCACTCTTAACTCAAAATTAAACCTTAGTATCCCATAATCATATTAATCTTGCATTAAAAAATGATTATAATGCTTATTTTTCAAGATGAAACAATGTTCCCTAAAGTTCAAAAGTTATTATTAAATTTAAAATATGATGTTAGTAAAACATTAAGTAGTAATATTCCTAACCTCAGATGGATTCTGCCAATTCATTATTATGGGGTCTGAGTAATGAAAGACATACACAGTAACCTGTAGAGCATAATCTTAAGACGGTATGGTAAATTATGTAGTATATATATATATATATATTCACATATATTGATGCAAATAATAGGTATTCACACATATCTTTTAGTCATAGCAACAACCACAATAACAATTAATTTTAAAGGTGTTTCCTGGTTAGTTGTTAGTAATAAGAAGTATGTGAAGAAGAACATGTTTATACGTGCCCACAGACACAAACACATACAACACACTTGCTGCACCTTAAAACTTCTATAAATGTGTGAATATGGTACATTCCTTTGATTAAAGAAGAGCAGAATGAAGGCATTATAAAGAAACACAATCACAATCAGAAAGAAAGAAATCAATAATAAAATAGACAGGAGGCCCTACTTACTGATTGTTGATCTTAGAGCTTGTGCTGTTGGTGTTCTCTTCAGGAAGTTGTCTCCTGTGCCAATGAGTTCAAGGCTCTTCCCCACTTTTTCTTCTGACAGGTTTAATGTGTCTGGTTTTATGTTGAGGTCTTTGATCCACTTGGATTTTGTTTTGTGCAGGATGGGAAATATGGATCAATTTGCATTTTCTACTTGTAGACATCCAATTTAAACCAGCACCATTTGTTGAAGATGTTGTCTTTTTTTTCTATTGTATGGTTTTGGTTCTTCTCCACATTCTTTTCCAAAAGAATAATTTGATATATTACTTTAGAATATATTTTTTTGCCCATTCTCTAGAATCAACCAATCTTCCCTTCCTAAGACAGTGCTATCATAAACAAAATTGAAAACTAACATTTTCTTTATTAACATCAACATAAACTTTGATTCCTTATTTATCATCTAAGATTCTTTTGATCCACAACTTTCTCATGGCATTTTTCACCTCTGCATTCCTCAATGTGTAAATCAGAGGGTTTAGAAAAGGTGTACAAATTGTATAAAACACTGATATCATCTTGTCCATAGGGAAGGTGGTTGCAGGGCGTGTATATATGAATATACAAGGCACAAAAAACAAAATGACTACTATGATGTGGGAGACACAAGTGAACAGTGCTTTTCTTCTCCCTTCAGCACTGTGGTTTCTCAAGGAATACAAGATGATGACATAGGAGACCATCAGCATGAGGAAACTCAGTGTACATAGGGTCCCACTATTGGAAACCAGAAGCAGGTTGATCATGTATGTGTCTGAACAGGCAAGTTTCAACAGTGGCTGCAAGTCACAAAAGTAGTGATCAATCTCATTGGGACCACAGAAGGGTAAACTCAAGGCTAGAAATATCTGAACTAAAGAATGAACACAGGATCCTACACAGACTACAGCTACGAGCACTCCACAGACCCGGTGGTTCATTATGGTCATATAGTGCAGGGGCTTACAGATGGCCACGTAGCGGTCAACAGCCATTAAAACGAGGATAAAAATCTCCAGGGAGCCAAATAAATGGAATGTAAAGACTTGGATTATGCACTCATTGAAGGTGATAGAGGCCTCCTTCAGCAGAGAATCCGCAATTGTTCTGGGAGCTACGGTTGTAGAGAAGCAGGTGTCAGACAAGGATAAGTAGAACAGGAAGAAGTACATGGGACTCCCAAGGGCCTGGCTTGTTTTGATGGTAGCAATGATCAGCAGGTTACCTGCTAATGTTCCTATGTAAAAGAACAGGAAAATGGCAAACACTATGTTCTTCCTACTGGGGTCCTGTGTCAAGCCGAGAAAAATGAACTCAGTCACATTGATATTCAGCTTCATGGTTCATGAATCAGAAGGAAAGAGTATGAAATGTGTCATCTGCAAGAGATTAAAAAACCTATTTTACCACATGGTATGATGAATTATTTTAGAAAAAATATTTATTTATCTTAAAAAATTTTCTACTTCTTGATTATTTAACTCTTGTTCCCACTCTCTGCTTGAATTTGAAGATCTTTTTCAGTGTCAAGGAAGTTGATGAAATTGACAACTTCTCCATAGCAATCTCCACCACAACCTATGGTGTTAATTAATTTTGTACATCAATTAGTATAAAATGAAATGTACACTTTTATTATTTACCTTATTTTTTCATGGTAAAAAAATTGGTGGCAATGACTGACTATTGTATTTTTTTCTATTAAAAAAAAATGTAAGTAGCCTTGCCAGTGATGATGTAAATTTGCCTAGCCCTTACATTCTATAAAATTCCTATTTTCCATTTATGTTAGCATATTTATTCCATACATTTAAATTAATACAACACTCATTTCTAGGCATTGTTTCTTGAAAAGAAGAAGAAATGCCAGTAACCTCCAAAAGCCAGTAGTGTCTCCAATCATTCTTCATCATATTTTGTAAATGGTGTGCATAGACAGAAAAAAAATAGTTCCTTGATAGTAACTATTAAAAATCTCAATGGCTAGGTTTCTTCTACTTTTAAAGACCCTCGCTCGCAGTCCCTTCACCACCATGCCAATGTTCCCTGTGAAAACCAATGTTCCCCGCTCCTCCGTGCCAGAGGGTTTCACCCAGCAGCTGGCACAGGCCATCATCAAGACAGCAGAGTACATCTCAATGCACGTGGTCCCTGACCAGCTAATGACTTTCAGCAGCTTGAGCCACCTCTGAGCCTTATGCAGCCTGCACAGCACAGGCAAGAACAGCTGCGCCCAGAACTGCACCTAGAGCAAGCTGCTGTGGGCCTTCTGGTTGATGGCCTTCTGGTTGATGGCCTGCTGGTCAGCTGGACCAGATGTACATCAACTATTACAACATGAATGCAGCCAACGTGGGCTGAACAGTTCCACCTTCACTTGAGTGCTGGTCTGACTTACCTGCGCCTCTGTTCTTGGAGCCTTACTGCACAAAGTGTTCTGTGTTCATCTGCCTGCAATGATGTCCAACTTCCGCTTGGAAGAATTAATGGTTTGAGAGAGAGAGAGAGAGAGAGAGAGAGGGGGGGGAGAATAACTTAGACTATTTATACTGTCTGAGCTTACATTCAAATAAATGGGTATTTTATTATCTACAAGTACATCATTACACAATAAATACCTTCATATCTAGCATAATTTGTTATAGGAGCAGGTGATGGTTGTCATCCCAGTAAAGTAATTTACTATTCAAAAAATCTAAAAATTCTACAGTCTCAGGTCACAGGAATGTTGGAAAAGAAAGGTAAGTATAGCTTTAGAGATGCGGATGGATAGTAGTTTATAATTGGTTTTTCTGTTATTGTTCAACTTATTTTTAGATCTGAAAATTTTTATGATCATATTCAAGCATGAAATATCACTTTTTTCAATAATGTCCTTTTTATAATGATAAAATTTTATAATAGACTTTCAAAGCCAAAACTTTCCTAGCTTTTGCTTATGAAAATATCATCAACACATAGGGACATTTTATGAAAGTAAACTTACAAACAAAACTGTAATTTGTTTATACATATTCTGGAAGGCCCACTAATCCACTGTACTCTTTCTAATCCCGCAGTGGTAAGAGCTGTGAACTGGTTCTTCCAAGTGAAATATTTTATATTACATTTTTAATTCAATAATGCTTATATAATATTGTTAATGTCAGTTATATTATAAATATATTTTCTCATAATTAATTTGTTGTGATTTTTGTCTATCATGTATAGTAATAGCAACTACATTCATAATTTAGAAAGCTAAGACAAAAACCCAACCTTAAAAATAAAACTAGCAGGCCAATCAGTTCATGTCAGAGACAGTCCCTGTTCCTATTACAATGGAACCCACTTGGATACTGAACTGCCATGGGCTACATCTGTGCAGGGGTCTTAGGTTATCTCCATGCATAGTCCTTGGTTGGATTGGCCTGCTCTTTAATTACCTCTCCCCCTGAGGGGGAAGCAGCATTACCAGGCCACAGAAGAAGACAACGCAGCCACTCCTGATGAGACCTAATTGACTAGGATCAGAAGGAAGGAAAAAAAGTCCTCCCCTATCAGTGGACTGGGGGAGGGGCATGCATGCAGAGGGATTGGGGAGAAAGGGAGGGATTGGGATGGGAGGAGGGAGAGAACAACAGGGGGGATACAAAGTGAATAAAGTGTAATCAATAAAGAAAAAAATAAAAAATAAGTAAAAAATAAAATAAAACTGGCATTCTTCAAAATATTTTAATGTGTTTACCATTACTCAGAATAAAAGATCCCATGCTCTGTACAGCATCGTATAACATGAGATGTTGACTTCCATAAGAATGGCTACCTTAGCATTAAAAACTGAGATGTGAATCTTTGATTTTTAAGGCATGCAAAGAGAATATTAAATTTGCCTGTTCTATGAGATTTTGTTTGTTTTGGTTTGGGATTTTTGTTGTTGTTTTGGTTTGGCTTTTATTTCTTATTATTTCTTTTCTTTTAGTTAAGTCTGTAAACCATAGTTCTCCCTGCACCTTTCCAAAAGTTATAATAAATACAATTCTTCAGGTTTTCAACAGGTATTAAAATGTTCTTCAATGTCCTTAAGACAAACAGCACCATAATACAGTGTATCTTCTAGAAACAACTGTACTTACCTTAACCTTTCAAACAAAATGTAGCCACCTTAGGTTGGCTATGTTGGTCAGAAAAATGGTAAAACACACACAGTGTAGGTATTGGAGGTGATGGAGATCTTAATAATAGCAAACCAGTAAAGGCAGAGTTCAGAGGGTGAAAATGAGTATCTGATGGCTCTTTTCAAGAACTGCTGGTGGGAAGAATCTTCTTCTTCTCCAGGATGCTACCTTAAAGAATTGCCTGCTCTGAATTCAGTGAAACTAGCTTTGTTGCTGTTATTTATAGCTTAGCATATTCTGGGAATACTAACCAGTTTCTTTCACCCCAATTTCTTTAGCCTGCAAGAGCTTAAATTAAAGCATTACATAATAAGCCCTCCCCAAGCCTCTCAGACTATGTAACTTAATCTCATGATTAATGCTATCTCAACCAAAAGAGCACTGGAAAATTGCCTGAGCAGAGAAACAGAATCTCACTCAATTTAATACCAGTTAGGTCTACTCTCTGTATCTAGTTTCATCAACTGTCAGGAAGTATGTAATCATTCTTTCTGAGTCTTACTAGACAGAAAGCAGGTACATTGTGAAGGCCTTAAGGCTGATAAGATAATAGCTAACATTTGTGAAGAAGTAGCTACTTGGTGAGATATCAGCAACACCCCATAAAAGTGATTTTTCCTTCAACTTCTTTACATATATTTTACACATCCTCAGTGTCATGGTTGGCCTGAACTTTATATAGGAAGTAGTTTGCAAGTTCTTAAAGTAAATCTCAGATGCAAGTAAAAGATATGTAACATCATTTCAGAAGTATGTAAAGAGTATATACTGTAATATATACTAATCTACACAAGTATTGCTCTTACTCATAAAAAAGCCAACACTTCGCACAAGCTTTGTCAAGATCATTATTCCCGTTTACCCTTTCTCCAAGTTTTACCTAGACACAAAATCTTTTAAGGGTTGGGTGCACATAGATAGTTTTTGCTTAGCTTAATCTTATTTAGCCACTTCGCACGATAATATTTGGATAATGTTTCCATAGTTTGGCACCACCTGAAATAATAAACTTTAATATATTAAATGCATCCTTTTCTTCCCACACAATAATGATGGCCATTTACATATCTATTTCTTAAAAGGAATTCATTGATCTTAGAGAATTGATTTACTCCAAAGATAGTATTTCATATTTACCATAGCAGTAAATCTTTAAAAGTATAGTAGGCTATTAAATTTATACTCTTTATCCAATGGCTAGTAGAGTATTTTAGTCATATACTCACAAAAGTATATGTATCAAATACATTTATCAAATATGTAATGATGTATCTTTTAACTCACAAATAATGTGAATATGATAGTTCTCACCTGCCAGAGGACCAGCTTCATGAGTTGCATCTGTCCAGAACCTTTTGAAAGCAGCTTTCCCACAGGGTACTGAAAGAAAAAAAATATTTCTTTCCTCCAGAGGGACTATGTTCACACATAATGGTACAAGACACTGATGTTGTGGGCAGCATTATCACCTAGAGTTTCCCTTCTTCAGCTAATCAAAAATATTTCAGAGGCTATGATCCATCTAAATTGAGGTCTCTGATTAGACTATAACAATATTAAATGAATCATCCTTGAATTCAGTAACAAAATTAGGTTGTTGTCATTTGTATCAAAGCTGCCAGAAGATAAAAAATAAATGTATAGAAATATAATTAATAAAAGAGATTTCAGATCATGAATCCCTGCTTCAATGAACTACCGTAAATTAGCTATGCTATGTTAAGGAAGGGAGCAGGCAGGGAAGAAGATATTGTAATTCCCATAGAGAACTTGCAAGGTGTTTGTAAATATTACTACGGAGGGAAGTGTTGAATGATGAAACCAAAAGTCTGTTCTAAGAACTATAGAAGATTCCTTTCAAGATTTCAAAATTGTTAATTTTGCTGAGGATTGAAATAAATACCTAGTTTTGAATCCCACATTAAGAAAAAATTATTTCCATTTTTTTTTTTTACTAAAATGTCATTGGAAACAGATGGTCCCTTCCTTTTTCAAGGTTAATCAGTCTTAGATTCTTAGGTAAATTTACTTTTCAATATTTATTTTAAAGTAGATCCATCAAAAATGACAATAAATCAAGTTTGGATCATCCTGCAAACATTCTGACTAATAAACTCAAGGTTTATGTAGAGAGATCCTGTAAGTTGCATAGAAGGTGGGAATGTCATGGGTATTGCAAGGGAGTCACAAAGTCATTACATCCACTATAAAATCATTCACTCTTCCCATCCCTTTCTTACTCAGTATACACCCTGACCTTAAAGGAGAGTCCCTAACCTAACCTAATATTGTTTCTTCTCAGCTAACCTTCACATTTTGACTGTCTGCCTAAGCTCTGATTCTAGTACCCCAGACTTCAGTAGAATTCAGTATGGATAAGCCAATAAAAAGAAATTGAAGTGTGTGGAAACTTACAAGCAAGGAAATAACATTTAAGCTAACCTGGGACTTAAAGCATTAAAGAGAAATGATATTCCATCAGAAATGTTTTGGCTGTCACAATAATTGATGAATGCTGCATTTAGAATCAGGAAAGAGACATCCTGCAGCTTTTGGGACAGTCACAAATAATTCTGAATTAACCTCTTTCTGTCTGATCTTGTAATGTCCTACTGGATTCTCTCCAGAATGTACAGCTTATCAGCTAAGTTGGTGTCTGGCCTCAATAACTTTCAAACCTACTAATTATTTTTTAAAAATATTTTAAATTAATTTTATTTATATATTTATTACAATTTATTCATTTCGTTTCCACCTGAAGCCTGCTCTCTTGTCTCCTTCTGGTCCCACTCACCCACCCTTTTCTCCCCCTAAGCCCTTTCCTTAATCCCCTGATAAGGGAGGTAATCATCCCCTTCTATCTGACCTTGGCTATCAGGTCTCATCAATGCTTGCTGTATCATCTTTCTCTGTGGTCTGGCAAGACTGCACCCCACAGTGGGAAGTGATCAAAGAGGTTGCCACTGAGTTCATGTCAGAGTCAGCCCCTGTTCCCCTTACTAGCAAATCCACTTGGAAACTGAGCAGCCAATGGGATTCCTTTGAACAGGGGTCTAGGTCCTCTCCATGCATGGTCCTTAGTTGGAATATAGGTCTCTACAGCCTTCCTGGGCCTAGGTGTTTGGGTTCTGTTGTTCTCCTTGTTGAGTCCATGTCCCCTATAGTTCTTTCTCTTCTTCCATAAGGATTCCGGCACTCTGCCCAAAGTTTGTCTATGAGTCTCAGTATCTTCTTTGATATCTTGGTGGGTAGAGTTTTTGGAGGTCCTCTGTGGAAGGCTCTGTTCTTTTCTTTGTTTTCTCCTACTTCCAATGTCTATCCTATTTGCCCTTCTGAATAAGGATTAAGCATCTTCCCTAGGGTCTTCCTTGTTCTTTACACAATGGAATACTACACAGAAATTAAAAAAATGAAATCATAAAATTTGTGGGCAAAAAATGGTAACTAGAAAAGATCATCCTGAGTGAGGTAACCCAGAAGCAGAAAGACACAAATGATAGACACTCACTTATAAGTGAATATAATACAGGATAAACATAATAAAATTTATATTCCTAACGAAGCTAAACCTACTAATTTTTAACTAGATATCAGACAATTTCAGTGAAAATACATAAAACTAGCTATGTAGCAATTTCAGTAAAAAGACATTGAAAAACATACTTTTCTTAAAATAACATCCAAAATTTTAAAGTCCTCATACAATAATTGCCCATTTAAATACATTTATCTTTTCACCCATATTGCTAGTCCATGATGACAAAATGACATTTCATTTATTTATTTTTATTTTTATTTTTTAATATTAATCACAGGTTATTTACTTTGTATCCATGCTGTATCCCCCTCCCTCATTCCCTCCCAATCCCACCCTTCTTCCCTCATTTCCTCCTTGTCCCTTTCCAAGTCCACTGCTAGGGGAGGTCCTCCTCCCCTTCCATCTGACCCTATTTTATCAGGTATCTGCAGTACTGGCTGCAATGTCCTCCTCTGTGGCCTAGCAAGGCTGTTCCTCCCTCGGGGGTAGGGGGAGGTAAAGGAGCCTGTCCTTGAGTTCATGTAAGAAATAGTTCCTGTTCCCCTTTCTAGGGAAATCCACTTGGATACTGAGCTACCATGGGCTACATCCAAGAAGGGGATCTAGATTATGTCCATTCATGGTCCTTGGTTACAAAAACAGTCTCATAGAGGCCCCCCGTGCCCTGATATATTTAGTCCTTGTGGAGTTCCTATCCTTTCCCGGTCATATTAACTCCCCTTTTTATCATATGATTCCTTGCACTCTGCTGAAGGTTGGTTGTGAGTCTCAGCATTTGCTTTGATACACGGCAAGGTAGAGTCTTTCAGAGGCCCTCTGTGGTAGGCTCCTGGACAAAGGGATGGACATGAGAAGTAAGAAAAGACATTTCATTTAAAAGAGCCTGAAACTAGGAAAGTTATGGAGATTTTTGTTGAGATACAACTAATCTATTGTCATGTGTAGATGAACACCAGATCACCTGCCACTAAGACAAAAGTTGTAATAACCTATAGTATGCTTGGCCTTTAGCCAAGACAATGAACTAACAATAATACATAGTGATCTCAAGTTCTTGGTAATAGTAATATGTTTCTTTAACATTCTCCAGTGAAAGGAAGGTAGAAACTATCCTTCACAGTACATGCTGGTAGACTATTTTCTGAAGAAAATCAGGTAGAAATTATAAGGAAAGAAATGGGCATGGAAAAGGTGGTGCTAGTCCCTATAGGTTACTGGTCTAGATATAACTTTATTTACTAAACAATAAAGAGGAAGACTTATTAACCCCAAAAGTGAGAGGAGAAAGACTACCAACTCAATATAATCATGGCCAAATTAATTAAAGCAAACTTTTTTAGTTTTGAACATTGGCTGTCTCCCCCAAAGACTTTGGCTATGATTTGTCTTTATCATAAGATGCCTTTAAAGAATAAGAATGAGACAAGATAGTTTATCAGACTATGCTTAGCATGATGATGTATATGGCCCTATATATGTAGGTCTCCTGGATAAAACACCCTGCTTTCTCTTCTCAGAAAAAAAAAAACATTGCATTTGGCATGTGGGGTGGGAGAGAAAGGGATCCTGATCAACTTTACTGATCCCCATAATAGGGTGTTATCTTTACAAAGAAAGAAGGTGATGGATCTGAGGTACTTATGATGACATGTAAATCATGTTAGGTAATGTGCTAAAGCATCAACAGGAGAGAGTGTAGAAGTGAAAGCATAAAACTTATTTATCTAGCTCACTCAAAGGTAAATCTGGCAGTACTTTTGAGTGTGGAGATTAGTGATTAAAAGTCAAATACTACATTCAGGAAATACAAGAAGAACCAATGCTTAAGAAAAAGTTCACTCAATAGCAGGCTCTTTGACCTCCCTATCCCCCAAGGGAGGAGCAGCCCACTAGGGCACAGAAGGTTGCAGCCAGTCCTGAAGATACCTGATAAAACAGGGTCAGATGAAAGGGGAGGAGGTCCTCCCCAATCCTTGGACTTGGAAAGGGGCAGGGAAGAGATGAGGGAGGGAGGGTGGGATTGGGAGGGAATGAGGGAGCGGGATACAGCTGGGATACAGAGTTAGAGTTAATAAAATATAACTAATAATAAAAATAAAAATAAAGAAAAAGTTCAAAAAAGAAGTGAACTGCAGGAATAGTTGGTAATTTCTGAGACATAATAAAAATTTGGAGAAAATTAAGGGATCCCAAGAAGGCAAAAAGGTTTTCATCTTGGTGTTTGTTTGAAGTATCTCACAGCTAGGTACTGAAAATTGTGACACAACTAATAAAATTCATAGTGAAGATTGCCTAAATGTGGATAATATTCTTAGAAATATTTCTAACGGTAAAATAAGATGAGTAACTGTAGTGCAACTATTGTCCTTGGGTTTCTTGAATTCCTTGAGAGCCTTACTCCTCTTCTAACTGTAATCCTGTAGTTTCCTGAGCACATCACAACCACGAGTATGAGCTGAATTAGTTACAGTGTATATCCAGGCTTTCTTTTAGCTTCCCTACAGTAAGCATTTGTGACTGAGCAAGGCAAGCACCTTCAGGAGTACACTTGTCTGTGTATAACATATCCTTTCCTTTAGTTCAAGGTTAAATTTTATGGTATAAGCTGAGCATGTTCAGGGGAATTTCTGTATATCACATGAATATTTACTGATGTGCTCCATGACTTTGAGCTAAGCAAGCAACCCCACTTCATGTGTCTACTATGATTTTTCTTTAAATTATGACCAACTGTACATGCTTAAAAGTATAGTTTTTAAATGAGCATGCTTAGGAGTATATTCATCATGTTGGTTAAGAAGGGCCTAAAATATCACAGTAGAGGCTATTGGTGTGTTAGATATTCGTGACTAAAGACCGCACGTGTTTTTATTTATTCATCACCATGTGAAATGCAACATTCCCCCACTGGTGAGATAATGTCATGATTCTGTTTTTTTTTTTTTTTTTTGACTCAGAAATCTCACTAGTATGTACAAATCCAAAAAAGGAATGTGAGTTGTACTTTAAGTTTTTTTTTTATTAAATTTTTATTTTTATATTAATTACAGTTTATTTACTTTATATCTCAGCTGTAGTCCCCTCTCTCATTCCCTCCCAATCCTACCCTCCCTCATCTCCTCCCTGCCCCACTCTAAGTCCACTGATAGGGGAGGTTTTCCTCCTCTTCCATCTGACCCTAGCTTATCAGGTCTCATCAGTACTAGCTGCAATGTCCTCCTCTGTGGCCTAGCTAGGCTGCTCCTCCCACAGGGGCTGGAGTGGTCAAAGAGCCAGCCACTGAGTTCATGTCAGACACAGTCCCTGTTCCCCTAACTAGGGAAACCCACTTAGATACTTGGCTGCAATGGGCTACATCTGGGCAGGTGTTCTAGATTATATCCATGTTTGGTCCTTGGTTGGATAATCAGTCTCAGACAAACCCCTGTGCCCAGATATATTTGGTCCTTGTGGAACTCTTGCCCTCTCCAGGTCTTACTATCTCCCTGTTCTTTTTTAAGATTCCCTGCACTTTTCCCAAAGTTTGTTTATGAATCTCAGTATCTACTAGTATGGAGTTGTCATAGGTCCGAGCAAGGAGTCAACTTCTATTGTTGTGTTGAATGAGTATGGTATATGTTAAATGTCTTCTTAAGGTCTGTTTTTATGTCAGTCAACTACTGTTGTAATCAATTTTGTTCATGGAAAAATGTATTTAGATAATTGGAGGCAGGCAATTACAATATAGAATCAGAACTGAATTAAAAAAAAAAGACTAAAATAGATGAATCTTGCTCTGGCCCTAAGCTAAGTGTTCAGAAATAGTTCATACAGATATCAACTTTTTTTGATACACTGCTAGGTAGAGTCTTTCAGGGGCCCTCTGAAGTAGGCTCATATCCTGTAACTTGTTTTCTCCTACGTCCAATGCACATCTCATTTGTCTTTCTAAGTGAGGATTGATCATCTTACCCCAGGTCCTCTTTCTTGTTTATCTTCTTTAGGTGTATAGATTTTATTATGTTTATCATATCTTATAGGACTATATGAGTGACTATATACCATGTGTGTCTTTCTCCTTCTGGGATACCTCACTCAAAATGATCTTTCCTAGATCCCACCATTTGCCTGCAAATTTCATGATTTCCTCGTTTGTGATTGCTGAGTAGTATTCCATTGTGTAAAAATACCACAAGTTCTGTATCAATTCCTCCATTGAGGGACATCTGGGTTGTTTCCAGGTTCTGGCTATTACAAATAAAGCTGCTACAAACATGATTGAGCAAATGCCCTTGTTGTGTAAAGATACTAAGACTCATAACCAAACCTTCGGCAGAGTACAGGGAGAGTTTGTATGACATGGAAAAGATAGGAGCTCCACAAGGACCAAATATATCTGGGAACAGGGGTCTTTTCTGAGACTGACACTCCACCAAGGACCATGTTTGTATATAACCTAGAACCTCTGCTTGGATGAAGCCCGTAGTAGCTCAGTAACCAATTGTTTTCCCATAGTAAAGGGAACAGGGACTATTTTTGACAGGAACTCAATGGCAGGCTCTTTGACACCTCCCCACCCAAGAGAGGAGACCCAATCCTGCTAGGCCACAGAGGAGAACTTTGCAGCCAGCTCTAAAGATACCTGATAAAACAGGGTCAGATGAAAGGGGAGGAGGTTCTCCCCAATCAGTGGACTTGGAAAAGGGCAGGGAGGAGAGGAGGGAAGGAGAGAGGGCTTGGGAGGGAATGTGGGAGTGGCATACATCTGGGATACAGAGTTAATAAAATGTAACTAATATTAAAAAATATAATTAAAAAATAAAACCTGGAATAAATTAGTGTATGTGAACAACATTTTAGGACTCTAATAATTTCTAATAAATTGTGATGCCATAACTTAAAATAAATTAGAAAATAATTACTGTGAAAATAAATAAATAAATAAAAAACAGATATCAACTTTTCTAGGGCTCAAGGAACATCTTCAAAGAGGTTAAGGAAAAATGTAAGAGCTTTAAGAGTGAGAGGAAAACAGAGTACTGACTAGTAACATTTGGGTAAGGATATAAGCATTGGTTATCATAAATAGATGTTGCTATGGTGGCACAGAGAATGATTACCCGTATTTATGGCAATAAGAGGACAATACTTCCATGGATTTCGGTACCATTATTATCATTAACAAATAAATCAACATCTGAAAATAAATTTATCAGAAAATACATTTTATAAAGAATACAGAAAAGTAGAAAAGGAATTCCAGTACAATAGCATTTTTTATCTAATATTATAACATCATATCCCCCTAGATTTTATATCTGAGAAAGGAAAAAAAATCACTGCATGATGTTTTTTCTTGTGCTTTGTCTTTCAGATAGTATAGACTCTTCTCATGACTCCTCTTCTAAGTCATCAAATGTCCCAAGTAGGAAAGGCACGTGCAGATTCATCATTCAAACACATATCTACACATTCTTCTTTATCACTCAAAATCCCAATGTTCCAAGGAAAGATGTCACACTGTGTCAAACAAAAATCATATGCATAAATAATGCAGAGCTAATTTAATTTTGGAAGGGGAAAATGTTCCTCTTTAATATTATAGACTTTTGAACAGTTACTATTTGAAGGAATGATTTAGATGAATGACAAACTGTGTTGACTTAATTATTTTCTCCTTTCCTAATTCCTATATGACTCTAAGAGAAGAATATTTCAGTGAGGGAATCATGTACAGAGTGAATTGAGTAGAGGGAAATTTCTAAACAAAGGGAATTAAAACACTGAATTGAGATAGAGAATGCTTAGTGGCAATACTATATAAATCACAGGAAAAACTGTTAGTACAGTTGCAATTTCCGTGCAGAAAAAAAAGTGAGTTTTTGAAAGGAAATGTGCAAAGGCAGGATTTATTCTCTCTTCGATAAGTAACTGGAGATATTTGCTGATGGTTTTCATTTTTTCTAAAAATTATTTCTCATATATAACTTTAGGTGATCAAAGAGCCAGATTGAGTTCCTGTCAAAGACACTTCCTCTTCCCCTTACTAGGACACTTACTTGGAGACTGAGCTGCCATGGGCTACATCTGTGCAGGGGTTCTAGGTAATCTCCATGGATGGTCCTTGGTTGGAGTATCAGTCCCAGAAAAGACCTCTGTGCCCAGATTTCTTGGCTCTGTTGCTCTCCTTGTAGAGCTCCTGTCCCTTCCAGGTCTTTCTATCTCCCCCTTCTTTCATAAGATTCCCTGAACTCTGCCCAAAGTTTGGTTATGAGCCTTAGCATCTACTTTGAATCCCTGCTGGGTAGAGTCTTTCAGGAGCCCTCTGTGGTAAGCTATTGTCCTGTTGCCAGTTTTCTCCCTCTTCTGATGTCCATCCCATTTGCCTTTCTGAATGAGGACTGCTCATCTTACCCAGAGTCCTCCTTCTTGCTTAGCTTCTTTAAATGTACTGATTTTAGTATGTTTACCCTATATTATATGTCTAATAGCCACTTGTAAGTGAGTATATACCATGTGTGTCTTTCTTCTTCTGCAATACCTCATTTAGGATGGTCTTTTATAGATCCCACCATTTGCCTGCAAATTTCATAATTTCCTTGTTTTTAATTGCTGAGTAAAAATAAATTCTGGAGAGCATGTGGAGAAAGGGGAACCCTCCTCTATTGTTAGTGGGAATGTAAACTTGTACAGCCACTTTGGAAATCAATCTAGAGCTTTCTTAGACAATTAGGAATAGTGCTTCTTCAAGATCCAGCTATACCACTCCTAGGCATATATCCAAAACATGCTCAAGTAAAGAAAAAGGACATTTGCTCAAACATGTTAGTAGCAACTTTATTTGTAATAGCCAGAACATGAAAACAACCCAGATGTCCCTCAACTGAGCAATGCATGTAGCAATTGTGGTACATTTACACAATGGAGTAGCTATTCTGATATCTAAAAAAAGGACTTTCAATCAAAATTAATCATGTGGGGAAGGGAACTTCATACTCATTAAAGGAAAAGTTGAAAAAGATGATGCTGTAATATGTCACAAGGGCATCCACATTTGTAAAAGAAATATTACTAGAGCTTAAATCACAGTGAACCCCATAACAGATATCTACAGAACATTCCATCCAAAAGAATTTACAAAAGAATTTACCTTCTTCTCAGCACCTTAGGGAACCTTCTCCAAAACTGACCACATACTTGGGCACAAAGCAAGCCTCAACAAATACAAAAAATAATGGAAACAACACCTGTTTTAAACTTTTATTAATTACCTTTATTCACTTTGTATCCTCCCATAAATGCCTCCCTCCTCCCCTCCCAATCCCATATTTCCTCCCCCTTCTTCACACATACCCTTACCAAAGTCCACTGATAAGGGAGGTCTCCCTCTCTTTCCTTCTGATCTTAGTCTATCAGATCTCATCTGGAATGGCTGCATTGTCATTCTCTGTGGCCTTGTAAGGCTGCTCCCCCCTCAGCGGGAGGTGATCAAAGAGCAGGCCAATTAGTTCATGTCAGAGGCAGTCCCTCTTCCCATTACTATGGAAGCTACTTGGACACTGAACTTCCATAGGCTACATCTGTGCAGGGATTCTAGGTTATCTCCATGCATGGTACTTGGTTGGAGTATGAGACTCTGGAAAGACCTCTGTGTTCAAATTTTCTGGTTCTGTTGTTCTTCATGTGGCATTCCTGTCCTCTCCAGATCTTACTATTTCCCACTTCTTTCATAAGATTCCATGCACTCTGCCCAACAGTTGGCCATAAGTCTCAGCATTTGCTTTGATAGTCTGCAGAGCAGAGCCTTTCAGAGGCCCTCTGTGGCAGGTTCTTAGGTTGTTTCCTGTTTTCTTTTTCTTCTGATGTTCATTCTCTTTGCCTTTCAGGATGGGGATTGAGCATTTTAGTCAGAGTCCTCCCTCTTGATGAGTTTCTTTAGATGTACAGATTTTAGTAGATTTATCCTATATTATATATCTATATGAGTGAGTATATACCGTGTGTATCTTTCTGCTTCTGGGACAGCTCACTCAGGATGATCCTTTCCAGTTATCACCATTTACCTGCAAATTTCATGATTTTCTTGTTTTTCATTGCTGAGTAATATTCCATTCTGTAGATGTACCACAATTTCTGTATCCATTGAGGGGCATTTAGGTTGTTTCCAGCTTCTGGTTATTACAAATAAACCTGCTTCAAACATGGTCGAGCAAATGTTCTTATTGTGTACTTGAGCCTCTTTTGAATATATGCCTAGGAGTGGTATGGCTGGTCTTGAGAAAGCACAATTTCTATTGTCTGAGAAAGTGCCAGATTAATTTCCAGAGTGGTTGTACAAGTTTACATTCCCACCAGTAGTGGAGGAGGGTTCCCCTTTCTCCACAACCTCTCCAGCATTTGTTGTCACTTGAGTTTTTGATCTTGGCCATTCTGATGGGTGTAAGGTTCTCAGGGTTGTTTTGATTTGCATTTCCCTGATGGCTAATGAGTTTGAGCATTTCTTTAAGTGTTCTCTGCCATTCGATATTCCTCTATTGAGAATTCTCTGTTTAGCTCTGTACCCCATTTTTTAATTGGATTACTTTGTTTTTTGCTTTTCAGTCTTTACTTCTTTATATATACTGGATATTAGCTCTCTATCAGATAAAGGGTTGGTGAAGATTCTTTCCCAATCTGTAGGCATTCGTTTTGTTTTGATGATGGTGTCCTTTGCTTTAAAGAAGATTTTCAGTTTCATGAGGTTCCATTTATTGATTGTTGGTCTTAGAACCTGTGCTGTTGGTGTTCTGTTCAAGAAGTTGTATCCTGTACCAATGAGTTCTAATGTCTACCCCACTTTTTCTTCTAACCAATTTCATGTGTCCAGTTTAATGTTTAGGTCTTTGATCCACTTGGCTTTAGTTTTGTGCAGGGTGATAAGTATGGATCTATTTGCATTTTTCTACATGTAGATATCCAGTTGGACCAGCACCATTTGTTGAAGATGCTATCTTTTTTCCATTGTATGGTTTTGGCATCTTTGCCAAAGGTCAGGAGAGAAACTTAAATCAATCTCACTGAAATCAGGGACAAGGCATGGCTGCCCACTCTCTCCATATCTCTTCAACATAGTTCTGGAAGTCCTTGCTAGAGCAATAAGACAGTTGAAGGAGACCAAGGGATACAAATTGGAAAGGAAGAAGTCAAATTATCACTTTTTACAGATGACATGATAGTATACCTGAGTGACCCCAAAAATTCTACCGGGGAACTCCTACAGCTAATAAAAACCTTCAGCAAGGTGGCCAGATACAAAATTAACTGAAAAAAATCAGTAGCCCTGCTGTATACAAAAGACAAATGAGCTGAGAAAGAAATTAGGGAAACAACACCGTTCACAATAGCCAGTATTATAACATAAAGTACCTTGGTGTAACCCTAACCAAGCAATTCGAAGACTTGTATGAAAAAAAATTCAAGTTTCTGAAGAAAGAATTAGAAGAAGATATGAGAAGATGGAAAGATCTCCCATGCTCATGGCTTGGTAGGATTAACATAGTAAAAATGGCCGTTTTATCAAAGTAATCTGCAGATTCAATGCAGTTCCCATCAAATTACCAACACAATTCTTTACAGACCTGGAAAGAAAATTCTCACCTTCATATGGAATAACAAGAATTCCAGAATTGCTAAATCAATCCTCTATAATAAAATATCTTCTGTAGTTATCTCCATCCCTGATCTTAAGCTATACTGTAGAGCAATAGTAATAAAAACTGTATGGCATAGAAACAGAATGGTGAATCAATGGAACCGAACAAAAGACCCAGAAATAAACCCACACGCTTATGGAAACAACACCTTTTATTCTATCAGATCACCATGGATTAAAACTAGGCTTCAACAACAACAGACACAATAGAATACCTACAAATTCATGAAAAATAAACAATTCTATACTTAATGACCACTGCTCAGTGAGGAAATAAAGAAAGAGTTTAAAGACTTTCTAGAATTCAATGAAAATGAAGGCACAAATTACCCAAACTTATGGGACACAATGAAAACAGTGCTAAGAGGAAAGTTCATAGATCGAAGTAACTTCATAAAGAAAATAAAGAAAGCTCATACTAGCAACTTAACAGCTCACCTGAAAACTCTAGGGAAAAAAAAAAGAGGCAAACACAGTCAAGCAGAGTCTTTGGCAGGAAATAATCTCAGGGCTGAAATCAATAACCTAGAAACAAAGAGAACAATACAGACAATGAACAAAAGCAAAAACTTTGTTTTTGAGAAATCAGTAAGGTAGACAAACCCCAAGCTAAACTAATTAAAAGACAAAGGGAGAATATCCCAATTAATAAAATCAGAAATGCAAGGGGAATATATTAACAGACAATGAGGAAATCCAAAGAATCATTAGATCATAGTTCAAACAACAGCACACTACAAAATTGGAAAATCTAAAAGAAATGGGTGATTTTCTTGATAAATACCACTTACCAAAGTTAAATCAAGATCAGGTTAACAATTTAAATAATCCTATAAACCCAACGAAGTAGAAGTAGTAATGAAAAGCCTCCCAACCCAAAACTGCCCTGGACCAGATTGTTTTAGCACAGAATTCTACCAGACTTTCATAGAAGAAATAATAGCAATAATCCTCAAACTACTCCCTAAAAGAAACAGAGAAACATTGACAAGGTCAGTCTATGAGGCCACAGTTACCCTGATACCTGAACCACACAAAGACATAACAAAGAAACACAATTTCAGACCAATCTCCCTTATGAACATTGATGCAAAAATACTCAATAAAATACATGCAAACTGAATCCAGGAACATATCAAGAATATTATCCACAGTGATCAAGTAGGCTTTATCCCAGGAAGGCAGGTATGGTTCAACATACAAAAATCCATCAACATAATACACCATATAAACAAAACCAAGTGATCATCTCATTAGATGTTAAAAGGGCCATTGACAAAATCCAACAAAAGTTCATCAGGGATTCAAGGCATAGACTTAAATATAATAAAGACAGTATACAGAAAACCAATAGCCCACATCAAGTTAAATGGACAGAAACTTAAAACATTCCTACAAAAATCAAGACTACCCACTCTCACCACATCTCTTCATTATGGTACTTGAAGTTCTAGCTAGAGTAATAAGACAAGTAAAAGAGATCAGTGGGATACAAACTGGAACAGAAGCCAAAGTATCACTATTTGCAAATAATATGATGGTATTCTTAAATGACTTCCAAGATTCTATCAAAGAATTATAAACTATGACTGATAAACACCTTCAGAAAACTGTATGGATACAAAATTAACTAAAACATGTCAATAGCTCTCATTTATACAGCCACAAAAGGGCTGAGAAAGCAACAAATGACATAAAATATCTTGGTGTAACTCTAACCAAGCAAGTGAAAGATTTGTATGACAAGAATGTCAAGTATTCTTTCTTTTGAAGAAAGAAATTGAAGATTTTAGAAGATGGAAAAATCTCCCATGCTTGTGGATTGGTAGTATTAACATAGATTTTCAAATTTTGTTGTATATAGGCTTTTGAAGTAAGACTTAATGATTGTTTGGATTTCTTCAGTGTCTGTCATTATGTCCCCCTTTTCATTTCTGATTTTGTTGATTTGGATAATGTCTCTCTGCCTTTTAGTTAGTTTGGCTAAGGGTTTGTCTATCTTGTTGCTTTTCTCAAAGAACCAGCTCTTGGTTTCATTGATTCTTTGAAAAGTTTTATTTGTTTCTAATTGATTGATTTCAGCCCTGAGTTTGATTATTTCCATCTGTCTACTCCTCTTTGGTGTCTCTGCTTCTTTTTTTCCTAGGGCTTTTAGGTGAGCCATTAAGTTGCTTCAATGAGATGTTTCAAATTTCTTCTTGAAGGCACTTAGAGCTTTTAATTTTTCTCTTAGCATTGCTTTTATTGTGTCCCATAAGTTTGGGTATGTTGTGCCTTCATTTTCATTGAATACTAGGAAGACTTTAATTTATTTCTTTATTTCTTCCCTGACCCAGCTGTCATTTAGTAGCATGTTCTTCAGTTTCCATATGTGTGTAGACTTTTTGCTATTTCTGTTGTTGAGGTCCAGTTTTAGTCCATGGTGATCAGATAGGATACAAGGGATTATTTTGTAGCAGCTTTATTTGTAATAGTCAGAAGCTGGAAACACCCGAGATGCCCCTCAACTGAGGAATGGATACAGAAATTGTGGTACATTATACAATGGAATATTACTCAGCAATAAAAAACAAGGAAATCATGAAATTTGTAAGTAAATGGTGGGAACTGGAGAAGATCATCCTGAGTGAGGAATCTCAGAAGCAAAAAGACCCACAGGGTATTTACTCACTCAAAAATGGATATTAGACACCTACTAAAATCTGTACACCTAAAGAAACTAATCAAGAAGGAAGACTCTGGCTAAATGCTCAAATCCCACACAGGAAGGCAAAGAGGATGAACATCAGAAGAAAGAGAAAACAGGGAACAGTACAGGAGCCTGCCACAAAGGGCCTCTGAAATGCTCTACCCTGCAGGGTATCAAAGCAGATGCTGAGACTTATGGCCAACCTTTGGGCAGAGTGCAGGGAATTTCATGAAAGAAGTAGGAAATAATAAGACCTGGAGAGGAAAGGAGCTCCACAAGGAGAGCAAAAGAAACAAAAAATCTGGGCACAGGGGTCTTTTCTGAGACTGATACTCCAACCGAGGACCATGCATGCAGATTACCTAGAACCCCTGCACAGATGTTGCCCTTGGCAGTTCAGTGTACAAGTGGGTTCCATAGTAACTGGAACAGAGACTCTCTCTGACATGAACTAATTGGCCTGCTCTTTGATCACGTACTCCTAAGGGGGGAGCAACCTTACCAGGCCACAGAGTAAGACAGTGCAGCTACTCCTGATGAGACCTGATAGACTAGAATCAGAAGGAAGGAGTGGGAGACCTCCCCTATCAGTGGACTTGGGGAGAGGCACGTGTGGAGAAGAGGGAGGGAGAGTGGAATTGGGAACTGAAAGAGAGAGGTGGCTATAGGTGGATACAAAGTGAATAAAGTGTAATTAATAAAAATTAAAATAAAAATGAAAAAAAACCCAGTAAAATGACCCTCCTGCCAAAAGCAATCTACGGATTCCAAGAAATTCCCATCAAAATTCCAACACAATTCTTTACTGATCTAGAAAGAGAAACCATTAACTTTATAAGGAAAAATAAGAGACCCGGAATAGCCACAACAGTTCTGTACAATAAAAGAACTTCTGGTGGTATCAACATCACTGATCACAAGCTATACTAAAGAGCAATAGGAATAAATACTTCATGGTATTGGCATAGAAACAGACAGAGTGATCACCGGAACCAAATTGAAGACCCAGAAATAAACTCACACAAGTAAGGGCGCTTAATTTTTGACAAAGAACCAAAACCATACAACGGAGAAAAAGAAAAAAGCATCTTCAACAAATGGTGCTCGTCTAACTGGATGTCTGCATGTAGAAAAATGCAAATAGACCCATATTTATCACCCTTCAAAAAACTCAAGTCCAAGTGGACCAGAGACCTTGACATAAAACAAGAGACTCTAAACCTATTAGAAGAAAAGTGAGGAAAAGCACGGAACTCATTGGCATAGATGACAACTTCCAGCATAGAACACCAATGGCACAGGCTCAGATATCAACAATAAATAATGGGATCTCATGAAACTGAGAAGCTTCTGTAAATCAAAGAACACTGTCAATTGAACAAAATGGCAGCCTACAGGTTGGGAAAAGATATTCACCAACTCTACATGAGTCAAAGGGCTGATATCTAAAGTATACAAAGAACTTAAGAAATTAAACACCAAAAAAACTCCAATAATCTAGTTCAAAATGGGGTAGAGGCATGCAACAGGGTAAGCTCCTGGGGTGATATGGTTTTGACTATAGCTGAGACTCCTTACAGGGGGTGGGGAGGGAATACTGCAGTGACAGCCTCCTAGCCAGGCAGGACTAGTAGAAGGAGGAGCACAACAACCCTCTGACAAAAGTTTACCCTGCCTACAAGAAGTGCAGGGATAATGAGGGAACAAAGATTGAGGAAGAGTCCAAACAATAGTTGGCCCAAATTGAGACCCACCCCATGGTAGAGAGCCAGTCCCTGACACTAATAATGATACTCTTCTATGCTTTCAGACAAGAGCCTAACTTGACTGTCATCTGGGAGGCTCCAGCCAGCAGCAGACTGAGTCAGATTCTGGAACTTGCAGCCAAGCATGGGGCAGAACTCTGTGGGTCCGGTGGAAGTGTTGGGTAAAAGTTGGAAGGACTTGGAGAGGCAGGAACCTCACAAGAAGACCACAGTGACAACTAACCCAGTTCTAGGGAGGTTTTCAGAGACTGAGACATCAACTAATGAGCATTCACCATCTGGACCTAGCCCCCTTGCACACATGTAGCCCAATGAGTGACTTGATCTTCATATGAAGTGCCCGATGAGTGGAGAGGGGGAGCTGTTTCTAACATGAACTCTATTGCCTGCTTTTGGATCGCTTCCTCCTGGTAGCACTACCTTGCCTAGCTTCAGGGGATGAAGATATGCTCAGTCCATTGTATCTGGAGACCAACCAGAAACACCTGGTAATACCTTATCCCTAAAAATACCAAACAGCTTGGTTGTAGGGCATAGAGAAATCAAGTTGGAACTGAACTGTAAGATGCCTCCTTTCTGACTAGTATACAGGAGTCTGGAAAGTGTTATTCAAGCTGGTAGGGCAGAGAATTTTATGCTTTCACCCAGTTGTGTAGGGCAAAAGGTATGCCTGCTTTTGCAATAGTGGCATGGCTACTATGTGGGTAATCATAGTAGGTTTGAAACCTACTTCTTAGGAAAAATGTATGCCTATGTCTGCAAACCAGGTCAAAAATCCAATAATAGTGAGGTCATAAGCCCACTGTTGCTAAATTTAAGTAGAATCAAAGTGATTGTAACTATGTTTACATGCATAAACAAATACTGTTCTAAGCCTTGATAAGAGAGGTTCTCTTTTCATTTAATAGTGGTGAATTTAGTCCTATTGCTATTGCAGATGCTGTGAGATCACTCAAATAAGTGATATTTGAGTTCTTAGCCTATGCAGTATACTCATAGCACATATTAGACCCAGGTAAAATTGCTGAAGAGGAAGTCTAAAGAATGTAAGAGCCATAAGATAAGTAGAAAGCCTATGAAGTCCTATTTTAGAGGATGGCACATCAATTGTGATCATAAACTCAGAATGTCTTAATTTACCTGCATTAGGTTTGTATAAGACAGGCTATGTGAATTCAGTCATGGAGTGGGGAAAGAGTCATTGATCCCCAGCACGCTTGGTGATCTGTAAGCTATTGATGAATGCTGAGTTATTGTCTTCAGTTATATAGTCACTAATGACCCCACCAGATTCCAATGGATATTTTTACTGCCACCTTTACTTGGATAGCCCTGGTTAAATTCAGCGGATCACAAGAAGAAGAGGGAGGAGGAGGATAAGGAGGAGAAAGAAAAGGAGGATGAGGCTGAGAAGGAGGAAGGAGAAAGAAAGAACGGAGAGAAGGACAAAATGACGAAGATAAAAAGGAAGAAGAAACAGGAGGGAGAAAAGGAAGACGAAAAAGAAAAAGGAGAAGGAAGAAGACATACATATGGGAAAGCGGTTAGTGGGAAGTTAGATTTAACATGGGTTTGGGTGAGTGTAAACACAGAGCTGGAGAGATGGCTCTGCCTTTACAGTCTAGGCCCACCACCAAAGACACACCGGTGAAATCAGCATGTATTATATGTGTGTCTTAACTTGTCAAAGGCCTAACTGAAGTAATAAAAACTAACAGGAAAAATTCAGGACTTGGGAGGGAGAGGTGGGAAGATCAGGAGTTCAAAGAACATTCTGCTTCACATTGAGTACAAGGCCAGTCTAAACTACATGAGACTATGTTCTAATAATTACAATAATTCCATAGTAATTAGCCTAATGAATGACAGATGTTAAACAATAACCAGCAATACAAAGGAATAAGCATGAAACCCCTCTTTGCAGTTGTTTGGTTAGTTTTGGTTTGGTTTTCTTTCTTTTGTTATGAAACAGGACCCCGAGAAGTAACCTTAGCTATGAGTATAATATGGACATGAGTATAACATGGAGAGCTGTAGAGATTCCACAAACATCCAAAGCACCCAGGAATATGAGAGAAAGGGGCTAGAAAGTTATTATTTTAAAAATTATTTTAAAATGATATAATGTCACATTAGGAAGAATACATATACTGCCCTTGTCATATGTAGCATAAGAGAAGTTGCATTCATGGTGGACACACTGTTGCTTATGTGGCATTCAGTGTTCTTAACCGAACAGTGTTAGAGAGGAATCTAATACATGCTTTCTCTCAATGCTTGCAGAATTCTACTCCCCACTGAAGAATGAGTGAGTCACACATGTCTTCTAAGAGCTGGATTCTAAGATAGATCATTTCCATCAAAGGAGATAATTAATTCCTGGGAGAGAAAGCACAAATAACAAGATCATTGAAATTCATGGGAACTTCTTTAAATACACTTTCCATACAAGATACAAATGTTCTCTCTTTGTAAGGAACATAACCACAGCAAGGTCACATTCCACTGTGAGTAGAATGGATCCTTTGGAGACTTTTCTGAAATTTTGCAGCCTCTGCCTTTTGGGATGAATGACCAGAATAAGAAATCAAAGATCGTCTCTACATAGTTTATTAAAAGAATGCATTCTAGATCCAAATCTCATACTGTCTGTGAAACACATTTTTTTCACAGAGAAAAAATATTTTTCTTTGGAGAGAAAGAAAGATTTTTCTGTGGAGATACTATTTAATACATGCTGACTGGATATCTGTAAACATGTTATCATTTCATATTGAAAGTTCCTCTCCTGGAGAGGTTTCCTCTGAACAATCACAGCACTCCTGAGTGCAGGAGCTGCTGGGGTATATGTGCTGGGGTATATATATAGTGCTCATGCTTAATAGTTGCTATGACTTTTTCCACAGGAGTTTGATATTTCAAGGTTTATGAATAAAGTCACAGTGTATATCATCTTCACTCTAACTTTTCAAGACATTTGGTAAGTAGTTTGAATTTAATTAATGTCAGAATATAAGAGAACCATAGATGATTACATGGGTTAGATGCATCTGTCACTGTATCACAGTGTGATACCTCTTTTAACAATTATGCTAATCAGAGGTTGAGCACATGGTTTAGCTTGACCACACAGTGAAAATCTTACAAATGAATATTAAGTGAGTAAATATAAACTTTGTAAATAATCTATTTTTTTATAATTTATTCACTTTATATCCAATTGTAGCCCCTCCCTTGTTTCTTCCTGGTCCCATCCTCCTTCTACCTCCCCCTTCCCTCTTCCCCCACAACCACAGAAAGGAGGAGCCTTCCTCCCCTACCATCTGACCCTAGCCTATCAAGTCTCAGCAGGACTGCCTTGATTCTCTTCCTCTGTGGCCTGGCAATAAACACAAATAATTCACTCTGAGGTTATGTACTATGGATATTAAAAATTTCTGCAAGTACATGCTGGGCAGTGGTGGAGCATGCCTTTAATACCAGCACTCAAGAGGAAGAGACAGGCAGATCTCTGAATTGGAGACCAGCTTCATCTACAAAGACAGCCAGAGCTACACAGAGAAACCCCGCCTTAAAAAAAAAATAAATAAAATAAAAACAGAATAAAACAAAACAAGAAGACACATATCTGTGGCTTCTTTGAAAGTATTTTAAGGTGTTTCTTAAGCTTATTGGAAGGTTGGTTGTTTCTCCCCATTGCTGCCCAAATTATCAGTTCTACTTATCTTCATGCGTATAAATAATTTAAGGCCTTGTGTTTGTTCCCAGACCTGTAGTACATGCTTTCCCATCTTAACTAGTTCTCATATCAAATTATGCAATGCCATTCTTGTTCTCATTTTTGAACAGATGATGAAGCAAGTGTGTCAAGTTGCAGAAAATGAAGTCAAGCTGGATCACAAAAGGAATAACAAGAATTTTCCTTTGGTGCCTACAATCCTTGAATTGATGTACTTTCATTGATGCAGCACATTTTCACAGTGTTTTGCAGCCTCTACTTTATAATGATATATGAGAAGGATGACTTAAAGGTGGGCCAAGACGAAAGAGTCCTTCTGAGGATATAGCAACACTCACTGCTTTAGTGATTCAAATATCAAACATATCATTATGATAAGACTATGATACTGCTTGCCTATAAATTTGCCTCGAATGAAGTTATTTCTGAAATAGTATACAAGTAAGTAAATCATTAGGCATATCTAAGGTAGTTTGTGAACCAATAGCTGTTTTACATGGCAATGTGGGTTATACAGTTGGATGATTTGAAGGGCATAATGCTTTAAATTGAGAGATTAAAATAACTAAAAGAATCAAAATACTGTAATACTTCTAATTTTTCTGCTTACCTGAGGCAGGAAAAATAATTTCTCTGTTATCATATTACATAAAAAGACATATGAATATTTATAGGGAAATTATGGCAACCACCTGTTTCATGTATATAAAGAACTATACTAGTGTTTAAAAGAACGCTTAGTACATAGACAGTGTTTAGTAATTTCATTTAATGTTTTTGTTCTTATATATGGATAGTAGTTCTTTTCTTTATATCAATAAAAGAATAACAACAATACAGGTTATTTATAGCAGCATCCATCAAGTACAAAGCACTTAGTAAAACCCAGTGCAAGAACACAGACTTTTGGAGTTAACACACAGACATATATTATACGTTTTTTTTTGTTTTAATTTATTACTATTATTATTATTTATTACAATCCATTCACTTTGTATCACAGTTGTAGCCCCTTCTTATCTCCTCTTGGTCCCATTCTCCCTTCATCTTTGCTCTCTATGCCCCTTCTATAGTCCACTGATAGGGGAGGTCCTCCTCCCCTACTATCTGTACCTAGCCTATCAGGTCTCATCAGTACTGTCTGGATCTTCTTTCTCTGTGGCCTAATAAGGCCACCCCTCCAAGGGAAGATGATGAAAGAGCAGGAAACGGAGTTCATGCCAAAGACTGCCCCTGCTCCTTTTACTAGGGGACACCCATGGAGACTGAACTGCCTATGGACTTCATCACCAGCAGGGTATCCAAGCAGATGCTGAGACTCATGGCCACACTTTGAGCAGAGTACAGGGAATCTTATGTTAGAACGGGGAGGTAGAAAGACTTGGAGGGCACAGGAGCTCCACAAGGAGACCAACAGAGCCAAAAAAATCTGGGCCTATGGGGTTCCTGCAGAGACTGATGAATCAACCAAGGATCATATTATAGATTCTTTTACAATATCACTTGTTCTTTCACCGAATCCTCAGTACTATTTCCCCTGAACACTTCACGTCAGTTCTGTTCCATTTTGTTGTTCAGCGAATGCCAGTCTGTTTCAGCCAAGGCCAAGGCTCAGTTTACAATGTTAGTATCCAAGGTTCTTTATCACTCAAGTTCTATCTGTCCTTCCATTCAGATCATGATTTAGCTTTTCTGGCCGTACATTTCTTATGAATCAAATGCAGAGTAGTCACCTTCACTTTGATGTCTACTGCACTAAACTACTATACATTCTAATAGCCTTTGTGTGTTTACCTGTTTCTATGAATCTGAGCTCTGTTTAGGCTCTGAGTCATCCCAGAAAATTCTGCAGACTTGAGATTGCTTATTATATTTATAAACAAACATTGCTCGTGTACATAATCTTTTCAGCTACCTTCACTGAGGAGACAACTTCATAGTCGTAAACAATCATAAATATCTAGAACTCTTTCTGCAATATTAAAAATAATCTTGGTGTATTTCATTAATTAACATAATCAAAGTACTAATGATTAAAATACAGAAATTACTGAAACATGAGGATATTCATTTTTCCAGGAAATATAATTAACTGTCTCATAAACTAGATGGAATATAGGAACAACGTGACTGAGTTTATTCTACTGGGACTCACACAGAACCCACACATGCAGAAAATTGTATTTGCTGTGGTTTTGGTCATCTATATCTTCTCTGTGGTGGGGAATTTGCTCATTCTGATTACCATTACAAACAGCCAGTTGCTGGGGTGCCCTATGTACTATTTCATGGCCTATCTCTCCTTTATTGATGCCTGCTACTCCTCTGTCAATGCACCTAAACTGATTGTTGACTCACTCTATGAAAGAAAATCTATTCAGTTCAATGGATGCATGACCTAGGTTTTTGGGGAACAATTCTTTGGAGGAGCTGAGGTCATTTTGCTTACTGTGATGGCCTATGACTGCTATGTAGCCATCTGTAAACCACTGTACTATGCAACCATCATGCATCGCCAACTTTGTAACTTACTTGTGGGAGTGTCATGAGCTGGGAGCTGTCTTCATGGAGGTATACAAATTCTTTTCATTATTGGACTACCTTTCTGTGGCCCTAATGTCATAGATCACTTTATGTGTGATCTGAACCCTTGCTTGATCTAGCCTGGGAAGATACTCACATTCCAGGCCTCTCTGTGCTGCCAACAGTGGCTTCATCTGCCTCTTAAACTTCCTCCTGCTGCTCATCTCCTACATGGTCATCTTAAACTCACTAAAGACCCACGGTGCAGAAGGAAGGCGCAAAGCCCTCTCTGCCTGTGTTTCTCACATTACAGTGGTGGCTTTATTTTTGTGCCTTGCATATTTGTGTACATGAGACCTGCAGCTACATTACCCATTGATAAGGCAGTTGCTATATTTTATACTATGATAACTCCCATGCTAAACCCATTAATCTACACCTTGAGAAATGCTCAGATGAAAATGTCATTTGGAAATTGTTTAGTAGAAAAATTCAGTCAGCTGACAAATAAACTCACAATCATGTGACTTCAGATGGACTGGAAAAAGGATGGAATGGACAGTTTAGATGACCTCTATATGAATGTCTTACTTACACAATGAAGAAACAACTGCTACTTATTTGAGTTACACAAGGGGAAGCAGAAATGAGTGCCCCAAATCGGGAAAGCCCAATTTAGGTTGCTTTATGTTCTAACAAACACTACACTACACACACACACACACACACACACACACACACACACACACTGCCTGACAGTTGAATATATTTGCCTTTTTCTAGAAAAATCTCTGATCCAATGAACTAAATTTATAGAGATTTTCATGATAGAAAATTCTGGCTTCTTCCTTCAATGTTTTCTGTTATATAAGGACACAAATAATGCCTTTGGAAGTTAAATTCTGACAATTGACCCTTTGTCATCCCATAATCTAATTAATAACTTAGCATAGATATTTTTCTACTGTGCAACATAATTTTCCCACTGTAAGTAAAGACTGAAGAGACTGACAATTAAAGAACTATTCAGGGCATCTATTTACAGTCTTGACCAAAATTATGTCTTAATTGCTTCCATATTTAGGTGTAGGAGTCAAATGATAAATCATACCAAAATTCCAATTTCCCTAACCAAAAATCCCTTCTTTCTTACTTCTTATTTTCAAATCTTTCAGTTATATTTATTATTATTATTATTATTATTATGCATTGGGCATACTTACAGTGGTGCTTTTGTAGAAGTCAGTGTCTTCTGTGGTGGCAGTTGTCTTCTTTCTTCACCTTTGTGTAGGTTACCAGGCTAGCACAGAAAGCACCTTTCCATGCTGAGCCATTTTGCCCACCCGTATTTTTTTAATTTTTTAAAAATTAAAATATAATTTTCTCCTTTTTTTCCTCTCCTTTTTCTAACTTTTTCATTACGCCACTATCATATGTATTCTATTTTTAAGTGGTTTATACATTCATATTTATAAATTTGTTTATACATTTCCTCCTCACTGTGGACATGCTTTTGATCATGTTGCTGCCACACATTTCAACAGAGCTATCTATCAATGGCTGAGCTGCAGCACTTAATGATGCAAATTATCCTACTGAGTGCACATAAATACAGTTGATCTGATACAACTTGTAATTTTTTCACCATTATCACACCTAATGGTGTGATGGATAAATTAGATTAATCATACAGCCCTTGTAATGAAGTACACCCACTCAGAAATCACATTTTGAATTGAATAAGTCTACCTGTATGTCTAGAAGCTTATCAGGGTGGTGGGAGTGCTCCCTAAGGAAAGTTAGAATTTTCTTGCAGTAAAATATCTTCATAGAAGGCCATTATACTTTTCTCAGAAAATGTAGGATAAATCCTTCTGAGCTGAAACTACCAGTTTTCAATAGAAAGATAGGGTTCTGCTGCATATGGAGACAGTTTTATTAACACTTAAAAATACTCATCTTTTCCTAATGTATTATTTTCTACTCATTGAGAAATGTAATCCAGAACTTGAAATTTGTCTCTTTCTAATTCTGTCTATATAATACGTTGTCTCTATTCTTGCCATCCTATTCCTTTTTTCTTCTTTGTAAAAGAAGCATTTATTCTGTGCATTATTTACATTGAGCACTCTCAAAGTTAGACTAAACACATCTTTTTGCATCATGAGATGGCCATAACCTATGAAGATCAGAAATATATTATTATAGTTTGAATTGGAAATATCTTCCATAATCTCATACTTGATTTTTTGTTTCCTAGCATCTATCTGATGGCTCATAATCAGTAACTCCAGTTCCAGAGGGTACAGTGCTTTCTCTGTCTTCCATGGCACTGCAAACATGCAATACACAGACATATGTGAAGACAAAACAGTTAAACACTTAGGAAAATAAAAATAACTGAAAACTTAATGATTTTTAAAAAGTTTAAGCTACATCCCAAATTAGTATACCTTTAATTATAATTGCATGCCATCAGTTTTTACTAAAATGTAAGGGGACAAATAAAAAATAATTTCTTCAAATTATCCGGGTTATATTTCTTAATTGAAAGTAAGAGGACACATTAGAAAAATGACTTTCCCCAGACTCCTGTGTTTTACTTCATTAATGCTAAATAGTCCCACTGGGAAGGAAAAAAAAGAAACAATCCTTTGTCAACTTCCTATGTGAAGATGGATTTCAGAATAAATCTGGCAAAATCTAACAATTTGTAATGTTCATTTTAATGCATATCTACTGGAAAATATCTCAATTCTCATTTCAGACTAAAAGCATTTCAACCTTCTACTTTTATCAATATGTGAAGTAAAGTTTATATTAATTTTCTATAATAACTTATGTTACTCAAACAAGATTTTCTTTTAATAAATAATTAAAATTGTACATGATTATGAGCTAAAATGTGAAATTGTAACAGAGATAAGAAAGATGATATGAACTCAATAGCTGGCTCTTTGACCTCCCTCCACCCCCAAGGGAGGGGCAGCCCTGCTAGGCCATAGAGGAGGACTGGCAGCCAGTCCTGAAGATATCTGATAAGCTAGGCTCAGATGAAAGAGGAGGAGGTTCTCCCCTTTCAATGGCCTAGGAAAAGGGCAGGGAGAAGATGAGAGAGGGAGGGTGGGATTGGAAGGAAAAAGGGAGTGGGATACAGCTGGGATACAAAATTAATAAACTGTAACTAATATTTTTTAAAAGGATGATGAATAGGCTTACACTTGAATATACAAAAATAGGATGGCAGATGATAGCTGAAGAATGTACTGTCAACTGTTTTTAAATATATGATGGATTACTATTTTATCTATAGTCACATTGCTGTGCAATAGATCTGATGTCACTCCTTGTGTCTAACTCTGTCCTCTGACCTACATCTCTCACCATTCCCTGACCTTTAGGAACCATGAATCTACTATTTCTCTGATTTCTACTCACTTATATTTCAAGCATAAATGAGATTGAGTTGTATCTGTCTTACACCCAGATTATTTCAGGGAACATAATGCTCCCCTCAACCTTTGTCCTCATTGTAAATGAGAGAATTTTCTTCTAGTTTATGAATGTGTAGGACTTCATTGTCTATAATTTCATGTATAAAATTAGCTTTTGCTAGTAACTTCACTTAGTTACATGTCTTGCCTGTTGTTGTTTTTTTCATTTTATTTATTTATTTTTATTATTAGTTATACTTTATTAACTTTGTATTCCAGCTGTATCCTGATCCCTCATTCCCTCCCAATCCCACCCGTCCTTCCTCAGCTCCTCCCTGCTCCCTTCCAAGTCCACTGATTGGTGAGAACCTCCTCCCCTTTCATCTGACCCTCGCTTATCAGATCTCTTCAGGACTGGCTGCAAAATTTCCCTCTGTGGCCTACCAGGACTGCTCCTCCCTTGGGGGGTGGGGAGGTCAAAGAGACTGTCTCAATGGCAGTCATGTCAGAAATAGTCCCTGTTCCCCTTACTAAGGTACTCTCTGGATACTGAGCTACCATGGGCTATGTCTGAGCAGAGGTTCTAGGTTATATCTATACATGGTCCTTGGTTGGAGAAACAGTCTCACAAAAGACCCCTGTGCCCAGATATATTTGGTCCTTGTGGAACTCCTGTCCTCTCCAGGTCATATTAACTCTCCCTTCTTTCATACGATTCCCTGCACTCTGCCGAAGGTTTGGTTATGAGTCTCAGTATCTGTTTTGATATACTACTATGTAGAGTCTTTTAGAGGCCCTCTGTGGTAGGCTCCTGTCCTGTTACTTGTTTCTCCTACATCCAATGCCCATCCAAATTGTCTTTCTAAGTGAGGATTGATCATCTTACCCTAAGTCCTCTTTCTTGTTTATCCTTTTAAGAATATATAAAGGACTAACGAAGTTAAATGGTTAAACCCCAGAATGGCTAAAATAAAAAACTCAAATGACAACACATGGTGGAGAGGTTGTGGAGAAAGGGGAACCCTCCTCCATTGCTGTTGGAAATGTAAACTTGTACAACCACTTTGGAAATCAATCTGGTGCTTTCTCAGACCATTAGGAACAGTACTTCCTCAAGACCCAGCTATACCACTCCTAGGCATATATCCAACAGAGGCTCAAATACACAGCAAGGACACTTGCTCAACCATATTTGTAGCAGCTATATTTGTGATAGCCAGAACCTGGAGACAAGCCAGATGTCCATCAGTTGAGGAATGGATACAGAAATTGTGGTATTTTTACACAATGGAATACTACTCAGCAATTAAAAACAAGGAAATCATTAAATTTGTAGGCAAATGGTGGGATCTAGATCATTATAAGTGAGGTATCCCAGAAGGAGAAAGACACACATGGTATGTACTCACTTATTTTTAGCCTTGCCTATTGTTAATAAAAATAAAATGGTGATAGGGATGCTGATATCTCCTTAGACATGGTGACGTCTTTTCATGTGTATATGTACTCAGTGTTATGGGATCCACTTAAATCCAACTTAACTGAAACACCAAGACAATGCTGATAACAAAATTTTATTGCAATCATGCTGCTAATGATTGATTGATCAGGACTGCAGAGTCTGGAGCTGAACTATGACCCTGAAGACAGCATTTTATCTATCTATCTATCTATCTATCTATCTATCTATCTATCTATCTATCTATCTATCTATCTAATGTAAACTGGCATTTCATTTTTAATGCTTTACATTGATAAATACCACTAAACATATTCTATGAGTTGCCCTAATAGAGCCATTGGAAATGAATTCTTTCCCAGAAGTGTTCTTTTTTTATAAATTTATTTTTAATGTATATATTTACTTTACATCCTGATTATATCCCCCTCCCTTGTCTCTTCCTGGTCCCTCCCTCCCACCCTTCTTACCCTATTCTCCCTCCCCTTGTTTTCAGAAAAGTGGAGTTCCCTCTCCCTCCAGCACACCTAGCATATCAAGTTATATCAGGACTTAGATCCCTCTCATCCACTAAGGCCACACAAGGCAGCCTGGCTAGGGCAGATTCCTATCATAGACACCACCCTCTCAACTTACTAGAATACCCACATGAAGATCAAAATGCCCCATCAGTTATATATGGGTAGTTTCCTAGGTCAAGTCCATGCACATTTCTTGATTGGTGCTTCTGTCTGTAAGGTGCCATGTATCTAGTTTCTTTGACAGTCTTGGTCTTCTTGCAGCATTCTTGTCCCCTCCAGGTCCTTCTAACCTTCCCTCCCACTCTTCCACAAGACTTCTGACCTCTGCCTGATGCTTGCCTGTAAGTCTCAGCATCTGATTCCAGCAGCTGCTGATGGAGGCGAGACTCTCAGAGAATAGTTAAGTTAGGTTACTTTCTATAAACATATCGTTATCTCTGAACAACTAACTCATTTCCTCATATCCTCTCTGTAGCCTACCGCGTCTCAGGTCTCTAGCTTATCTCAGTGATAACCTCACCTTTGCCTTCGGTTTCCCTTTTCTCTCCAGGACCACAAATATCCTCTCTCATTCTTCCCAGGTCTGAATCCCCCTTGTTTCACTCCCCACACCTTCTCTAATTCCTTTGTCTATTCTATTTCCCCATCAGAGTGAGATTCAAAGATCTCTCTTGGGCCACCCTTGTTATTTAGCTTCTTTGGGTCCATGATTAGTACTATAGTTATCCTGTAATATAATGGCTAATATCTACTTATAAGTGAGGACATACCATGTGTATTTTTCTGGGTCTATGTTACCTCACTCAGGTCTATGTTACCTTTCTAGTTCCATTCATTTGCCTGAAAATTTCATGATTTCCTTGTTTTTAATAGTGGATTAGAATTCCATTGTGTAAATGTACCACATTTTCTTTATCCATTCTTTTGTTGAAGGACATCTACGTTGTTTCCAGTTTCTGTCTATTATAAATGAAGCCATTATAAACAAACATTCTTGTGGTATGTTGGGGCATCTCTTAGTATGTGTCTTGCTGGGTCTAGAGGTAGCATTATTTCCAATTTTCTGAGATTGATTTCCAAAGTGGTTGTAAAAGTTTGCGCTCCCATCAGCAATGGAGGAGTGTTTCCCATTCTCCACATTCTTGCCAACATGTGAGTCATTTTGAATTGCAGGTCCCCAATGACTAATGATGTAGAGTATTTCAAGTGCTCCTCTGCCATTTGAGATTCTTTGTTGAGAATTCTCTGTTTAGCTCTCTACCTCATTTTTTAATTGGGTTATTTGGTTTGTTGGTGTTTAACTTTCTTGAGTTCTTTATATAGTTTACATATTAGACCTTTTTCAGATGTAGGATTTGAAGATCTTTTCCCAATCTGTATCCTGACCTTTTGTTCTGTTGACAGTGTCCTTTGCTTTACAGAAGCTCTCAGTTTCATGAGGTCCCCATTATTGATTGTTGATCTTAGAGTCTGAGATGTTGGGGTTCTGGTCAGGAAGTTGTCTCCTACACCAATAAGTTCAAGGATGGTTCCCACTTTCCCCTCTGATAGATTTACTGTTTCTGGTTTTATGTTGAGGTCTTTGATCTACTTGGAGTTGAGTTTTGTGCAAGGTGATAAATACGGATCTATTTGGATTTTCTATATATATACATCCAGTCGTAACAGCACCATTTGTTGAAGATGCTTCCTTTTTTCCGTTGTATAATTTTGGTTTCTTTGTCAAAACCTAAGTTTCCTTAGGTGTATGGGTTTATTTCTGAGTCTTCAATTCAATTTCATTGATCAATCAGTCTGTTTCTATGCCAATAATATGCAATCTCTATTACTACTGCTCTGTAGTACAGCTTGAAATAAGGGATGAAGATACCGCCAGAAGTTTTTTTATTGTATAGAACTGTTTTAGCTATTCTGAGTTTTTTGCTTTTTCATATGAAATTGAAAATTGTTCTTTCTTGTTTCGTTAAGAATTTTATTGGTATTTTGATGGTAATTGCATTGAATCTATAGATTGTTTTTGGTAAGATGGCCATTTTTACTATGCTAATCTTAGCAATCCCTGAGCACAGAAGACTTTCTATATTCTGATAGCTTCTTCAATTTCTGCTTTTAGAGACTTGAAATTCTTGTCATACAGGTCTTTTAATTTCTTGGTTAGATATTTTATATTATTTGTGGTTATTGTGAAAGGTGTTGTTTCTCTAATTTCTTTCTCAGCCCATTTGTCATTTTTATACAGGAGGGTGACTACTTTTTTTAATTAACTTTTTATCTAGCCAATTGTTTGAAGATATTTATCAACTATATAAGCTTTATGGTAGTTTCTGAGGTCACATAGGTATACTATCATATCATCCACAAATAGTGACACTTTGACTTCTTTCTTTCCCATTTGTAACCCCTTGATCTCCTTTAGTTCTCTTATTGTTCTAGCCAGACCCTCAAGAAGTATACTGAAGAGCTATGTACGGTATGTTTAAAAGTGAACACAGGGGTCTTTCCTGAGACTGATACTCCAACCAAGGACTATGAATGGAGATAACCTAAGACCCCTGCACAGATGTAGCCCATGGAAGCTCAGTATCCAAGTGGGTTCCATTGTAATAGGAACAGGGACTGTCTCTGACATGAACTGATTGGCCTGCTCTTTGATCACCTCCCCGAGGGGGAAGCAACATTACCAGACCACAGAAGAAGACAATGCAGCCAATCCTGATGAGGCCTAATTGACTAGGATCAGAAGGATGGAAAAGACCTCCCCTATCAGTGGACTTGGGGAGGGGCATGCATGCAGAGGGTGGAGGAAGGGAGGGATTGGGACTGAAGAAGGGAGGGAGCCACGGGGGGGATACAAAGTGAATAAAGTGTAATTAATAAAGAAAAAATAAAAAAATAAAAAAGTTGAAACCATAAAGTGAAGGGGAGCCACATGGCCTATACCAATCTTTTTTTTTTTTTTTTTTTTTTTTTTTTTTTTTTTTTTTTGGTTTGTGATCTCCTTTATTCCTCCTCTGTCTTCAGAGCCAGACATGGGAGTTACAGCCCTCTCACATGACATCTTTCTGACTCATTTCTCTTTTTTTTTTTTTTTCAATACAGTTTATTCAGGAACCTTGAACAATCCTCGGACCCTGGGGAAAGCCAGCCCACAGCTTAAATAGCCTCTGGGTAGCCAACCCCAGCGTGCCACGTGGGCAATGCAGATAGGTCCACATACATGGAAGCAAGCCAGATCCTCAGCCTTAGCCAAATGTGGAATTGTTCGTGACAGAGAACACTCACCATCGGGAAGGTGGAAGGCAGAAACCAGCTCCATCTTTAAGGCATAGCATTCCGCAGCTCTCTACAGTTCCCCCTTTTTGTTTTAGATGCATCAGTAAAGAGTAGAGGTCTGATCTCTGATATTAGAAATAAATTGGGACTTTGTACCGATGTTCATTTAGGTGTCATCCACCCAAAGAGCATCAGACCCGTCTGATACCTTTTTCTCAGAGGCGGGACCTGGGGCATCAACCCGCATGCAATCAGACATGCTCTTCTCTGGATCCAAAGCGGCTGACCCTGAGTGCAGTGCTTAGCCTCGCATCCTGAGCGTAACATTTTAGCTTTTTATGGTAGCCAACCATGCTTGGGGAGAATGTCCTGCTTCAATGGCTGTAAAGGCCTGAATGATCATGGCTGCATCACACTGTTGTGAGACTTTAATCTTGCATATATACCACAGGCAAACCAAGGAGACCAACACCAGAAGGCCTGCTAACACTCCCATGCCTGCCCATTCCTTCAGATGATTCATGGCTGCAGCAATCCATGTTGATAATCCTGTGGCTAGTCCTGCGTCCACTCTGGTAGAATTTACTGTGACCATGGCCACTCTCAGCTGCTCCATCGTAGTATTGAATTCTCGAGTCCAATTACCTAAAATATAGCTTGACAATTGTTTAGACAGATTTGGAGCACAGGAAAAATTCTCATGTTATATGCTAGTGACTCAAAGTCCAGCATATTTTCATTGACAGCCAAGTTGAGCGATTTGCCATAGGGTATCAATTTGCTCCTGCAGGAGGTCAATCCTCTGATTGAACACCATCAAGCTTCCTTTTAGTTGAGCATTAATTCCTTTATGTACAACTAAGGCATGAGCTACATTGGCTAAATGATTATTCAGGGTTTGAGCAGTCTGCCCAGTATGACTCATGGCTAATGCCCCGGTGGTAGCTCCAACAGCCGCCAATGAGATGGTAGTAACAATGGTGGCTGTAGTTCCAAGATCCCTTTTCTATCTGAAGAGAGTCATAGCGTGAGGGGCATCAATGGGCACAGGCACCCAGTGAGGCATGCGAGTAACCAGGGCATACCTAAATTTACTAGCATTCCAGCATTGGGCAAAAAAGCAAGTATCATTACCACAATTACTTGGCTCTATCTGGCTAATAATGAATAGAAATGGGGGATATAAACAAACAGGTGTGGGCTTATAGGAAATATTATGAGAAGCCTTAACCCCCTCGTTGAAACATTCTGCATCAGTTCTAGAACTAGCAGTGGTGGTGTCCGAGGTCTGAGTAGGTTCAGGAGACCATTGCCCCCAGAGGCGAGACGTGCTCCATGTAAATTGACTAACTCCATGTTTTCCCACACTTTTGAAAGTCATTTGAGGTTCTTAAATTATTTTTTTCCTTTTTTTTTAAATTTTTCATCAATTACACTTTATTCATTCTGCATCCCCCCATAAGCCCCTCCCTCCTCCCCTCCCAATCCCACCCTCCCTCCTTCCTCTGCTTGCATGCCACTCCCCAAGTCCACTAATAGGGGAGGTTCTCCTCTCCTTTCTGATCTTAGTCTGTCAGTTCACATCAAAAGTGGCTGCATTGTCCTCTACTATGGCCTGGTAAGGCTGCTCCCCCCCAGAGGGAGGTGATCAAAGAGCAGGCCAATCAGATTATGTCAGAGGCAGTCCCTCTTCACATTACTATGTAACCCAATTGGACTCTGAACTGCCCTGGGCTACATTCTGTGCAGGGGTTCTGGGTTATCTCTCTGAATAGTCCTTGGTTGGAGTATGAGTCTCTGGGAAGTTCCCTGTGTTCAAATTTTCTTGTTCTGTTGCTCTCCTTGTGGAGACCCTGTCCTCTCCAGCTCTTATTATTTCCCAGTTCTTACATAAAATTCCATTCACTCTGCCCAACAGTTGCCTATCAGGCTCAGCATCTGCTTTGATAGTCTGTAGGGCAGAGGCTTGAGAACACCTAACTGCCTGGAAAGGACACTCTTCAATCTGTCCAACTGTCTGTAGATGCAGTGTCCCCCAGGGATTCAGTTTCTGGTCTGTCACCCACAACAGCATAGGTTTTGGTGATGCAGCTGTACTTGAGTCATTTTTACTTCAGTAAGTAACCCCTTACCCATATGCCTATACATAATCTCAGAAAAACTCGTAGATTCATAAAATCAGATGTTGGTGGTATCTGTAGTTTTGGTTGTTGCGGACTCCATATCTGGGTGAATAGACGTATGTGTTGCATTTCTTCAAGAAAAGTTTCTCACACAGCATTTCTCTTATAGTTACTGGAAATTTGTTTTCATTCCTTATTTTATTTTATTTTATCTTTAAGATTAAAATTTTTCTTCCCTTTCTTCCTCTAAGCCCTCCCCCTCCTTGTTCTCCCTCAAGGTCACGTGGCTTTGTTTTTCAGTAATTATTATTGCATACATATATGTATTTGTATATACATATATTTTATAAATATGACTCATTGAGACCATATAATCTTGCTTGTATCTATTATTTCAGGATTTCCCATTTGGCACTGAACCACAAACTGGTATTCTTTCCCCTGGAAGACCACCTCTCCTGCTCCAAGCTTTCTCAGTTTCCTATAATATTTTGTGTATGGTTGATATGTATTCTTTTTGCTAAGTATAATTTTGACAAATGAGAGAACTTGCCTATTTCAATTCATTTATTTAGTTTTTATGATACTGGATTATTTCTTTTACGTATTATTTAGGTATTAATTCTTTATCAGATGCATATTCTGCAGGAGACCTGTGATCAAATGTGATTTTAATATCTTATCTCTTTTACTCATATTCTGATTTAGAAAAAAGAAAGTATCCCCTACTTCTGCCTTCTTTCTGGAAGAAAAAAACAAAAACAAAAACCAAAAAACAGAGGACAGTAGATCCCATTCTTAGCCTGTGATCTAGCACAGACTATAGTTCAACCTGTGAGAGATGCACTGAAGAACTTGTTGAACATCTTCCATTAATGTTATTCATGGCAGTTGAGTGATGCACACACACACACACACACACACACACACACACACAAGTGTGTGTGTTTTTACACATATATACTTAGTGGTATATATGTATATTTACATATTTAGTGAGTATTATAAGAGAAAAGCATAAGGCATATAAAGTAACATGAGTATATATTTCAAATATATAAATAAAATAAATTTTAACAAATTAACAAACCCTATAGGATCAAAGATATATAAATTATCTGTTTAACAATTCAAAGTAAAACCATAAAGATGGTCTTCAAACTCAGGCAAATGACACTGAGCAAACAGACTATCAGCAGAGTTATAAACATAAAAAAAGAAACAGCAGAATCTTAGAGCCAAAAATATAATCACTGAACTTAAAACTGCATAATTTAGTAAAGTAGAAGTACTGATAAACCAAAAACAAGTCATCAAAAATTACATAGTCACCAACATGATTGCCCAAACATGAGCTGAACAAGAATACACCAATGGGCAGGCCCAACTCAGCAAGGAAAGGCCTACAAGGAGAAACCTTACCCAAGGAACTATGGGCAACTGAGGATGCTGGGAGCAGGAGAGACGGCCTCTCCTGAGAAAGAGCAAACTAATTGGTGTCCAGTACTATATGGTCAGGGCTGAAAACATAAATACAGGCAACATTATATGGGTGAGTAGGTTACATTTAAGAATATATGTTTCTATAGATATAGATGTATATAATAACAATTAGTGAGAGAAAGATGCAGTTAATTAGAAGGAGAGCAGGGAAGGTATAAGAGAAGTTGTGGAGGAAAGAACAATAAAGGGAGAGATTATAATTATGTAATAATCTCAAAAAATAAATTACAAACATAATAAGCTAAATTTTAATCAGCAGTGGGACAAAAAAACAAAATGTGATATGAGCATAATACAGAAGATGAAGTGTTTTTTTAGTTAAATTTTTATTTTTTTAATAATGGTTACAGTTTATTAACTTTGTATTCCAGTTGTAGCCTGCTCACTCTTTCCCTCCCAATCCCACCGTCTCTTTCTCCCTCATCTCCTCCCTGCCCCTTTCCAAGTCCACTGATAGGGAAGGTCCTCCTCCCCTTCCATTTGACATTAGCTTATCAGGTATCTTCAGGATTGGCTGCAATGTCCTCCTCTGTGGCCTAGCAAGGCTGCTCCTCCTTCACTGGGGGAGGGGAGAGGTCAAAGAGCCAGCCATTTAGTTCATGTCAGAAAAAGATGAAGTATTTTTAAAAAGAAAATTTTTGCAAAGCTAAAACAAGGATGACAGACACATCAGGCTATTGAAATAACTTCACAGAACTGACTGATGAACAACTTCCATTTCTATGAGGCACTTTTCTGGTAAGTTGATTGTTTCTTTCATTTCTTTTCTTTTTCTTTTCTTTGCTCACTCTTTCTTCTTTTATTCATCATCAATTTGACACAAGATAGAGCTATATGAGAAGAGGAATCTCTAATGAGTAAATTCTCTATCAGATTCAATGTATGGTGTTGCCTGGATTAATTATTGCTGTGGGAATGCTCAACCCACTGTGGGAAGTACTACACTTGCTCAGGTAGTCCTGAGATGCATAAGAAAGCCAGAAGGAACAATCCAGTACAAGTACTCACTCATTGTTTCTACTTCAGCTCATGCCCCCCAGCCCTACCTGAGTTGCTGCTTTCACCTCCTTCCATAGTGGACTTTTACCTGGACGTATAAGAGAAATAAGTCCTTTTTTATCCAAATTTTAGTTATGACAAATATCTAGAATTGTCACATCCATAGATACAAACAGTAGAATGATGCCTAATTAAGGCTGAGGGGAGAAATGGTAAATTATTTAATTTTTTCATATCAGTTTTTGAAGATAAAAATAATTATGATTTGGGTAAGGTCAATATTTACAAACAGTATGTCAAGACATTATAATGAATTGTGTGCTTTAAAATGAGTAAGATGGCAACTTTTATGTAATATGGATTTCCAAAATTATCAACTCATATTTAGCATGTTGCATTTATCAAAAATATTGTTAATTGTGATACATATTTATTGAGATTCCTATTTTAATTTTATTTATGCCTACATGTAGAGGTATAGAAATTGTGTAAATACAGTATTCATGAATGTAATTCTAAAAATTAAATAAAAATTCTAAATTTAAAAGATTAAAGATGGTATGTGGTTGTAAAGATTTGGAGCAAATGTGGTGACTGGAACTGTTGAAACCATGTAGCTAGGACAGCCTTTATGGCAAATACTACAGATCTTCTAAAACATAAAAACAGAACTACCATCTCATTTAGCAACCTCACCCATGGGTATTGAAATCATAGTTATATTCAAGAAACAAGTATGCTGAATAGATGTTGATACTTTCATGATTTCAGATAGTCTCACGTTTAGTCATTCTTTGTCATTTTCTTTTTTTAATTTTTATTTTTTTAATACTAGTTGCAGTTTGTTAACTTTGTATCCCTGCTGTATCCTGTTCCCTCTTTTCATCCCAATCCCACCCTCCTCTCCTCCCTGCCCCTTTCCAAGTCCACTGATAGGGGAGAACATCCTCCCCTTCCATCTGATACTGGTTTATCAGGTGTCTTCAGGATTGGATGCAAAGTCCTCCTCTGTGGTCTAGCAAGGCTGCTCCTCCCTGGGGGTGGGTGAGGTCAAAGAACACACCATCAAGTTCATGTCAGAAATAGTCCCTGTTCCCCTTACTATGGGAAACCAATTGGTTACTGAGCTACCAAGGGCTACATCTAAGCAGAGGCTCTAGGTTGCATCCATACATGGTCCTTGTTTGGAGAAACAGTCTCAGAAAAGACCTCTGTGCCCAGATATATTTAGTCCTGTCCTCTCCAGGTCGTATTAACTCCCCCCCCCTCCTTTTTTTTTTTTTGGTTCCTTACATATTATAAGTCTATATAAGTGAGTATATACCATGTGTGTCTTTCTGCTTTTAGGATACCTCACTCAGGATGATCGTTTCTAGATCCCACCATTTGCCTGCAAATTTCATGATTTCCTTCTTTTTAATTGCTGAGTAGTATTCCATTGTGTAAAAGTACCACAATTTCTGTATCCATTCCTCAACTGATGGACATCTGGGTTGTTTCCAGGTTCTGGCTATTATGAATAAATCTGCTACAGACATGGTTGAGCAAATGTCTTTGTTGTGTACTTGAGTCTCTTTTGGATGTATGCATAGGAGTAGTATAGCTGGGTCTTAAGGAAGTACTATTCCTAATTGTCTGAAAAAGCACCAGATTGATTTCCAAAGTGGTTGAAACAGTTTACATTCTCACCAGCAATGGAGAAGGGTTCCCCTTTCTCCACAACCTCTCCACCATGTGCTGTCACTTGAGTTTTTGATCTTAGCCATTCTGGTGGGTGTAAGGTGAAATCTCAGGGCTGTTTTGATTTGCATCTCTCTGATGGCTAAGGATGCTGAGCATTTCTTTAAGTTTTTTTCTGCCTTCTGTATTCCTCTACAGAGAATTCTTTGCTTAGCTCTATACCCCATGTTTTAATTAGATTGCTTGATTTGGTGCTTTTCAACTTCTTTAGCTCTTTATATATTCTGGATATCAGTCCTCTGTCAGATATAGGGTTGGTGAAGATCCTTTCTTAGTCTGTAGACTGTCATTTTGTTTTGATGACTATGTCCTTTGCTTTTCAGAAGCTTTTCAGTTTCATGAGGTCCCATTTATCAACTGTTGCTCTTAGAGTTTGTGCTGTGGTGTTCTGTTCAGGAAGTTGTCTCCTGTGCCATAGAGTTCAATGTCTTCCCCACTTTTTCTACTAACCGATTTAGTGTATCTGGTTTTATGTGGAGATCTTTGAGCCACTTGGACTTTAGTTTTGTGCATGGTGATAAGCATGGATGTATTTTCATTTTTCTGCATGTAGACATCCAGTTGGACCAGCACCATTTGTTGAAGATGCTGTATTTTATCCACTGAATGGTTTTTGCTTCTTTGTCAAAAATCAAATATTCATAGGTATGTGGGTTTAATTTGTGATCTTCTATTTAGTTCCATTGAACCACTATTCTATTTCTATGCCAATACGATCATATCCCTAGATGCCAAAATCATTTGACAAAATCCAACACACATTCATGTTTAAAGTCTTGGAGAGATCAGGAATACAAGGCATAAACGTAAACATAGTAAAGACAATATACAGCAAGCCTATAGCTAACATCAAACACAATGAAGAGAAACTCAAACCAATCCCACTGAAATCATGGACAAGACAAGGCTGGCCACTCTCTCCATATCTCTTCAACATAGTACTTGAAGACCTAGCTAGAGCAATAAAGGACAACTAAAGGAGATCAAGGGAATACGAATTGGAACGAAAAAGTTCAAAGTTTCACTATTCGCAGATGATATGATAGTATACATGAGCGACCCCAAAAATTCAACCAGAGAACTCCTTCAGCTGATAAACACCTTCAGCAAAGTGACAGGATACAAAATTAACTAAAAAAAAAAAAAAAAAAAAAAAAAAACCAGAAGCCCTCCTGTATACCAAAGACAAAAGGGCCGAGAAAGAAATTAGGGAAACAACACCCTTCACAATAGCCACTAATAACATAAAGTACCTTGGGGTGTCACTAACCAAGCAAGTGAAAGACCTGTTTGAGAAAAACTTCAAGTCTCTGAAGAAAGAAATTGAAGAAGATATCAGATGATGGAAAGATCTCCCGTGCTCATGGATTGGTAGGATTAACATTGTGAAAATGGCCATCCTGCCAAAAGCAATCTACAGATTCAATGCAATTCCCATCAAAATACCAACATAATTCTTCATAGATCTTGAGAGAAAAATTATCAACTTTCATATGGAGAAACAAAAAACCTGGAATTTCCAAAATGATCCTGTACAACAACAGATCGTCTGGAAGCATGTCCACCCCCGATCTCAAGCTGTACTACAGAGCAATAGTAATGTTTAGTCATTTTTTTATTACAAGTCCTGACTCAGTTTATTAAAGAATGGTAGCAAAATACCAAATATGGTTGCTAGACTTTCAAGTTTAATTTTACTGAGTTTCCTAAATTAAATCTTTAATTATAAATAGATAGAATCAGCTTTACCATAATATGAAAAGATAAATTAAAGAAAGAGTTTTTCAGTGCCTTCAAATTTTTTAATTGAGAGGAAAGGGATGCATTAAAAATTACATTCTTGGGTATAAGGAGGGGAAGGGGGGCAAGATGGTGGCGACAGGAGTCCTCTAATTCTGACCAGAAGCTCAGCAGGATCAGCACAGTGACCACCAATCAGACCTCACGGCCATAAAACACAAGTGATTGTGTTTCCCAGGTGAGAGGATACCCCACAGTGGGGGATTCAATCAGCTTTTAACTCACCCGGGTAAACCACAGAAGAGATCCCCATTCTGCCAGACGCTTGGTCGCCAGCCCAGAGCCATACACCAGTGTGCTCTGGTCACGGTCCCAGACTGAACTGTGTGCACCACAACATCAGAGACTGGAATTTCCAGTCAAGAAATCCCCACAGTGCAGGAAACGATTGGGACCAACCTTAGGTCACCCAGACATCCCCTGGAAAAGACTTTTATTCTGCGGGCGCCCTAGGAGCCAGCCCAGAGCCAGAGCTGGGGACCCAGGCTCCAGCAGAGAGCCCTGCCTGTGTGCCTAATTTGCTGCCCCAGATAGAACTGTGGGCCCCAGGGGACCAGAGATTGAGTTTCACTGTTGGGTGCAAACACAAAGGGAGGCAATTCACTGGTCTGATCTCAGAGCACTCAGCCAACACCCCCACGCCGAAAAGGTCTTGGGAAAATTACCCAGTTTAGACAGACGCCCAGACTCCCAAAAGCCAGAAAAGCAGAGCCAAACGCGTCTGTGCCTGCAGGTTCTACTCGCCATCTCAGACGGAACGGCAGTCCCCAAAGCAAAGAATGGGTGTCCCTGTCAGGAGGAAACCCCACAGCGGGGGGATCATCAAGACCAACGCTCAGGACACCCAGCACCAAAAGACTTTCTCGATTCACACAGACTCTAGGCTCTAGCCTTCTACTTCAGGCAGCAGTGCTGTGCTCACTCGCCATTTTTGAGTACCACTAGGGCATTGGGGCACACAGCTGCATCCTCAGACCTACAAAAGCCAGAGAGCCATTTCAGCAGCCCTCAGATACTGTGCCAAGGATCAACCAGTTATCCCTAGCTAGACTGACAAAACTGTGGGAATCCCTGGTCCTTCCAGAGGGCTGCACCCAAGAATTACACCTTAAGAGCAACAGCTGCTGCTCAATAAATTCAGAGCAAGAAACCCAGCAGCAGGACAGCCATCAGCAGGACCTCTCCTGAGGAGAGGTGAGCCTTCCTGAATACCACAGTTACCATATAGGTCCATACACCTAAAGTGAACTGTGACAATTTCTGAGAAGCACCACTGTTCAGTTGACCATACCCAAAAAGCAGAGGAGAACTTCAGAACCCCGCCAAGTGGATTCTCCCCACCCCAGGACTCAGCAGGCACCAGAAATTAACAGACAACACCTGAGACAGAGAGATGGGTAGAGGCCAGCGAAAAAGTACAACCAACAAAAGGCAAAACAACATCGCATCCTCAGAACCCAGTTATCCAGGGGCAAGTAGCCCTGGACACCCTAACATAAGTGAAATTCAAGAAGATGACCTAACATACATGCTATTGAAGAAGTTAATGGAGGAAGTAAATAAAATGCATAAAGGACAAAGGGAAGATATAATAAAACAGATTATGGTCATCCCTAAAGAAATACAGGAAGATGCAGCCAACAGTCTGTGTTACTGAAAGAAATGAAAGAAACAGAGGAACGAACGCTCAAACAAACAGCTGAAGGAATTGAAGGACAAACAGGAAAATACAGTCAGACAGGTAAAGGAAATCAAGAAAACGGTTCAAGATCTGAAGATAGAATTGGAAGATTAAAGAAAACACAAATGGAGGAAATCACAGAGAGGGAGAACCTACGAAAGAAAACAGGAACTACAGAGGTAAGCATAATCAACAGACTAAAAGAGATGGAAGAAAGAATCTCAGGTGTGAAAGATACAATGGAAGAAATCGAGAAATCGATGTATCCATCAAAGAAAATAGTAAATCTAAAAAATTCCTGACACAAACCATCCAAGAAATCCAAGACAACATAAAAAGACAAAACCTAAGAACAATAGGAATAGAGGAAAAGAAGATTCCCTCCTCCAAGGCCCAGAAAAGATTTTCAACAAAATCATTGAAGAAAATTTCCCCAACTTAAAGGGGAAGCCTATAAGAATACAAGAGGCCTACAAAACACCTAATAAATTAGACCAGAAAAGAAAATCCTCCCGTCACATAATAATCAAAACAGTAAGTATACAGAACAAAGAAAAAATACTAAAAGCTGCAAGGGAAAAAGGCCAAGTAACATATAATGGCAAACCCATCAGAATGACACCTGACTTCTCAACAGAGACTATGAAAGCCAGAAGGGCCTGGACGGATATCATGCAGACCCTAAGAGAACACAGATGTCAGCCTAGGCTACCGTACCCAGCAAAACTCTCAGTCCTCATAGACAGAGAAAACAAGATATTCAACGACAAAAAAAAAAAAAAAAAAAAAAAATCAACAATAACTACACACAAATCCAGCATTACAGAAGATACTAGAAGGAAAAATACAACCCAAGAAAACTAACTACTTTCAAGAAATCATAGGATATAAATAACCTCACTACAGGAAAAATAAAAATAGCCAAACACACTACCATGGCCAACATCAATATCAAAGGATCTAACAGCCACTGGTCATTAATCTCCCTCAACATCAATGGACTCTGTTCTCCAATAAGAAGACACAGACTAACAGAATGGATGCATAAACAAGACCCAACAATCTGTTGCATACAAAAAACACACTTAAATCACAAACATAGACATTACCTGAAAGTAAAGGGCTGGAAGACGGTTTTTCCAAGCAAATGGACCCAAGAAGCAAGCAGGAGTAGCCATCCTATTATCTAATAAAGTACATTTCCAATCAAAATCAATCAAAAGAGATAGAGAAGGACACTTCATACTCATCAAGGGAAAAATTCACCAGGAAGATATCACAATCCTGAACATCTATGCTCCAAATGCAAGGGCACCCACATTTGTAAAATTTAATAAAACTTAAATCACACATATACCCCCACACAATAATAGTGGGAGACTTCAACACCCCATTCTCAACAAAGGACAGGTCAACAAAACAGAAATTAGCCAAAGAAACAATAACTCTGACAGTGGTCATGAATCAAATGGACTTCACACACATCTACAGAACCTTTCACCCAAACTCAAAAGAATTTACCTTCTTCTCAGCAACTCATGGAACCTACTCCAAAATAAACCATATAATTGGTCACAAAGCAAGCCTAAACAGATACAAGAAGATTGAAATAATCCCTTGTCTCCTCTCTGATCACCGTGGACTAAAACTGGACCTCAATGACAAAAATAGCAAAAGGCCTACACACTGAACAACTTGCTTCTAAATGACAGCTGGGTCAGAGAAGAAATAAAGAAAGAAATTAAAGACTTCCTAGAATTCAATGAAAATGAAGGCACAACATGCCCAAACTTGTGGGACAAAATGAAAGCAGTGCTAAGAGGAAAGTTCATAGCACTAAGTGCCTTCAAAAAGAAATTAGAAAAATCTCATGCAAGCAACTTAATGGCTCACTTAAAAGCCCTAGAAAAAAAAAAAGAAGCAGACACACCAAAGAGGAATAGACAGCTGGAAATAAATTCAGGGCTGAAATCAATAAATTAGAAACAAATGAAACAATTCAAAGAATCAATGAAACCAAGAGCTGGTTCTTTGAGAAAATCAACAAGATAGACAAACCCATAGCCAAACTAACTAAAAGGCAGAGAGAAACTATCCAAATAAACAAAACCGAAACGAAAAGGGGGACATAACCACAGAGACTAAAGAAATCCAAACAATAATTAGATTTCACTTCTAAAGTCTATATGCCACAAAATTTGAAAATTTAAAGAAAATGGACATTTTTTTTGACCGATTCTACATGCCAAAGCTGAATCAAGACCAGGTAAACCAGTTAAATAGTCCTTTATCCCCTATGGAAATAGAAGCTGTTATCAAAAGTCTACCATGCAAAAAAAGCCCAGGGCCAGATGGTTTCAGGGAAGAATTCTACCAGACCTTCAAAGAAGAGTTAACACCAATACTCTTCAAACTATTCCACAAGATAGAAGCAGAAGGAACATTACCAAACTCATTCTATGAAGCCACAGTCACCTTGGTACCTAAACCTCACAAAGACCCAGCAAAGAAAGAGAATTTCAGGCCAATCTCCCCCATGAACATTGATGCTAAAATACTCAACAAAATACTTGCAAACTGAATCCAAGAACACATCAAAGACATCATCCACTATGACCAAGTAGGCTTCATCCCAGGCATGCAGGGGTGGTTCAATATATGGAAATCCATCAATGTCCACCACATAAACAAACTGAAGGAGAAAAACCACATGATCATCTACTTAGATGCTGAAAAGGCATTTGACAAAATCCAACATCCATTCATGTTTAAAGTCTTGGAGAGATCAGGGATACAAGGCACATATCTGAACATAGTAAAGGCTATATACAGCAAGCCTATAGCCAACATCAAACTCAATGGAGAGAAACTTAAATCAATCCCACTGAAATCAGGGACAAGGCAAGGCTGTCCACTCTCTCCATATCTTTTCAACTTTGTTCTTGAAGTCCTAGCTAGAGCAATAAGACAGTTGAAGGAGATCAAGGTGATAAAAATTGGAAAAGAAGAAGTCAAAATATCACTATTTGCAGATGATATGATAGTATACGTGAGTGACCCCAAAAACTCTACCAGGGAACTCCTACAGCTGATTAACACCTTCAGCCAAGTGGCTGGATACAAACTTAACTCAAAAAAATCAGTAGCCTTCCTGAATACAAAGGACAAAAGGGCCGAAAAAGAAATTAGGGAAACAACACCCTTCACAATAACCACAAAGGACATAAAGTACCTTGGTGTGAACCTAACCAAGCAAGTCAAAGCCTTGTATGAAAAAAATTTCAAGTCTCTGAAGAAAGAATTAGAAGATATGAGAAGATGGAAAGATCTCCCATGCTCATGGCTTGGCAGGATTAATATAATAAAAATGGCCACCTTACCAAAAGCAATCTACAGATTCAATGCAATTCCCATCAAATTACCAACACCATTCTTTACAGACCTTGAAAGGAAAATTCTCACCTTCATACAGAACAACAAGAAACCCAGAATTGGTAAAACAATTCTCTACAGTAAAACATCTTCAGGAGGTATCTTCATCCCAGATCTCAAGGTGTACTATAGAGCAACAATACTAAAAACTGCATGGTACTGGCATAGAAACAGACTGGTGGATCAATGGAATCTAAGAGAAAACCCTGACATAAAACCACACACTTAGGACACCTGATATTTGACAAAGATGCCAAATCCATTCAATGGAAAAAATACAGCATCTTCAACAAATTGTGCTGGTCTAACTGGAAGTCTGCATGTAGAAAAATGCAAATAGATCCAGAGTGAACAAGTCAGGAGCCTGACACAGAGGCCCTCTGAAAATCCATGCCCTGCAGACTATCAATGTAGATATTGAGACTTATAGGCAACCTTTGGGCAGAGTGCAGGGAATCTTAGGAAAGAAGTGGGAAAAAATAAGATCAGGAACTCCACAAGAAGAGCAACAGAACCAAAAAAATCTGAGCACAGGAGTCTTTCCTGAGACTGCTATTCCAACGAAGGACTATGCGTGGAGATAAGCTAAGAACCCTGCACAGATGTAGCCCATGGCAGTTCAGTATCCAAGTGGGTTCCATTGTAATAGGTACAGGGACTGTCTCTGACATGAACTGATTGGCCTGCTCTTTAGTTTCCTCCCCCTGAGGGGGAAACAGCATTACCAGGCCACAGAAGAAGACAATGCAGCCACTCCTGATGAGAAGGAAGGAAAAGCAGTCCTCCCCTATCAGTGGACTTGGGGAGGAGCATGCAGGCAGAGGGTGGAGGAAGGGAGGGATTGTGATGGGAGGAGGGAGGAAACCATGGGGGGGGATACAAAATAAGTAAAATGTAATTAAATAAAGAAAAAGAAAGCATGCACCACTACAGCCAGCCACTTACCTTTTAATAAAACCACCTTGCTAAATATTAAAAAAATTACTTTCTTTTTATTTATATATTTATTATTACACTTTATTCACTTTGTATGCCCACAGTAGCCCCCAACCTCTTCTCCTCCCTGTCCCACCTGCCCTCCCTCTTCTACCCCTATACCCTTTCTGTAGTCCCCTGAGAGGGGAGAACCTCCTTCCCTTCTACCTGTGTTCATGTCCCTGTATCTTTACTAGGGAACCTACTTGGAAACTGAGTAGCCAATGGGCTTCCTTTGAACAGAGAGTATATGTCCCCTCCATGCATAATCATCGGTAGTATCAGTCACTCCAGGCCTCCCTGGGCCCAGGTATTTTGCCTCTGTAGTTCTTCTTGTGGAGTTCCTGACCCCAAAGTGAATAAATTTATATATAGATAATTAAATAAACTAATTAAAACTTACTTTCCGGTTCCTTGTCTTCCTACTTTTCAATGTCTATCCTGTTTGCCATTCTGAGTGAGGTTTCAGCCTCTTCCCTTCAGTCTGCTTTGTTGTTTATATTCTTTAGGACTATAGATTTTAGTATGTTTATCCTATATTATAAGTGAGTATACACCATTTGTGTCTTTTTCTTTCTGGATTACCTCACTCAGGATAATCTTTTCTAGTTCCCACCATTTGCCTGTAAATTTCCTGATTTCCTTGCTTTTAATTGCTGAGTAGTATTCCATTGTATAAATGTAACATGATTTCTGCATCCACTCTTCAGTTGAGGGACATCTAGGTTGTTTCCAGATTCTGGCTATTCTGAATAATGCTGCTGTGAATACAGCTGAGAAAATGTCCTTGTTGTAAGGTTGACCATCTTTCAGATATATGCCCAGGAGTGGTATAGCTGGGTTTTGAGGCAGCACTATTCCTAATTTTCTGAGAGAGGGAATGATTGATTTCCAAAGTGATTGCAGAGACCAATACTTCAACCAAGGACCATGCATAGAGAGGACTTAGATCACCCTGCTCAGTTTCTAAGTAGGTTCCCTAGTAAGGGGGGGCTGTCTCTGACATGAACTCAGTGGCCAACTCTTTGATCACCTCCCCCTGGAGGGGTACAACCTTGCCAGGCCACAGAGGAAGATGATGCAGCAATCCGTGATGAGACTAGATAGTCTAGGGTCAGATAGAAGGGGAGGAGGTCCTCCCCTATCAGTGGACTAGGGAATAGGTATAGGGGGAGAAGAGGGAGGGTGGGTGGGACTGAGAAGAGATGGAGGGAGCTACAGCTGGGATACAAAGTGAGTAAGCTGTAATAAATAAATAAATAAATATACATTTTTCAATGATACCTAAGTATAAACTACTTTAGAACATGATTAATTTTTATTTATAGGGCATGGATAACTTTACAAAGTTTCTTCATGTCAGCATGTGTACCATTATTTGTACATGTTACTATTTTAAAAGTATCACATTTCGACAAGATTGACCTCAAACTTACATCCTTTTGCCATGGCATCACAAGTGCTAGAATTACAAGTAGGTACCACTTCATCTATTTTCTAGAGTATCCATTTGCCTGTAATTTATATGAATAAATATTTTAATACTTTTGTATACTGTACAAATATGTTTACTATCTAAACTATCCACAATGATAAAGGTAAATTCATATATGTAAAATATTTATTTTAGTTTATTCAACACTAAACTGTTCTTGTTTGCTAAGAGACTTGACAAAGAGTGCTGTTGGAGTATATCCAACAAAGTAAGTGAACCTTCAGTCAATGTCCACCAGGTAACTGTGTATGAAGTATTTAAAGCATACTCCGTTTCAGATCCATCCTCACAGTTGATTCCTCTAATATTTCTAGATTTCCATTTTTTTTTCTTAAAGAGCCACAAAGCTTCCTATCTAGCACTGAATATCCATGACAGCCCAGTGACATGCCGATGTGACCAACAATCTAATAAGGTAAGTTTTCATAGGTTTATGTTAATTCAGAACTACTTTCACGACTTTCAAGGTCTTTCTAACCTTTGTTGCTGTTTAACAAGCTGCAGACATTGTTCCTGGGAGCTGCAATATCTAGGGTAAATGATTCTCTGTTTTCTTTTCTTTCTTTCATTCAGATATTACAGCCTTATTTACACATCACAGACCTGACTTTTGATCTCACATCACAAACAAATGTGACTGACTTCTTTACATATTTTTAACCACCATTGTTTAAAACACATTGTCTTAAAGCATTGTTACAGTAATCCCTTTAGCTGGAATCTGAACATATGGATGAAATTTCATATTTTGTATATTTCTACACAACAAAAAATTATCTCTTTTAAAATTGGCTCATGTGTATGTTTGATAAATACATTTACTATTTTTGATAACTTTGGTTTTGATTGTCTACCATTAGAATATACATGTTATAAGTTAATTAAAATATTATCTAGTATTCAAATAATCATAGGTATATATAAATACTTATATGTGTGTGTCAGTATATGAAATCCTTCATAATGAGCATAATATGAATTCCATCAAAATTTCAGTAATGAATTGAAATAGCATTGTCTCCTTAAATCTGAAAATTAAGGAAACTTAACCCTGAAGATTCAAATATGTGTTTCTGATAAAAAATTCTCGAAGTAATAACACTTATAAAAGTTTAAGACCTATTAAAGCAGAATAGATTAAATTTGGAAAAGTAATTAAGTCATTCTCACTCTGGACTATGCAGACAGGGCTGTTCTTCAAAGATTTACATTCATTATTTCTCATTTGTCAGTTTCACATATTTAAATAATCACTATCTGAATGTTCAAAATATATAGCATGTCTTCTTGTGTAGCTACAGGGTTCAAACAAAATGAAAGTATATAAACATAAGAAATATTTTTAATGTTTTCAATAAACTAAACATGAGTAGATTGTGCATAAAACTAACAAGCACATTTCATTCAGATAGTTACTACTCCTATTACATCTCCAAAAAAATTGGCTCTTTGATTATTTGAATGTGCTGTATGTTTAGTAAGTATTAAATTACTATTTCAGAACAAAATAAGCTGAGAAAATGCCAGGTGATACCTCACTGGAAAGGTCTTATGGAACTTCCAGTTTAGCTTGCATTATACTTTCCATTTCTCTTTTTCAGATTAATTCCTCCCATGGTCTGACACAATACAGAAGAACAGCAGTGTCACTGAGTTTATAATGTTAGGGTTGACACAGGATCCCCTGAAGCAGAAAATGGTGTATATAATCTTCTTAACTTTCTATATGGGGACTGTGGTAGGGAATGCACTTATTATTGAAACGATCAAGTGCAGCCGGACACTTGGGAGTCCCATGTACTTCTTTCTGTTCTACTTGTTGTTTGCTGATTCCTGCTTCTCAACATCCACAGCCCCAAGACTCATTGTGGATGCCCTCTCTAAAAGAACATCATTTCTTACAATGAATGCATGACACATACACATTTGATTTAAAAAAAAAAAAGCTATTTATCACAACTGTTAAAGCTCCTGTATAACAGTTACCCGTTGTTTTCTTCCTTTAATATCCAGTTCCAGCAAAATATTCAGCTTTCTCATCATTGTTTACCAAGTGTGTATCAAGATGACACTCTCCTTTCATTTTCTAGTTTATGTTTAAAGAATTTCTTCAAACAAGTCTTTGCTCTCAATTTATTTGGCTGCACGGAGATATTTGTCCTCATTCTCATGGCTGTTGACCACTACGTTGCCATTTGTAAACCCTTGCGTTACCCAGTCTTCATGATCTGGCAGGTCTGTGTCGTCTTGATTGTTCTTGCCTAGATAGGTTCTTTCATTCATTCCACTGCTCAGATTGTTTTGGCCTTGAGACTGCCCTTCTGTGGGCCCAATTTGATTGACCATTATTGCTGTGACTTGCAGCCCTTGCTGAAACTTGCCTGTATGGACACATATATGATAAATCTGCTGTTAGTGTCTAACAGTGGTGCAATTTGCTCGACCAGTTTTATAATTTTAATTATCTCCTATTTTGTCATCTTATACTCTCTGTGAAACTATAGTGCAGAAGGGAGGAAAAAAGCACTCTGTTCCTGCACTTCTCATATAATAGTAGTTATCTTGTTCTTTGGGTCCTGCATATTCATATATGCACGGCCACCACCTACTTTTCCCATGGACAGATGGTAGCAGTATTTTATACCATTGGAACACCCTTTCTAAACCCAATAATTTATACATTAAGAAATGCAGAAGTAAAAACTGCCATGAAAAAGTTATGGCATGTTAAAATTATGACTGAATAAATCCAGATATCAGATATCATAACTGAACATTGCAGATATAAGATACAGCTGAGTTCTTAATAATCTTGATTAAATTAATAAAAAGATAAAAAAATGATTGAAAAAAATTACATTTCTCTCTCATTTTCTAAATATAAACTAAGAAATGTTGATTGAGATAATTATGTAGAAAATAAAGGTTTAAATCGATTATACAAAATCAGACACATACTCCAGTATTGTCACTAGTCAGGAAAGGCATTTTGAAAAGATTACTGCATTTTTTCTGAAAAACACCAAAGATTGACTTGGCTGCACGCTTCAATTACCAGAGAAATAAAAAAAGAAGTATTCAAAATCAAAGTGTCATTTCTATCCATGCTTTATGTAGCTACAGAAGACAAGCATTTATTCTATAAAGTAGAACTCATTAGGAATCTATTCAATAAAATATGTGTTTAAGAATTACATATCCTAAAATAATACTCCTAATTAATGGCTCTAATAAATTTCTAGGCATAGTATTTTGTGTCATTATTAAACATAGTGTAGGTTAATCCATAAATTAATGTATGCATTAATAATCTTTCTACTAAATTCTTCTTTCTAAGCAGGCAGTCACCAACTTTTAAAAGTTGCCACACCTTTGCACAAAAGACTAGTGTATTCTATTTCTGTTTTTTTTTTTTGTTTGTTTGTTTTGTTTGTTTGTTTTGGTTGTTTAGTTGGTTAGTTTGCTCACTTGTTTTCTGGTAATATCCTAGTAACTTCTCTCAAATCTTATGCCTGCACCTTCCCCACCCTAAGTTTAAATTTGACAATGTTTCCTGGAAACTACACTACAGCCATATACAAACATACACATTTGATTTAAAAAAAAAAAAGCTATTTATCACAACTGTTAAAGCTCCTGTATAACAGTTATCCATTGTTTTCTTCCTTTAATATCCAGTTCCAGCAAAATATTCAGCTTTCTCATCATTGTTTACCAAGTGTGTATCAAGATGACACTCTCCTTTCGTTTTCTAGTTTATGTTTAAAGAATTTCTTCAAAAAAGATGCTATTCTTGTGAAACTCTAAGCTTAGTGAAAAAGAAGTGAAATCATCATAGGCATTCATGAAATACCATTCTTTCTCTCATTAGCAAGTTGGGAGAACTTACTCCTCCTGCCATGATCCACATTCTCTCTTCCTTTTGTTTCAATGGAGAATTTGTGTTAGAATTGCTAATAAAATCTCCACAACCTTTGCTGAAGGTGTTTATCAGCTGAAGGAGTTCTCTGGTTGAATTTTGGGAGTCGCTCATATATACTAAAATATCATCTGCAAATAGTGATACTTTGACATCTTCCTTTCTGATTTGTATACCCTTGATCTCCTTTAGATGTCTTATTGTTCTAGCTAGGACTTCAACAACTATGATGAAGAGATACCTAGAGAGTGGGCAGCATTACCTTGCCCCTCAGTTCAGTAGGATTGATTTAAGTTTCTCTCCCTTTAGTTTGATGTTGGCTATAGGTGTGTTGTATATTGTCTCTACTATGTTTAGGAATGTGCCTTGTATCCCTGATCTCTCCAGAACTTTATACATGAATGAGTGTTGGATATAGTCAAACACTTTTTCAGCATCTAAGGAGATGATCCTGTGGTTTTTCTCCTTCAGTTTGTTTATATGGTGGATTACATTGATGGATTTTCGTATATTGAAATATTCCTGCATGCCTGGGATGAAGCTTACTTGGTCATAATGGATGATAATTTTTATGTGTTTTTTAATTTTGTTTTTCAGTATTTTATTAAGTATTTTTACATCAATGTTCATAAGAGAGATAGGCCTGAAGTTTTCTCTTCTTGTTGGGTCTTTGTGTGGTTTAGGTATCAAGGTGACTATGGCTTATTAGAATGAGTTTGGTAATATTCCTTCCTTTTCTATTTTGTGGAATAGTTTAAAGAGAATTGGAGTTAGTTCTTCTTTGAAGGTCTGGTAGAATTCTGCTCTGAAACCATCTGGCCCTGGGCTTGCTTTTTTTTTTTTTTTTTTTTTTGTACAAAGAGTTTTGATAACAGCTTCTATTTTGTTGGGAGTTATAGGATTATTCAGTCTATTTACCTGACCTTGATGTAATTTTGGTAAATGGAATCTATCAAAAAAATTGTCCAGAGGAAGACAAAGCAGATAGTCCTGATAAAACCTGATAGAGTAAGGTCAGAGGTAAGGGGAGGATGACCTCCCTATCAGTGGACTTGGAGAGGGGCATGGGAGAAAAATGAAGAAGGGTGGATCAGATTGGGAGGGAATGAGAGTGGGAGCTTCAGCTGGGATACAATGTGAATAAACTATAATTAATAAAAAAATTAAAAAATAATATAATGTCAAAAGCAAAAGGCAAACAAAAACAAAAACTATAGCCAAAATTTTCTGCGTTAAATTACAAGTCTTTTTATAGATTCTTTTTTTATACTTGTGACAGAGTTGCTAATAATTTTGTATATTGATATCACTTAGATAATTTTTATAATGAGATACATTGAGTAGAAAAACATTTTTTCTTAAATAAAAATGTCTACACCCACAGCGTACAGAAAAAAAATAGTTTATGTCCCACAGTTGAGTTAGTACTGAGTTATAATGTGAACTTTAATATTTGTTTATTTTCTTGTAGTAAATTACATGTCAACTTGAGTGGTGGCAGATTCCAGTTTATCTAACTCTTGTTCTTCACTAACCAACACTAACCAAGTGTTACAAATTCCAACCACATCTCCATAGAAGACCACACTTTTGCCAAATTAAATAAAGCAATATAAGATATTTGCATATTCATTACTTTTTGTTCCTGAGACATAAAAAGTTCAGTGTTTTCAAAAGTTTCCAAAAGTTGTTGCATCTATCACAGGGGGTGGTGGGCAAATAATTAATAAACAGTGGGAATATAAGTCCATCTGTGTTTCATTTGTTACAAAACATCTATGCACATCCAGACGTACACACACCCAAGTCCTCGGAAACATAATACAAGCTGATATTTGCAGAATGAAAAAGATTAGACAAAAGGTCAATTAAGCAACTTCCCTAGGGTCTTCTTTGTTCCTTAGCTTCCTTAGGAGTATAGATATTAGTATGTTTATCCTATATAATATAGCTAATATCACTTATAAGTGAGTATATGCCATGTGTGTCTTTCTGATTCTGGGTTACCTCACTCAAGATGATCTTTTCTAGATCCCACCATTTGGCTGCAAATTTCATGATTTCCTTGTTTTTATCTGCTGAGTAGTATTCCATAGTGTAAATGTACCACAATTTCTGTATCTATGACTATGAAGGGAGAGGACCTAAAACCCCAGCACAGATATTGCCCATAGACTCAGTCTCCAAGTGAGGTCCTTAGTAAGGGGAGCAGAGACTTTTCCAGGCATGAACTCAGTGGCTGGCTCTCTGTTCACTGCCCGTTGCAGGGTGTAGCCTTGCCAGGCTGCAGAGGAAGACAATGCAGCCAGTCCTGATGAGACCTGATAGGCTAGCATCAAAGAGAAGGGGAGGAGGACCTCCTTTATCAATGTACTATATGAGGAGCATCAGCATGGGGAAGGAGAGTGGGACTGAGAGGAGACAGGGAGGGGGCCACAGCCAGGAAACAAATTGAATAAAGCATAATAAATGATAATAAGAAAAAAGAAAAAAGTCAGTAAAGAAAACAGTATTTGAGAATAGAATAAGAAGGTGTGTGGTGGTGAAAATTAGAAAATCTTCTGAATTTCTAAATTATTAGTCATTAATTTAAAACAGAAAATAAATTGTTATATTTAAAATTCTTTGACAATATACCCACCTGAAAGATAGTTTTGTAGTGATTATACAACTTCATAAATGCTTGAGAGAAAAATCCAAGCATCCCAATTATCTTTGTTGTATTTCAATAATTTGTACTTCATTGTACCCAAAGTTATTTTAAAAATCACATCTGTGATTCACTCAAAGTGAGTTAGTCCGCTATATTAAATTTTTTTCAGATGAAAAAATCAAAAAGAAAAGTAAAATAATTACTTGAGATTGTTTTCTTAGTTAGTTACAGACTTACAAAGGGTTTTCCTTTGATTGTCTTAGTATCTGGGATTGAATCTGGGACTTCAGACATGCCAGCTCAGACATGCCTCAGTGCAGCCCCAGAACCAGGTGCTGAAATAATTTATGTTTTTCTAACCAGAAACCTTTTTTAAAAAAAAATATTTTTCAAAGATTCTAAGAACAGAGCAAACTTGAAAATTTGCTGTAATGCTTATTAATTGCATTTATTTTAACTTTAAGGTGGTGTCTAAAGTCTAAGATGAGACTGTGAAGCAGTAATAAACCTTTTTATTATGAATGAGGTGCTGTCATAACTACAGGTACAATTATTTTTGTAGCTTTCTAATCAGTCAATAGAGATCTTAATATTGGTCTAACCATTATAACTCTTCTTTTAAAAATATATGAAAAATTAAGATTCATTTCTCACTCTAACAAGTGAATTAAAAGTGAAAGTGTTTCCTGTTGTGCTGGTTTGTCATGAGTAGTAAAGAAGATGAAATATAAAGAAGAATTTTTAAATGGAAACTTAATATGTGACATTTTTTATAAATTAGGACTTTCAAAATAGAATCAAGTAAATTTTATATGTTTTGTTAATAGTTCCTGTTATTGTATATCAATAGAATAATATTTTTAAAACTCAAAAGATCTCATCAGGACTGGCTTCAATGTCCTCCTCTGTGGCCTGGCCAAGGCTGCTCCTCCCTCGGGGGTGGGGGATGGTCAAAGAGTTAGCCACTGAGTTCATGGAACCCACTTGGATACTGGATACTGAGCTGCCATAGGCTATATCTGATCAGGGGTTCTAGGTTTTATCAGCCAGTCCTGATGAGACCTGATAAGCTAGGGTCAGATGGAAAGGGAGCAGGACCTCCCTTATCAGTGGACTTAGAGAGGGGCATGTGCGGAGATGAGGGAGGGAGGATGGGATTGGGAGGGAATATAGGAGGGAGCTACAGCTGGGATAAAAAGTGAATAAAATGTAATTAATGTAAAAAATAAAAAATTTAATTAAAAAACAAAAAAAAAATCAAAAGATTTCATTGTAGTTAGAAAGAATGTTAAACCAAAAATACTACCCTGAAGAGAATGACACCCAACCAAGAACAATGCATGGAGAGGACCCCGGCTCACATATAGCCCATAGACTTAGTCTCCAAGTGGGGTCCCTAGTAAGGGGAACAGGGACTTTCTATGGCATGAGCTCTGCTTGTTTTGTTGTTGTTATTGTTTTGATACAACAGAGTAGTTGCACATATAAACTCATGGCATTTATAACAGTATACACAAGATTTCTATAAGTCTATATGAGACAAAATTTCAGCATAGTTGGGTATGAAGCCCACCCCCAGCTGAGGAGGTTTTAGCAACCTGGTACTTGATTGCAAAAGGAGAGTAAGTTTTCTTCAAGGGTACCACACTTGTTAAGTCAACTATGTTCTACCACAGAACTCCTAAGCAAGAATATTTAGGTAGCAGAGGTTGGACTTGATGTTTTTTGTTTGGCTGATTTTTTGCTTGTTGTTTGTTTGCTTTTTAAGAAATGAAGTTGATTTTGTGAGGAGATGGGGTGGATCTTGGAAGAAGCAGAAGGAGGAGGGAGAAATATAATCAAAATATATCAGGTGAAATTCTCCAAAAATTAATATAAAATATTTCAAACACAAAACAACTAAGACAATGGATTCAAACTAATTAAATATAAAGAGATTACAGAATGATATTAAAGAAACCCAATAAAATTGAAAGAAGTTGAACATAGAGATATTTATATAAGGAAATATTGAAGGAACTCTGCCCAGCTCAAGTGTGGTGAGCATGGCTCTGCAGGCCTTGGCTTCTCCCCTACTCCCCTTGCCTTGCTGAAAAGCATTGGATTGTACTGCTAAAGCCCGTCATGAAAGTTTATTTACTTGTTTGGCCCCTTCCTCCTCCTGAGGCTGACTACCAAGGCCCAGCTATCAAAGTATTGAAGTCCAGTAATCAAGTCCCACTTTAGCTCACCTAATTAGCATGCTCAATTAAAATTAAACACCTCATCCTAACATGCAGGTTCCGTTTTCCCTTCATAAAACACCGTTTTCCCTTTGCCCTTCTGTCTCCTCTCCATCTAGAGGCAGTCTTTATCTCCCACCACCAGGACAAATATTTGTTACCCCTTTTCTCCCCTCTCCTTTGTTCCCTTTACTTTCTCCTTCTTAATATATTTCCTGTCCTTGTCTCTTATGCCTGCCCTTTGTCCCTCTCTGACATTTAAATTTTCTTTGTGCTGAGAACCTGGTCAGAAAACTTGGTCTTGGAGCTCCTGAGCAGATACTTTTTCTTTCAAGCATCTCAACTAAAATCTCAAAGATATAAGACAACTGGAATATTTTTAATGTCTTCTTACCTTCAAGGGACCTATAAGGAAACTATTAGTAAATTTGTGAGCAGAAATCTGAAGGACATGAGTGAGTACATACATTCAAATAATAAGCATGCCGTTAAAGAAGAGCATATTTGGAATAACAGATATTTACTAGATATTACATTTGTGTGTGTGTGTGAGAGAGAGAGAGAGAGAGAGAGAGAGAGAGAGAGTGAGAGAGAGAGAGAGAACAGTGACTTCAGAGACCAGAAGAAAGTGCCAGATCCTAGGTGGTTGAGGTGTGGGGACCACGCCTGAAGTGGTGACTTGACTCAAATACGGGGGTTTTACAACATGGATACAATGTTTTTTCATGTCTGAGCTATATTTTCAGTTTCTGGAAAAACAGACTTTTAAAACAGAATACAGGTGGTGGTGATCCATGCTTTTAATTCCAGCACTTGGGTGGCAGATGCAGACACTTCTCTGTGAGTTCCAGGCCAGCCTGATCTACAGAGAGAATTCCAGAACAGCCAGAGTTAAAAACAGAAACCTTGTCTCAATAAAACAAAAGCAGCAAACAAACAAATAGAGTGTATTGTTAGGACTTTCTCAGAGGCTCAAACTTAATCAAACAGGGCATTCCAAGTTGTGCTTTTAACGTTAAACGAACAAACAAAAAGAATGCTGTCTTTATTATGTGAATCATAAAACACTAAGAATAGAGAACAGAGATATAAATCAATTAGTGCAAAAGTTAGAATACTAAAAGATAACTATAAATACAAAAATATATTAATTATACACAGTATGAGCCAATGTAATTTGTAGCATTGACATTAGAAAACGGAGAAGAACATGTATATAAAATTATAAAATGATTAATGTTTCCTTAATTTCAAATGGTTATGACTTCAATAGTTATAACTTCAAATGCTTACATGATTCATATAAGCCAAAGGCAACTAAAAAGTACCACAAATTTGAACTGTGTGTTCATAATCCAATACATTTGTAACATTTTTCTCCTAACTTTTTCTTAGAATTGAGTGATTTTATACCATTTCATTAGTTTTTTTCCTATTTCATCTTTATGTTTAAATGAAGTGATTTATATATTTTTCAGTATGTAGTTCCTGTTAGTCTGCACTTCAATTTTAGTAAGTGTTTTGTAGAAAATTTGCTTTCTTAAGATTTCATGTATTTTTATTTTATATCTAAGAATGATTGCATCCAAGAATGTGAGTACACTGCCCACATGCTTGGTCCTGGCAGCACAAGAATACTGTCAGATACCCTGGAACTGGAGTTAGAGACAGCTGTAAGCCACCTTTAGGTGGTGGGAACCAGTTCTTGTCCTCCACAGAGCAGCAAGCATTCTTAACTACTGAATCATCTCTCCAGCCCATTAGAGAAAATTTACTTAAGAGAATTCTAGTGTCAAATCATTCAGTTTTGTTTATTTGGGCACTTTTTAGCCCATAAAATTTGAAAGAAAGATTTTCGAGGTACTGAGTACAGAATTCTAAATTAGTAATTTTATTTTACTTTTTTGATTTTTATTTTATTTTTTATTAATTACAGTTTATTCACTTTGTATCCCAGCTATAGCTCCTTTCCCCATCCCGTTCCAATCCTTCCCTCCCTCCTCTTCTTCTATGGCCCTCCCCAGTCCAATGATGAGGGAGGTCCTCCTCCCCTTCCATCTGACCCTAGTTTATCAGGCTTCATCAGGACTGGCTTCATTGTGTTCCTCTGTGACCTGGAAAGGCCGCTTATCCCTCAGGAGGAAGTGATGAAAGAGCCAGCCCATGAGTTCATGTCAGAGATGGTCCCTGTTCTTGTTACTGGTGAACCCTCTTGGACACTGAGCCGCCATGGGCTACTTCTGTGCAGGCGTTCTAGGTTATCTCCATCCATGGTCCTTGTTTGGAGTATCAGTTTCACAAAAGACCACTGCACCAAGATTTTTTGCTTCTGTTGCTCTCCTTGTAGAGCTCCTGTCCCCTCCAGGTCTTTCTATCTTTCCCTTCTTTCATAAGATTCCTTGCATTCTGCCCAAAGTTTGGCTGTGAGTCTCAGCATATGCCTTGATACTCTGCTGGGTAGAGTCTTTCAGAGGCCCTCTGTGGTAGGCCCCTGTCCTGTTCCCTGTTTTCTCCCTCTTCAGATGTCCATCCACTTTGCCTTTCTGAAATAAGATTGAACATCTTACCCAGGGTCTTTCTTCTTGATTAGCTTCCTTAGATTTTAGTATCATTATCCTATAATATATGTCTAATATCCACTTATAAGTGAGTACATACCATGTGTGTCTTTCTGCTTCTGGGATACCTCACTCAGGATGATCTTCTCTAGATCCCACCATTTTCCTGCAAATTTCATGATTTCCTTGTTTTTAATTGCTGAGCAGTATTCTGTTGTTTAAATGTACCACAATTTCTGTATCCATTCCTCAACTGAGGGACATCTGGATTGTTTCCAGCTTCTGGCTATTACAAATCACTATTCCTCATTGTCTGCGAAAGTGCCGGATTGATTTCCAAAGTGGTTGTACAAGTTTATATTCCCACCAGCAATGGAGAAGGGTTCCTCTTTCTCCACATCCTCTCCAGCACATGTTGTCCCTTGAGTTTTTGATTGTAGCCATTTTGATGGGTGTAAGGTGAAATCTCAGGATCATTTTGATTTGCATTCCCCTGATGACTAAGGATGTTGTGCATTTCTTTAAGTGTTTCTCTGCCATTTGATTTACCTCTATTGAGAATTCTCTGTTTAGCTCTGTACCCCATTTTTCTTTTTTTTTTTACATTTTATTATTACTTTTATTAGTTACATTTTATTTTTTTAATTCTTTATTAATTACACTTTATTTACTTTGTATCCCCCCTGTGGTTCCCTCCCTCCTCCCATCCCAATCCCTCCCTTCCTCCACCCTCTGCATGCATGCCCCTCCCCAAGTCCACTGATAGGGGAGGTCTTCTTTTCCTTCTGATCCTAGTCAATTAGGTCTCATCAGGAGTGGCTGCATTGTCTTCTTCTGTGGCCTGGTAATGCTGCTTCCCCCTCAGGGGGAAGTAGTCAAAGAGCAAGCCAATCAGTTCATGTCAGAGGCAGCCCCTGTTCCTATCACAATGGAACCCACTTGGATATTGAACTGCCATGGGCTACATCTGTGCAGGGGTCTTAGGTTATCTCCATTCATAGTCCTTGGTTGGAATAGCAGTCTCAAGAAAGACCCCTTTGCTCAGATTTTTTTTGGTTCTGTTGCTCTCCTTGTGGAGTTCCTGTCCTCTCCAGATCTTACTGTTTCCCACTTCTTTCCTAAAATTCCCTGCACTCTGCCCAAAGGTTGCCCATAATTCTCAGCATCTGCATTGGTAGTCTGCAAAGCAGAGCCTTTCAGAGGTCCTCTGTGTCAGCTCCTGACTTGTTCCCTCTTTTCTCCTTCTTCTGATGTCCATCCTCTTTGCTTTTCTGGATAGGAATTGAGCATTTTAGCAAGAGTCCTTCCTCTTGATTAGTTTCTTTAGGTGTACAGATTTTAGTAGGTTTATCCTTTATTATATTTCTATGTGAGTGAGTATACATGGTATGTACCCCATTTTTTATTGGGTTACTTGATTTGCTGCTCTTTAACTTCTTAAGTTCTTTATGTATTCTGGGTATTAGGCCTCTGTCAAATATAGGGTTGGGGAAGATCCTTTCCCTATCTGTCGGCTGTCATTTTGTTCTGACGACAATGTCCTTTGCTTTACAGATGCTTTTCAGTTTCTTGAGGTACCATTCATTGATTGTTGCTCTTAGAGCCTGTGATGTTGATATTCTGTTCAGGAAGTGCTCTCCTGTGACAATAAGTTCAAGGCTCTTCCCCACTTATTCTTCTCACAGGTTTAGTGTGTCTGTTTTTATATTCAGGTCTTTGATCCAGATGGACTTTAGTTTTGCCTGGGGTGAAGAATATGGATTTATTTTCATTTTTCTACATGTAGACATCCAGTTAGACCAGCACTATTTGTTGAAGATGTTATCTTTTTTCCATTGTATGCTTTTTAATCAGTTATAATTATTTATTTAGTTATTTATTTCTGTGTATGTGTATATAAATACATGTGAACCACATGCCCCAATGAAGAAATATAACCTGAATGAGCTACTACACTTCTGTGATTCAGCTTTCTTTCATGTGAAATAGCATTGATAATGCAGTATTAACAGAATAATTAAATAAATTAAAAATTATACTTACATACCCAATGATAGCCCATTGGGGAAACGTAAATTTTTGTTTGTGAGTACATAAAATTGCTGATAGCTTCTTGGTTTGTGTGAGAGGCGGTGTGTACTTTCCCATCTCAGCAATGAGTCCCATCTGGCTTGAACCTGTGCAGGACCTGTTCATAAGGACCCAGTCTCCATGAGTCCATTTGTGTAACCTATATACATATGTGTATACATTCATATTATATATTATGCATTTAAAATACACTAGTATATAGTATAAATATATATGTAGTGAAAAAGTTATTTCATTAAAATATGTTCCTCCAGACTGAGACTAAGATGCAATAAAGAGCTTGTTTCACAAATATGAAGACCTTAATTCAAGCCCTCAATATCATATGTTAAAGAGGGTTGACACAGTGGGCCATATCTGTAATCCAAGAACTGCAAAAATGGAGGACGGAGCCTCCCTGGTGTTGTAGGCATTATGTAAGACTTTTCTTACATAATGATTCTTCCTCCTTCCTCCTGGAGGAAATGCTTCCATTCAGATAATTGCTATACTACAGCTGGCCAGCCAGTCTAGTAGGAAAGGCATATTGGCTAAAATAAGTGAGCAAATTGAGTATTGCTGCTTTGTTATATCTTAATTGATCATGAACGAGAGAGAGACAGAGACAGAGACAAACAGAGGGAGAGGATACTAGGTCTGAATATTGGCCAAGGTGTAATAATCCATAATCCCTGTCCTATGGCCATAAGTACGCCAATTAAGCCAGTCTGAAGAGTTTTCCACAATCTTCCAAAATAACATCTCCAAGTGGGGACTAACTTTTCAAAAACAAGAGCCTATGCAAAACATTGTATACTCAAACTATAGTAAATTATTAACTTTCCTTTTAGAAACCTGAGCCCACACCTGTTTGTTTATATCCCCCATTTTTATTCATTATTAGCCAGATAGAGCCAAGTAATTGTGATAATGATACTTGCTTTTTTGCCCAATGCTGGAATGCTAGTGAATTTAGGTATGCCCTGCTTACTTGCATGCCTCGCTGGGTGCCTGTGCCCGTTGATGCCCCTCACGCTATGACTCTCTTCAGACAGAAAAGGGATCTTGGAATTACAGCCGCCATTGTTACTGCCATCTCATTGGCGGCTGTTGGAGCTACCACTGCGGCATTAGCCATGAGTCATACTATGCAGACTGCTCAGACCCTAAATAATCTTTTAGCCAATGTAGCTCATGCTTTAGATGTACAAAAAGAAATTAATGCTCAACTAAAAGGAAGCTTGATGGTGTTCAGTCAGAAGATTGACCTCGTGCAGGAGCAAATTGATACCCTATGGCAAATCGCTCAACTTGGCTGTCAATGAAAGTATGCTGGACTTTGTGTCACTAGCATACAACATGAGAATTTTCCCTGTGCTGCAAATCTGTCTAAACAATTGTCAAGCTATATTTTAGGTAATTGGACTGGAGAATTCGATACTACGATGGAGCAGCTGAGAGTGGCCATTGTCACAGTAAAGTCTACCAGAGTGGACGCAGGACTAGCCACAGGATTATCATCATGGATTGCTGCAGCCATGAATCATCTGAAGGAATGGACGGGCATGGAAGTGTTAGCAGGCCTTCTGGTGTTGGTCTCCTTGGTTTGCCTGTGGTATATATGCAAGATTAGAGTCTCACAACAGCGTAATGCAGCCATGACAATTCAGGCCTTTACAGCCATTGTAGCAGGACAGTCTCCCCAAGCATGGGAGCTAAAATGTTATGCTCAGGATGCGAGGCTAAGCACTGCACTCAGGGTCAGCCGCTTTCGACCCAGAGAAGAGCATGTCTGATTGCATGCGGGTTGATGCCCTAGGTCCCGCCTCTGAGAAAAAGGTATCAGACAGGTCTGATGCTCTTTGAGTGGATGACACCTAAATGAACATCAGTACAAAGTCCCAATTTATTTCTAATATCAGAGATCAGACCTCTACTCTTGCCAGATGCGTCTAAAACAAAAAGGGGGAACTGTAGAGAGTTGCGTAATGCCGTGCCTTAAAGATGGAGCTGGTTTCAGCCTTCCACCTTCCGGATGGTGAGTGCTCTCTGTCACAAACAACTCCACATTTGGCTAAGGCTGAGGATATGGCTTGTTTCCATGTATGTGGACCTATCTGCATTGCCCACGAGGCACGCTGGGGTTGGCTACCCAGAGGCTATTTTAAACTGTGGGCTGGCTTTCCCCAGGGTCAGATGATTGTTCAAGGTTCCTGAATAAACTGCATTGAAAAAAAAAAAAAAAAAAGAAAGAAAGAAACCTGAGCTATCAAAGCAATTAAAAATTAATTTAAAAGTCAAAGAATATGCTCGAGCTATGAAGATGGTGGTGCCGGGAGGACACTGTGTCTAAGGAACGGGACAGCAGGGTTGGCACAGTGACCAGGAGACTGAACCCAGGGACCTAAAACACCAGTGTTCGTGATTGCCAGGTGAGAGGAAAGCCTAAGGTGTGAAAATTAATTTGGACCGACCAGGGTCACCCAGTCAAAAGGTCCTGGGGACCAACCGCAGGCGCACCCACCGCCCAAGATCAGAGCACACTGCCTCCTGCGGCCCAGCCGCCATCCAGGACCAGGACACACAGCCTCAGGCCCAGAGTGAGGCGCCAAACCTCCGACCCAGAGCAGAGCCCTTAGTTGCCAGCCCAGAGAGGCATGCACAGCCTCTGGCCTAGAAGGGGACACACACTGCCAGCCTAGGCCAGAGCATAGAGCTGGGCTAGAGCGGCTCCCTCAGCCACCATCCCAGACCTGGGTGCACAGCATCCACACCAGAGCGGTGCCACCAGGCGCCAACTCAACCTAGGCACACATTCTCTAGGCCAAGAGTGAAGCACTCAGCCTCTGGCCCAGAGACTTGCTGGGCACTCCTCTCACCTTCCCGGACAGAACTGTGTGCCCCAGGATACCAGACTGAGTTTCCTTGTTGGGAGAAAACCCCACAGCTAGGGAATCAGCAGGTTCTTCAAGAGGGCTACACCTGGAAAACTGTAACAACAGCAGCAGCTCACTAAATTCAGAATGAGAAACCCAGCAGCAGGGCAGCTGTCTTAAGAATTTCTACGGGAGAGAGGAGAGGCCCCCTGACTAATAAAGACCACAGCTACTATTCAGGTCTATACACCTGAGGTGAGCAGTGGCAATTCGTAAGAAACACTGGCCATACAGTGACCATACCCAAAAAGCAGAGGAGGCCTCCTTCAGGAAAAATCATCTTCTGGCCAAAGGGATTCTAACTACCTAAGACTCCAGGAAGCATAGAAACTAACAACCAACACCTAAAATAGCCCAATGGTCAGAGGTCAGTGTAAAAGCTCAACCAACAAAAGACAGAGCAATATGGCATTTCAAGAACCCAGCCATCCAGGGGCAAGCAGCCCTGGACAGCACAGCATAATAGAAAATCAAGAAGATGACCTTACATCTATGCTGATGAAGAGAATAATAAAGGAAACAAATAAAATACCTAAAGAACTAGAGGAAGATAAAACCAAACAGATCATGGCTATCCATAAAGAAATGGAGGAAGTAAAAGACAAGCAGATTGTGGCCATCCATGAAGGAATACGGGAAGATGCAGGCGAACAGTTTGTGGCCTTCAGAGAAGAAATAATTAAATCACTGAAAGAAATAAAAAAAAAAAACAGAGTTGAAGGAATCAAAAGAAAAACAAGAAAATACAATCAGACAGGTGAAGGAAGTAAACAAAACAACCCAATATCTGAAGATAGAACTGGAAAAATTAAGACACAAATGGAGGAAATAATTGAGAGGAAGAATTTAGGGAAGAAAACAGGAACTACAGAGGTAAGCATAACCAACAAACTACAAGAGATGGAAGAAAGAATCTCAGATGTAGAAGATAAAATGGAAGAAATCGATGTATCTCTCAAAGAAAAGGTTAATCCAAAAAATTCCTGACACAGACCGTCCAAGAAATCCAAGACAATATGAAAAAATAAAACTTAAGAATAATAGGAATAGAGGAAAAAGAAGATTCCCTTCTCCAAGGCCCAGAAAATATTTTCAACAAAATCATTGAAGAAAATTTACCCAAGATAAAGGAGAGACCAATAAGACTACAAGAGGCCTACAGAACACCCAACAAATTTGACCAGAAAAGAAAAACCTCCCACCACAAAATAATCAAAACATTAAGTATACAGAACAAAGAAAAAATACTAAAAGCGGCAAGGGAAAAAGGCCAAGTAACATATACTGGCAAACCCATTAGAATCACACCTGACTTTTCAACAGAGACTATGAAAACCAGAAGGGCCTGGACAGATATCATGCAGACCCTAAGAGAACACAGATGTCAGCCCAGGCTACTGTACCCCTCAAAACTCTCAGTCCTCATAGACGGAGAAAACAAGATATTCAATGACAAAAACAAATTTCAACAATACCTACACACAAATCCAGCATTACAGAAGACACTGGAAGGGAAAATACAACCCAAGAAAATTAGCTACTTTCAAGAAAACACAGGAAATAATTAACCTTACTACAGTAAAACAAAAAGCAACCAAGCACACAGCCTTAAGACCACAGCCAACATCAGAATCAAAGGATCTAACAGCCACTTGTCATTAATCTCTCTCAACATCAATGGACTCAACTCTCCAATAAAAAGACACAGACTAACAGAATGGATATGTAAACAAAACCCACCAATCTGTTGCATACAAGAAACACACCTAAGGCACAAAGATAGACATTACCTGAGGGTAAAGGGTTAGAAGACAGCTTTCCAAGCAAATAGACCCAAGAATCAAGCAGGAGTAGCCATTCTAATATCTGATAAAATGGACTTTCAACCAAAATTAATCAAAAGAGATGGGGAAGGACACTTCATAACGATCAAGGAAAATTCCACCAGGAAGATATCACAATCCTGAACATCTGTGCCCCAAATACAAAGGCAAACACATTTTTAAAACAAACACTGATAAAACTTAAACTACACATAGATCCCCACACATTAATAGTGGGAGACTTCAACACCCCACTCTCAACAAAGGACAGGTCAACAAAACAGAAATTAAACAAAGAAACAATGTCTCTAAGAGAGGTCATTAAACAAATGGACCTAACAGACATTTACAGAACCTTACATGCAAACACAAAAGAATTACTTTCTTCTCAGCACCATATAGAACCTTCTCCAAAATAGACCATATAGTTGGTCACAAAGCAAGCCTCAACAGATACAAGAAGATTGAAATAATCCCTTGTATCCTGTCTGATCACCATGGAATAAAGGTGGACCTCAAGAACAGCAATAGCAAAAAAGCCTACACAAACATGGAAACTGAACAACTTGTTAATAAATGAGAGCTGGGTCAGGGAAGAAAAGAAAGAAATTAAAGTCTTCCTAGAACTCAATGAAAATGAGGAAACAACATAACCAAAATTATGGGACACAATGAAAGCAGTACTAAGAGGAAAGTTCATAGCATTAAGTGCCTTCAAGAAGAAATTCGAGACAGCACATTCAAGCAACTTAATGGCTCACTTAAAAATAGAGAAAAAGAAGAACCAGACAAACAAAAAAGGAGTAGATGGCTGGACATAATCAAACTCAGGGCTGAAATCAATCAATTAGAAAAAAAAAAAAAACAATTCAAAGAATCAATGAAACCAAGAGCTGGTTCTTTGAGAAAATCAACAAGATCGACAAACCCTTAGCCAAGCTACCTAAAGGCAGCGAGACACCATCCAAATCAACAAAATCAGAAATGAAAAGGGGGACATAACTACAGACACTGAGGAAATCCAAACAATCATTAGGACTTACTTCAAAAGTCTATATAGCACAAAATTTGAAAATCTAAATAAAATGGACAATTTTCTTGATCGATTTGCCTTATCAAAGCTGAATCAGGACCAGGTAAATCAATTAAATTGTCCTATATCCCCCAAGGAAATAGAAGCAGTCATCAAAAGTCTCCCATCTAAAAAAAAGGCCTGGACCAGATGGTTTCAGCGCAGAATTCTACCAGACCTTCAAAGAAGAGCTAACTCCAATTCTCTTCAAACTATTCCACAAAATAGAAACAGAAGGAATATTACCAAACTCATTCTATGAAGCCACAGTCACCTTGGTACCTAAACCTCACAAAGACTCAACAAAGAAAGAGAATTTCAGGCCAATCTCCCTTATGAACATTGATGTAAAAATACTCAACAAAATACTTGCAAACCGAATACATGAACACATCAAAGATATTATCCACTATGACCAACTAGGCTTTATCCCAGGTATGCAGGGGTGGTTCAATATACGGAAATAATATATGATCCACCATATTAACCAACTAAAAGAAAAAAACCACATGATAATCTCCCTAGATGCTGAAAAACCATTTGACAAAATCCAACATCCATTCATATTTAAAGTATTGGAGAGATCAGGGATACAAGGCACATATCTAAACATAGTAAAGGCAATATACAGCAAGCCTATTGCCAACATCAAACTGAACTGAGAGAAACTTAAAGCAATCCCACTGAAATCAGGGACAAGACAAGGCTGCCCACTCTCTCCATATCTCTTCAACAAAGTGCTGGAAGTCCTTGCTAGAGCAATAAGACAGTTAAAGGAGATCAAGGGGATACAGATTGGAAAGGAAGAAGTCAAAGTATCACTATTTGTAGATGATATGATAGTATAGGTGAGTGACCCCAAAAACTCTACCAGGGAACTCCTACAGCTGATAAATACCTTCAGCAAAGTGGCTGGATACAAAATTAACTCAAAAAAAATCAGTAGCACTCCTGTATACAAAAGAAAAAAGGGCTGAGAAAGAAATTAGGGAAACAACACCCTTCACGATAGCCACAAATGACATTAAGTACCTTGGTGTAACCCTAACCAAGCAGGTTAAGGACTTGTATGAAAAAAAATTTCAAGTCTCTGAAGAAAGAATTAGAAGAAGATATGAGAAGATGGAAAGATCTCCCATGCTCATGGCTTGGCAGAATTAACATAGTAAAAATGGCCATCTTACCAAAAGCAATCTACAGATTTAATGCAATTCCCATCAAATTGCCAACATAATAAAGAATTATAGACCTGGAAAGAAAAATTCTACACTTCGTATGGAATAAAAATTAACCCAGAATTTCTAAAACAATCTTCTACAAGAAAAGATCTTCTGGAGGTATCTCCATCCCTGATCTTAAGCTGCACTATAGAGCAACAGTTATAAAAACTGCATGGTACTGGCACAGAAACAGAATGGTGGATCAATGGTGGAACCAAAGAGAAGACCCAGAAATAAACCCACACACTTATGGACACCTGATTTTTGACAAAGATGCCAAAATCATACAATGGAAAAAAGATAGCATCTTCAACAAATGGTGCTGGTCCAACTGGATGTCTACATGTAGAAAAATGAAAATAGATCCATACTTATCACCCTGCACAAAACTGAAGTCCAAGTGGATCAAACACCTCAACATAAAACCAGGTACATTAAATCGGCTAGAATAAAAAGGGAGGAATACCCTAGAACTCATTGGTACAGGAGAAAACTTCCTGAACAGAACACCAACAGCATAGGCTCTAAGATCAACAATCAATAAATGGGACCTCATGAAACTGAAAACCTTCTGTAAAGCAAAGGACACTGTCATCAAAACAAAGCGACTGCCTACAGATTGGGAAAGAATCTTCACTAACCCTTTATCTGACTGAGGGCTAATATCCAGGTATATAAAGAACTAAAGAAGCTGAAAAAGTGGCAAACCAAGTAATCCAATTAAAAAATGGGGAAAGAGCTAAACAGAGAATTCTCTGTAGAAGAATATTGAATGGCAGAGAAACACTTAAAGAAATGCTCAACATCATTAGCCATTAGGGAAATGCAAATCAAAACAACCCTGAGATTTCACCTTACACCCATGAGAATGGCCAAGATGAAAAGCTCAAGTGACAACACATGTTGGAGAGGTTGTGGAGAAAGGGGAACCCTTCTCCACTGTTGGTGGGAATGTAAACTTGTACAACCACTCTGGAAATCAACTTGGCGCTTTCTCAGACAACTAGGAATAGCGCTTCCTCAAGATCCAGCCATACCACTCCTAGGCATATATCCAAAAGATTCTCAAGTACACAAAAAGGACATTTGCTCAACCATGTTTGTCGCAGCCTTATTTGTATAATTCAGAAGCTGGAAACAGCCCAGATGTCACTCAACTGAAGAATGGATGCAGAAATTGTGGTACATCAACACAATCGAGTATTACTCTGCAATGAAAAATAAGGAAATCATTAAATTTGCAGGTAAATGGTGGGACCTGGAAAAGACTATCCTGAGTGAGCTGTCCCAGAAGCAGAAAGACACACGGTATATACTCACTCATATAGACTTATAGGATAAACCTACTAAAATCTGTATATCTAAAGAAACTAATCAAGAGAGAGGACCCTGAGTAAGGGAAATAGTAGGTTATGGAGAGGACAGGAGCCCCACAAGTTGAGCAACAGAACCAGAAAATTTGAACACAGGGATCTTCCCAGAGACCCATACTCCAACCAAGTACCAGGCATGGAGATAACCTAGAACCCCTGTGCAGATGAAATCCATGGCAGTTTAGTGTCTAAACTGTTTGGCCTGCTCTTTGATCACCTCCCCCTGATGGGAGAGCAGTCTTACCAGGCCACAGAAGATGACAGTGCAGCCACTCCGGATGTGATCTGATAGACTAAGATCAGAAGAAAGGAGAGGAGGACCTCCTCTATCAGTGGACGAGGGTGGGATCAGGAGGGGTGGAGGCAGGGCTTATGGGGGGATACAAAGTGAATAAAGTGTAAAAAAAACATGAAATAAAACATATTTTATATTTGTAAGAAAAATCCATGATGATGGATTGCTGCAGCCATGAATCATCTGAAGGAATGGGCAGGCATGGGAGTGTTAGCAGGCCTTCTGGTGTTGGTCTCCTTGGTTTGCCTGTGATATATATGCAAGATTAGAGTCTCACAACAGCGTAATGCAGCCATGACCATTCATGCCTTTACAGCCATTGAAGCAGGACATTCTCCCCAAGCATGGTTGGCTACCATAAAAAGCTAAAATGTTATGCTCAGGATGCGAGGCTAAGCACTGCACTCAGGGTCAGCCGCTTTCGACCCAGAGAAGAGCATCTCTGATTGCATGCAGGTTGATGCCCCAGGTCCCGGCTCTGAGAAAAAGGTATCAGAGGGGTCTGATGCTCTTTGGGTGGATGACACCTAAATGAACATCAGTACAAAGTCCCAATTTATTTCTAATATCAGAGATCAGACCTCTACTCTTGCCTGATGCGTCTAAAACAAAAAGGGGGAACTGTAGAGAGCTGAGTAATGCCATGCCTTAAAGATGGAGCTGGTTTCCTCCTTCCACCTTCCCGATGGTGAGTGCTCTCTGTCACGAACAACTCCGCATTTGGCTAAGGCTGAGGATCTGGCTTGCTTCCATGTATGTGGACCTATCTGCATTGCCCACGTGGCACGCTGGGGTTGGCTACCCAGAGGCTATTTAAGCTGTGGGCTGGCTTTCCCCAGGGTCAGATGATTGTTCAAGGTTCCTGAATAAACTGCATTGAAAAAAAAAAATCAAAGAATACAAATTATTTTCTATGTAATTGCTTTGAGGTTATTTGCTAATGCTCACACTATTTGCTGTAAGTTTTTGGTTTGTAGTGAGAGTATCTATGCCCTAGACAGACACTCTTGTAGGCTTACATTTTTTCAACAACCTTTATTTAGTGTTCGTAAATGCTTCTACCTCCCTTCCAAGACATCAACCAGAGTTAGGGGAGAAAGAATGTTATTAGGAAAAGGTGGTTGTAGACCTTTTTTAGAGTTCTTCTTGGTGTGAGCCCACTATTACTTGTCAGGATGCCAGCAGTCCAGTCCAAAAGTCAACACCAAATAGCAACACAAATCAGCAAATCCAGCAGATCAGGACAAGTCAGAGAAAGCCGCAAGTCTCCCTTTCTTTTTTTTTTTAATATTTATTTATTTATTATGTATACAGTATTCTAACTTCATGTGTGCCTGCACAACAGAAAAGGGCACTAGCTCTCATTATAGATGGTTGTGAGCCACCATGTGGCTGCTGGGAATTAAACTCAGGACCTCTGGAAGAGCAACCAGTGCTCTTAATCTCTGAGCCATCTCTCCAGCACCTCACCCCCAAATAAAAGCAGCAAGACTCAGTTGGATTGCCCCAAGAAGTTCTCTGGATCATTTCTAAGAAGTGAAGTGTGGGAGAGTGAAGACCAGTTCAGTGATGTCAATCCAAAAGGTGTTGTCTCACTGTCTGTGGGCTTCTATATCTCATCTTCTCAAAGTCCACTCAAGGATGTTTTCAGCTGGCCAAAGTCACACCCCTAGCATGAGACAGCAAAACATCACGTGCCCCCTCACAAGACAACTTCCAGCAAAACAGCACATGACACAACTGAGTTTTTAAAAAACCAGAAACTTCCACTTCAAACTCTTATTTGAGAGCATAAAACTATCTTCCCTGGATTCTATGTAGTATTCTATCCAATTTGTGCTATGGGATTTTCTTTTCACTTATTTATTTGTTTGTTTGTTTACTTGTTTACTTATTTATTTATTCAATAACTTTATAGCCTGATCCTAACCCTCTTTCTTCTCCCCTATGTCCACCCTCACCCCTCACTCTCTCCATTTGCCTCTCACTTTCTCCTCAGAGAACGGGTGGCCCCAAGGTGTACCTACCCTCCCTGGCACCTCAAGTCACAACAGGACTAAGTACATCATCTCCCTCTGAGAACAAACAAGGCAGCCCAGGTAGAGCAAAATGATCCTAAGGCAGAAGATAGAGCCAGAGACAGCCTCTGCTCCCATCGTCAGGGGATCCACATGATGACAAAGCTGCACATTTGGTACATATGTGTAGGAGGTCTAGGCCTAGCCCATGCATGCTTTTTTGTTGGTGGTTCAGTTTCTGTGAGCCCCCATGTGAATAGATTAGTTTACTATGAGGGACTTCTTATGGTGTTCTTTACCCCTATAGCTTTGTCAATTCATCTCCCCAGTCTACCACAAAACTCTCTGACCTCAGCATATTGTTTAGATGCGGATCTCTGCATCTGTTTTCATCAGTTGTTGGATAAAGCCCCTCAGAAGACAGTTAGGCTAAGCTCCTGTCTGCAAGCATAGCAGAGTATCATTAACAGTGTAAGGAAGGGGTTGGCTCTCTCCCAAAGGGTGGGACTTCTAGTTGGGCCAGTCATTGGTTTGCCATTCCCTCAATCTCTGCTCCATCCCTACACTTCTTGTAGGCAAACAAAAATATTTCCAGTCGAAGGTTTTATGGCTTAGTTGCTGTCTGCCTTCCTCTACTGGAAGTTCCACTTGGCTACAGGAGGTGGTAGCTTCAGTCTCCCCTGCTTTTGTAGTATCAGATAGGGTTACCTGTTAGACTCCTATGTCCCAGAGATTCTCCCCAGCATTTCCTGATTTCTCTCCCCGTCCTCCCTCAGTACCCCAACTCACCCCACACTTCCCACACCTGGTCCATACCCCCATTTACCCTTCCCACCCCCCTCTCATCCAGTTCCCTCTCTCCATCTACTTAAATTGTTGTTTTATTTCCTCTTCTGACTGAGATTCAAGCATCCTCTCTTGGATCCTTCTTGGCTTCCTTAGGTCTCTGTATTGTTGCATGGTTATCCTGCACTTTATGGCTAATATCCACTTAGAAGTGAGTATATACCATGAGTACCTTTCTGGGTCTGGGTTACCTCACTCAGGATGAGTTTTTCTAGTTCCATCAATTTGTCTACAAATTTCATGATGTCTTTGTTTTTAACAGCTGAATTGTGCTCCCTTGGATAAATATAACCTGTTTTCTTCATCCATTCTTCAGTTAAGGGACATCTAGGTTGTTTCCAGTTTCTAGCTATTACAAACAAAACTCCTATCAACATAATTGAGCAAGTGTCCTTTTGATATGGTAGAGCATTTTCTGGCTATATACCCAACAGTGGTATAGCTGGATCTTGGGGCAGAACTATTCGCCACTTTCTGAGAAACTGCAAAATTGATTTCCACAGTGGTTGTACAAGTTCGCACTCATACCAGCATTGGAGGAGTGTTCCTCTTACCCCACATCCTCTTCAACATGTGTTGTTCCTTGAGTTTTTCATCTTAGAAATTTTGGCAGATGTAAAAGGGAATCTCAGGGTAATTTTAATTTGCGTTTTCATGATGACTAATGATGTTGAACATTTCTTAATGTGCTTCTTGAACATTAGCGATTCCTCTGTTGATAATTCTCTGTTTAGCCTTGTACCACAGTTTTAATTGGGTGATTTTGTTTGTTGTTTAGCTTCTTGAATTCTTTATATATTTTGATATTATCCCTCTGTCAGATAAAGGGTTGGTAAAGATCTTTTCCCATTCTGTAGGCAGCCATTTTGTCCTGTTGATAGCATCCTTTGTTTTACAGAAGCTTTTCCATTTCATGAAGTCCCATTTATTAATTGTTGATATTAGTGTCTGAGCTCTTGGTGTTCTGCTCAGAAAGTTTTCTCCTATACCAATGAGTTTAAGTCCATTCCCTACTTTCTCTTCTACTAGGTTTAGTGTATCTAGTTTTATGATGAGGTCTTTGATCCACTTGGACTTGAGTTTTGTACAGGGTGATAAGTATGGATCATTTGCATTCTTCTACATGCAGACATACAGTTGGACATTCAAAATCATTTGTTGAAAATGCTTTCTGTTTTTCATTGTATGAGATTAACATTACATTCTATCCATGTGTTCACAAACACACTTCTAGAATAAGGAGAGACCAGAAATTCATCTCTTGAAGGAAGCCATTTTTTTTTTCAATGCAGTTTATTCAGGAACATTGAACAATCCTCAGACCCCGGGGAAAGCCAAAAAGACATTTGAGAAATATTTTTTTGTTAATAATAGTTGCTGAATTTTATTAAAAATATGCTTCATGGTTCTAATTTGTTTCTCATTTCGAAGGTAACGTCATTATTTGACATAAATTATACCAGGTATAGCAAATCAATTATAATATATAGTCATGACTATTGCTCAGATGGCTTAAGTATAAAGTAGAATGTTTGAATGGATTGCAAGGACTAAAAACTAAAGTTATTACCTAGTAGTGAGAATGAATTTTAAAATGGTAATAGAGTCTGACACAGAATAATATAATCCAGAGGGGCAATTTGAGCCTTATATATGAATTATCTTTTGGAAATGAGATAACTAGAGGCTTGGAGAGTTGGCTAATTCTCCGCTGGGATTGGACTCTCAACTCTACATTTTGACTTTTGGTAGTGGTTTTTGTAGTGTTCTCCATGTATTGGAAAAAGAAGCCCTGAAGAGTAGTTAAAAGTGCACACTGCTATTACAGAGATTCTGAACTCAGTACCACCATTCACAGCAGGTGTCTCACTATGTGCCATTCCACCTCTAGGCGATTTGAAATTCTCTTCTGAACTCTGTGTGGACATTTACACAAGCTATACATAGACCCACACATATACACATAATTTTAAAATTAATAAAAATAAATCATTAAAAAATGAAAGGACAAAACTTAAGACAGTGAAAAAGAAGACTGTGGTTAACAGAGATTTGAGATTTTTTTAAATGTGAAATGCTGAATCACAACACACTGTCAGAACTGTGAACTTATTCCTTATGGTACCGTGAGGATTCATGACAGTGCATCAATCAAAAAGCATGAAGCTTTAGAAAACAAATAAGAAGCCTTAATGTTACTAGTAAGTAGTCAGTAAAAGACTCTCCCTATTTTTGCTATACATTTTAGTAAAATTTTATAAATCCCTGATATAAATATATATTTTATTAAGGCATGTATTGATCTTAAACTTCTGACAATTTATTACTGTGTCTTGCTTATCACTGATAAACATTACTGTGATAATCAGCTTTTATGTCTTAGAATACTAAAACTAAATGCTTATTACTATATTAAAGATAATTATTTTATTAATTATAATCAACACATGTTAAATTTGAATATTTATTTTATATATCAAGATATCTATATTGTTGCAGATGGTAACATTGCAAGAAGCTCTGTTCTTAGTGGCCTTGAGCACTGTCACTCAGAAAATCACCACCCATTTGGTATCTGCATTCATTGATGTCCAACTGGGGTACTGGGAAGGCAGACACTTTCCTTAGCATCTCAGCAGCAGTACACACTTAAGATTTTTACTGGTGCATTTAGAAGTCACACACATAAGAAAGAGAGTGAGACAGAGACAGAGAAAGAAGTATAACAATACATTCTCCTGAAATGTATAAAGAGACTCATTTCAATTTTTTTCATCTATTCAGTGTTATAACATAATATCTTAATAAAGGCTTCTGAAAGGGCATTTTATTATTCATTATGAGCTTTATACAATAAAACTTCTGAAACCTAGATGCAAGGAGCAAGGATCAGGTTGAAATCCTGAGTAGAAAGATTGTTAAGAGCTATAAGATTGTGGAGTTTGTTTAAGACTGGGATTCCTAGTAATGTCAGAAGCTACTACCATGAAGTCTCAGCAAAATGACTGCTTTTAGCTGGATAAAGACAACAGCAACAGACATTATAGATGTGCTAACATGGACAGGGGAACCTCCAGAAGGCCTCAATTCTAAATAAAGAACTGCAGAAAACTAAGGAATACTGAATCTTGTCCATGGAAGAGCACACAATTGGTCACCCAATACCAATGGTCATCCCTTAAAACATACATAAAATAACATTATACCCTTCCCGATGGTGAGTGCTCTCTGTCACGAACAATTCCACATTTGGCTAAGGCCGAAGATCTGTCTTGCTTCCATGTATGTGGACCTATCTGCATTGCCCACATGGCACGCTGGGGTTGGCTACCCAGAGGCTATTTAAGCTGTGGGCTGGCTTTCCCCAGGGTCAGATGATTGTTCAAGGTTCCTGAATAAACTGCATTGAAAAAAATAACATTATACAAATTGAGGTTATGTTTATGTATGTAAGAATTATATATATATATATATATTTAGTAATGAGCTGTGAATATTTTGAAAGTTTTAAGGAAGAATGGTAGGAGAAATTAAGTAATTATAATCTCAAAATAAAAGAAACAATATAGAAAAATGTTGAGTAAGATGAATCAGTAACTCTTGAAAGCACATAAAATTATTGGCTACCAACTAAAGTTACTCAATTACAGAGAGATACATGAGAGTTACTTCAGAAGTTTTACCCATACTCATTTCCAAGATTCTAAGCTCTAAGCTCATTCAGCAGCTTGAAGGCAACTAACTAAACAGTCCAGAGAGTGGTCTGTATCATAGAGCATAGGAAACAGATTTTAGAGGAAATAGAAGAGACTACTTGCACCTAAGATTACAAAGCTTATTGAAAGTTTCCATAGAGTTATCAATAGTTAAAAACCAAATGTCCCCAACATCTAAATCTGGGGAATTTTAAATTCATATTCAATGCTCAACCACTGATATTTACAGTCCAGAGCAGTATGCTTCTGGCTTGAGAAGGTATAGAATTTTTTTCTGGATTTAAAAATGCTTAGATCCACAAGCTTCTAATTCTCATGACTGTCAACTAAGGTAGATATCCATCAACATTTGAAGGTCATGTTTCAAACATTAAAGAAAAATTAGCTCCTGACTAATTTGTGACTTAACCTAACTAAAACAAAAGGGCACACCAGCCATCCATTTCTGACAATAGATTTCTGCCTGGCATCTCAGAGGGCTGAGAAGCTCAGTCTTTGCATTCTGTGCTAAAATAGTATCTGTAGACTTTGCACTAGAACCTAGGTCAATGGTGATGGCCTGATGGATAGGGCTGGAGATCCATCCTGGTGATTAAGTAAGACTAAATTAGGCAAGATTAGACCAAAGATAGAAGAATTGTTTTTGGTAGTAAAAAGGCTTAGAAGTACATTCTATGAGCACAAGTACCCAGCCTGACAATTGTCCTTGCTTTATTCTGGAAGCTGGCATAGTTAACTTCCATTACTTCACAAAGCAACTAAAAATTAATATTATAAGGAAGAGCAGTCATTTTAGTTTCAGAGGTTTTACTTTAGTCCATGGTGGTTTGGCTCTCAGTCTTTGAGGCTGTGTTAAGACAGAATATTCCAGTATAGAATGCATAGTAGAGCAAACCTGCCCACTTCATGATAGCCAAGAAGGAAACCGAGAGAAAGGGATGTGGGCATATCAGCATATTTTTCACCAACATACTTAAATGATATATTTCCTCTATTTTGGAATCCCAGTAGTATCAATTGCTGAGGGCCAGTCTGTAACCTATGAGCCTTTGAGGTATATTACAGATCCAAACTCTGAGAGAAGTTGAATTTATAATTTGAGTCTGATAAATAAGGCTCTGGATCCCAGGGCTCAAGTGATGCTCAGAGTCAAGCCACTCTAGCCATATAGTTTGTCAACAGCTTGTGTCCTCTAGGGTTGGAATAATGCTCTGAGATCTTCCCCTGGCAAGGCCCATATCCTCACTTTGTAGGGTCCAGCCTGATGCTGTATAGATCTGAGGGTTTAGTCCACAAGTCCTGAGGCTAAAATCTGAATCATTATGATTTGCACAGTATTGAACATTATGCTATCTCTTGTTTACTTTTATACTTACTTCTCATCATGGGTGGATGCCTCTCCATTCTGGGGTTAGGAAAAAAGTGGTACATAAATGTTGGGTTTATTCTTAACTTTAACAGTACTTATTTTTGTAAGTCTATGCTTAACTCAGAGGCTGCTAACTCACACCAACTTTCTTAGTTCTCATGAACGCAGATTTGTATGTACATAGGTAATCATTCGAACTGATGTAACATGATAGAGGGATAAGTGCTGGAAATTCCTATTTCATCAGTCTGCTAGTGAGTAATAAATAAATGGAGAGGTCACCATTCATAATATGAAAATCCTAATTACAAAACCACATCACTCTCAGGATTCTAAGTATTAAATAGAACAATGGATATAATTATTACATTAATAGCATATTTGCATTGCATTGAATGATTTTATAAACAAAATTGTTTAAAGAGTCAAAATGTACAAATACTGGATTTTTTGAGATTGTGTTATAATTACATTTCTCCCTTTCCCTTCTTCTTTCCAAAGCTCTCATACCTCCTTCCTTGTATTCTTTATTTAAATTCATTACTTCCTTTGACATTATACATACAGAGATAGAAAGAGAGAGAGAGATTGGCAAATATCCATCCTGTTCAGTGAATATACTATTACTTGTATGTATGTTTTTCAGAGTTGCACATTTGCCTCTGGGCAATCAAATGTTATGCTCTCTAGTGGGGATTATAATGTCACTTCACCCACTCTCAAAGGAGGAAGGCAACAAAGTCTTCCTCAGCTATAACATCTACAAACCATATTGCAAACTGGCATTCATGATAGCCCTAACGGTGCAATAATGGCACAAATATATTGGCAGTAACTAACAGCTTTATGATGAAATTAAGCCCTACTTAACAAGAGGGAAATCATACCTAGTACTGGAAACCTAGCTAACTGCTCACTGCTAATAAAATCATGGTTATTGGAAGAGAATCTACAACTGCTAACTTGCTAAACAAGCACAATACCTAACAACAATATAATCATTTGTTCTTATTCCCACAGAGACACATACTCCTCACCACCCAATAAAGAAACCCCTCTTTGCAACAGGCAGAGACCTCTGTAGAAAACAACCAATGAAAATGCAAAGTTGGGTGGCCCAGTCTCAAAGACTATATCTACAAAGCATGCCTACAACTCAGTCTCAGGAAACTTGCAGAGGAGAAGGAGAAAGATTGTGACAGACAGAGGATCAAGGAGTTTGCTATGAGATTGTGTCTACTCATAACAGCAGAAGCTATATCCGCAAAGACTCACCAATATGAGTATGAAACATGAGGTGAGTAAGGATAACAGTAATGGACATAACATTGTTGGGGGTTTTCTCACACATATTTTGTTAACTATAGTAGAAACACCTGAAAGTATATGATTAGGACTTCTCTATCACAGCTAGCTTAGACAAAATCAATTTCCCAAAGTAGAGTAAAATTACTAAATTATACAGCCTTCCTAATTTGCACCAATAATAAAACAATAGCCATTGTGTCTGGGATCATAAAATAAAAAATAAATTCTATTTATGTAAAATAGAAAAGATTTAATTAATTGATTCATCCATGTATACAATCCCCATGGCAAGGGGTCTTATTTCTTTGAGGCATGCAAATTCTGTTGGCTATGCACCATTTTGGTATCTTGCTGTATTGTTCACTTTTACTCTGTAGATAGGACAAAACTGAGAAAAAGACTCCACCACCTTAGGCTTCACTATCCATCAAACAGTTTGTCTTGGCACCACACCTTGTTAATGACATTTTTCATGTCTATATTCCTCAGGTGTAGATGAGAGGGTTGAATAAAGGAGCATTCATAGTGTAGAATACAGCAAATACCTTGTCATCCCAACAGACTTGCCCATTGGAACATAGATAAAGATGAGTGGCAAGAAGAATATGAATACAACTGTGATATGAGAGCCACAGGTAGAAAGGGCTTTGCAGTGGCTCTTGGATGAATGGGTCCTCAAGTTAGACAAAATGATGATATAAGAAATTACCAAGGCTACTGGCATAGAAACAGAGTGGTGGATCAATGGAACAGAACAGAAGACCCAGAAATAAACCCACATACTTATGGACACCTGATTTTTGACAAAGATGCCAAAACCATACAATGGAAAAAAGATAGCATCTTCAACAAATGGTGCTGGTCTAACTGGATGTCTACATGTAGAAAAATGAAAATAGATCCATACTTATCACCCTGCACAAACTGAAGTCCAAGTGGATCAAACACCTCAACATAAAACCAGACATATTAGATTGGCTAGAAAAAAAATGGGGAATACCCTAGAGCTCATTGGAAGAGGAGAAAACTTCCTGAACAGAACACCAACAGCACAGGCTCTAAGAGCTACAATCAATAAATGGGACCTCATGAAATTGAAAAGCTTCTGTAAAGCAAAGGACACAGTCATCAAAACAAAGTGACTGCCTACAGATTGGGAAAGAATCATCACCAACCCTTTATCTGACAGATGACTCATATACAGTATATATAAAGAACTAAAGAAGCTGAAAAGCAGCAAACCAAGTAATCCACTTAAAAAATGGGGAATAGAGCTAAACAGAGAATTCTCTGTAGAGGAATATCAAATGGCAGAGAAGCACTTAAAGAAATGCTCAACCTCATTAGCCATTAGGGAAATGCAAATCAAAACAACCCTGAGATTTCACCTTACACCCATGAGAATGGCCAAGATCAAAAACTCAAGTGACAACACATGCTGGAGAGGTTGTGGAGAAAGGGGAACCCTTCTCCACTGTTGGTGGGAATGTAAACTTGTACAACCACTCTGGAAATCAACTTGGCGCTTTCTCAGACAACTAGGAATAGCGCTTCCTCAAGATCCAGCCATACCACTCCTAGGCATATATCCAAAAGATTCTTAAGTACACAAAAAGGACATTTGCTCAACCATGTTTGTAGCAGCCTTATTTGTAATAGCCAGAAGCTGGAAACAGCCCAGATGCCCCTCAACTGAAGAATGGATGCAGAAACTGTGGTACATCTATACAATGGAATATTACTCAGCAATGAAAAATAAGGAAATCATGAAATTTGCAGGTAAATGGTGGGACCTGGAAAGGATCATCCTGAGTGAGTTGTCCCAGAAGCAAAAAGACACACACGGCATATACTCACTCATATAAACATACAACATAGAATAAACCCACTAAAATCTGTACATCTAAACATACTAAGCAAAAGAGAGGACCCTTACTAAAATGTTCAATCCCCATCCTGAAAGGCAAAGAGGATGGACATCAGAAGAAGAAGAAAACAGGAAACAACCTAGGAACCTGCTACAGAGGGCCTCTGAAAGCCCGAAGAAGAGAACAGGAAACAACCTTGGAACCTGCCACAGAGGGTCTCTGTAAGCCTCTGCCATGCAGACTGTGAAAGCAGATGCTGAGCCTGATGGCCAACTGATGGGCAGAGTGAATAGAATTTTATATAAAAAGTGGGAAATAGTAAGAGCTGGAGAGGACAGGAACTCCACAAGGAGAGCAACAGAACAAGAAAATATGAACACAGGGAACTTCCCAGAGACTCATACTCCAACCAAGGACTATTCATGGAGATAACCTAGAACCCTGACAATGCAGCCACTTCTGATGAGAACTGATAGACTAAGATCAGAAAGAAGGATAGGAGGACCTCCCCTATCAGTGTCCTTGCGGAGCAGCATGCAAGCAGAAAGGGGGGGGAGGGTGGGACCTTGAGGGGAGGGGGGAGGGGCCTAAGGGGGGATACAAAATGAATAAAGTGTAATTAATAAAAGTTAAATTAAAAAAAAAGAAATTACCAAGGCAACAAAGATCAAAATGGACAGCACTCTTTGTAGTGGTAATAATTATAACAATTAGGAGTCTTGTGTCAGTGCAGGCCAGTTTCAGCAAAAGAAATATGTCACAGAAGTAGTGGTCTATTTCATTTTGACCACAAAAGGGAAGTCTGATAATTACCAATATGTGCACAAGTGAATGTATAAAAGCACCAATAACTGAGGCTATCACAAGGGTGTAACACACCTGTCTATTCATGGTGATCATGTAATAAAGGGGTTTGCAAATGGCTACAAATCTATCATAGGCCATCACTACCAAGATAAATATCTCAGTTGCACCAAAGAAGTGGGTATAATACATCTGGGACAGACAGCCATTGTAGGAGATAGTGTTGCATTGTACCAATAAGTCTATAATCAATTTGGGGGCTACTGTAGAAGTGAACCAGACATCCATGAAGGACAGGTAGCTGAGAAAAAAATACATTGGCTGCTCACTAAGATGGCTGCTCCTGATGGTGCAAAGAATGAGCAGGTTTCCACGGAGAATTGCAGTATAGCAAAGCAAGAACAACACAGAACACATTACCTTGACATCTTCATTATGGAAAAGTCCCAATAAGATAAATTCTGTGAGGTTTTCATATCCCATTGCTCCTGTGTGCTTGATTATATAAAGGGAAAGGATACTGTGCCCAAAGCATTGGTCTTTCAAAACTTTTGACTTATTTTCAAAGTCATTTTTTAATCAATAAATGTATTCATTGACTGTTTAAGATAATTCAATTGTAAATTTGTTACTTTAAAAAGAGCAATGCATGGAATACTTGAAAGTACAGTAAGTTCATTCATGAGAACAGATGCACAAAGTGATATTAATAAATTAATTACAGTGCAAATAAAAATTAATTTTAGTTGTTGGAGAAATTCCAAAGCTTTACACTTAGTAGAAACAAGGTAGATATCTGAAAAGTTAAACACATACTCTTAGTTCAAAATCGAGATACAAGGTCACATGTTGGCAGCATGGAATTGTGTTTTGTTAAAAGAAAATGTTATTATAATTCTGAGTCCTTCAAAATTACTAAAATTACTGAATTCTGAAAATGTGTGCTAGCACTCTACACTCTGCTTCAGTGGAATCAATAACATTAATGAACTTCTTCATATCAATCCTAGAAATGTTATTGAAACCTACTATAAAAATAAATACTAAAGGTGATAAAGAACAAATAGCAAAGTTTTGGAGAAGAATGTTCGAGCATAAGAGTGACTTCCAAGATTTCCCCTTATTTTCCAGTCTGTTCTAGAGGCCCGCACTGGTGTCATCAATTACTCATATTCTGGTATTATTTCTTTTTGGACAGATGTTAGCACCTACAGAGACACAGAGCACATCCAGAGGAATGCCTTCACTTCAACTGTTTCAACCATTTTCATCTTTAAATTGAACCACATTGTTTTTTACTTTACCAGATACTCTGCATATGCATGATGATATACCTTAAAATGTCAGTGAAAAATATAAAATATTTTTCTTCTTTTTTTAATATACTTTATGTAAATATAGTAACTGGTCTAAAATGTGTCAAAAGATGTTCCACTCAAGACAACTTTATAGAAGTAAATCAATTAATCAACTTTATTAACAAATGAAAATGTACTTTACTATAAAGAATTAGAGCAGTGAGAGATCAATGCCTTTTGCCCTGTATGGAAGTACAAGTAAATCTTCAGCAAAAGCTCATTTGAAACACACACACACAAAGAAAGATTATGTATAGCATTTTATATACTGATCCGAATTCCACTCATTGATTTCAAGTTAATACATTATTGTCTAACTATTCCCCAAATCTTTGAAAGTGTCAAATGAAAAAAGGTACAGTTGGAAATCTAAAATCCAGTAAATGTCTAATATACACTTAGAAGTGAGTATAGACCATGTGTCTCTTTCTGCTTCTGGGTTACCTCACTCAAGATGATCTTCCCTAATTCCACCCATTTGCCTGCAAATTTCATGATTTCCTTGTCTTTAATATCTGAGTAATATTCCATTGTATAAATGTTACATAATTTCTGTATGCATTCCTCAGTTAAGGGATATCTATGTTTTTTTTTCCAGATTTTGGCTATAATGAATAAAACTGTACACGGTTGAACTAATGTCCTTGTTGTGTGGTTGAGCATCTTCCAGATATATGCCCTGGAGTGGTATAGCTGGATCTTGAGGTAGCACTCTTCCTTATTTTCTGAGAAAGTGCCAGATTGATTTCCAAAGTAGTTGTACTACAATAAATAGTCCTAAAAAAGCAAAACAGCAAAGAAGACCCTAGGGAAGATGCTTAATCCTCACTCAGAAGGGCAAACAAGATAGACATCGGAAGCAGGAGAAGACAGAGAACAAGACAGGAGCTTACCACTGACAGCAGCTGAAAGACTACCCAGCAGGATTTTGAAGCAGACACTGAAACTCATAGCCAAATGTTGGGCAGAGTGCAGGAAATCTTATTGAAGAAGAGGGAGAAAGATCTGGAAGGAACAGGAGTTCCAGAAGGAAACCAACCCAGCCAAAAATTCTGGGTTCTGGCGATCCTGCAGAGATCGATGCACTAACCAAGGACCATGCATGGAGAGGACCTAGACCCCCTGCTCAGCTGTAGCCCATGGCCAGCTCAGTCTCCATGGGTTTGCCCTAGTAAGGGGAGCAGAGACGGTCTCTGGCACGAACTCAGTTGCCTGCTCTTCGATCATCTTCCTCCGGCAGGGTGGCCTTACTAGGCCATAGAGAAAGAGGATCCAGGCATTCCTGATGAGACCTGATAGGCTAGGATCAGACAGTAGGAGAGGAAGACTTGCTCTATCAGTGGACTGAGGAAAGAAGAGGGCGGGACTGGGAGGAGGTGAGGGAGAGGGCAACAGTCAGGATACAAAGTGAATAACTGTAATTTATAATAATAATTATGATAATGGAAATGCAAATTAAACAACAATGTAATATTAATCTGAGTTGTCAGCATTGCACATATATAACTTAAAATCTTTTTTAAGACAAAATTTAATGACAGACTAGGATGTAAGTATTTACCTGAAGAGGATTTTAAATTCAGCAACATGGCTACTCTGGCTAGAATATAGACATGCTCTCAAAACATACCTTTAATTTCAAATAATGAAGGTAAAGTTGGTTTGCAGAAGGAAGCATTGAGTTAGAAGTTCATTCTTGAGTTTAGGGCAGGGCAGCAGAGACAATTTTACCTGGAGAGTTTTTTAGAGACAGGTTTCAGAGACAACCAGCTAGACACAGTGAAGACAGATGAACCAGAGAATGAGAAAGAACCAAAGATTAGAACAGATTGCTAGAGTTACTTTGAGACCAAGCAGGTCATTTCAGTAAAAATCTGAGAGAAGCCAAATTGATTCAGTCAGCTTGGAGGAAGAATTTGAGCCAGAATAGGCTGAGTTGAACCAGCTAGCAAGAGTTCTGAAAGAAATAGAAAGGGTGAGTTTATTCAATAGTGACTCTTGAAAACATTCTAGGGCTGAAAACATTCTAGTCCTACATAATATTAAGCAGAGAATAAAATCTTCCAGAACGAGGCCTAGGAGAGCAGAAGAAGGCAATAAGCATCAGAGACAGCAATTACATCAGTCAAATAAAAGACAATTTATACTTAATAATAATTTACATTTAATAATAATAAAGAACCTTACTAAACATTCAAAAGAATATTCATTGCAGCCTTATAAACACTTTAAATAAGGAAAAATCTCTAAATTCATACTCGTTACAAAGCAGAAATAGAGCATGATACATTTTTACTGTGGAATATAAAGCAGGCACTTCAGTAACTTAACTGTATCTGTAAGGAGAATAATATACTGCAAGCATAAATCATAAAGAGTTTCAACTATGGCCCAAATCTAATAATGAGTATATGAAAAAAATCATACCCAGCTAATTTCTATGAGTACCTAAGTGTGTATAAATGGAGTTTAAAAGGTTTGGAATGACATGGTTACATCTGACACAGAACATCCAAGAAATCTAAGACAACATAAAAAGACAAAACCTAAGAATAATAGGAATAGAGGAAAAAGAAGATTCCCTCCTCCAAGGCCCAGAAAATGTTTTTAACAAAATCATTGAAGAAAATTTCCCCAACTTAAAGTAGAGTCTTTCAGAGGACATCTGTGATAGCCTTTTGTCCTGTTCCCTGTCTTCTCCTGCTTCCGATGTCTATTGCATTTGTCCTTCTGAATGAATATTGAGCACCTTTCCTAGGCTCTTCCTTGTATTTAGCTTCTTTAGGAATATAGATTTTAGTATGTTTACCCTATATTATGTGGTTAATAGCCACAATCAACAAGATAGACAAACACTTTGCCAAACTAATCAAAAGGCAGAGAGAAACTCTCCAAATAAAGTCAGAGTCTGAGGTACAGAGAACCAAGATTTATTCCATTGTTTTCTAGGGACAAGCAACAAAAACACAGTAATATCCTTTCTTGTCATGGTGGGATGTCTCATGTGAGTTTCTTACTCTCTAGAATTGTATCCTGACAACCTCGGTGAAAACCCTGCAGAACTCATTCTCATAATGAACTTCTCATTAGATTCAGTCTTGCACCTACTAGCTAACTCTTATTATTTCCTGATATCTTTGTAAAGTTAGTTTGTACTTTTCTTTTTGTTTTCTTTCTTTATTATTATTAATTACATTTTATTAACTCTGTATCTCAGCTGTATTCCACTCCCTTATTCCCTCCCAATCCCACCCTCCCTCCTTCAGCTTCTCCCTGCCCCTTTCCAAGTCAACAGATTGGGGAGGATCTCCTGCCCTTTCATCTGGCCCTGTTTTACCAGGTATCTTCAGGGCTGGCTGCAAAGTCCTCCTCTGTGGCCTAGCAGGACTGCTCCTCCCTTGGAGGGTGGGGAGGTCAAAGAGCCTGCCATTGAGTTCCTGTCAGAGATAGTCCCTGTTCCCATTACTATGGGAAAACAATTGGTTATTGAGCTACCATGAACTTGGTCAGAGCAAAGTTCTAGGTTATATCCATACATGGTCCTCGGTTGGAGAAATAGTTTCAGAAAAAAAACCCTGTGCCCAGATATATATGGTCCTTGTGTGGCTCCTATCCTTTCCCCGTCATACTAACTCCCCTTCTGCCAAAGGTTTGGTTATGAGTCTTAGTATCTGTTTTGAAACGCTGCTTGGTAGGGTCTTTCAGATGCCTTCTGCGGTAGACTCCTGTCATACATCCAATGCACATCCCATTTGTCTTTCTAAGTGAGGATTGATCATCTTACCCCGTGTCTGCTTTCTTGTTTATCTTCTTTAGGTGTATAGATGTCATTATGTTTATCATATCTTGTAGGTCTATATAAGCAAGTATGTACAATGTTTGTCTTTCTCCTTCTGGGATACTTCACTCAGAATGATCTTTTCTAGGTCCCACCATTTGCCTGCAAATTTCATGATTTCCTCATTTTTGGTTGCTGAGTAGTATTCCATTCTGTAAAAATACCGCAATTTCTGTATCCATTCCTCCGTTGATGGATATCTGGGTTGTTTCCAGGTTCTGGCTATTACAAATAAAGCTGCTACAAACATGGTTGAGCACTTGTTGTGTACTTGAGCAAATTTTGGGTATATACCTAGCAGTGGTATAGCTGGGTCTTGAGTAAGCATCAGACTGACTTCCAAAGTAGTTGTACCACTTTACATTCCCACCAGCAATGGAAGAGGGTTCCCCATTCTCCACAACCTCTCCAGCATGTGTTGTCACTGAGTTTTTCATCTTGGCCATTCTGATGGGTGTAAGGTGAAACCACAGGGTCGTTTTGATTTACATTTCTCTAATTGCTAATGAGGTTGAGCATTTCTTTACGTGTTTCTCTGCCATTCGATAATCCTCTATCAAAAATCTCTGTTTAGCTCTGTTCCCCATTTTTTAATTGGATTACTTTGTTGCTTTTCAGCTTCTTTAGTTCTTTATATATACTGGATATTAGCCCTCTGTCAGATAAAGGGTTAGTGAAGATTCTTTCCTAATCTGTAGGCAGTCGTTTTGTTTTGATGACAGTGTCCTTGGCTTTACAGAAGCTTTTCAGTTTCATGAGGTCCCATTTATTGATTGTTGCTCTTAGAGCCTGTGCTGTTGGTGTTCTGTTCAGGAAGTTGTCTCCTGTGCCAATGAGTTCGAGGCTGTTCCCATTTTTTTTTTCTGACCGATTTAGAGTATCTGGTTTTATGTTTAGGTCTTTGATCCACTTGGACTTTAGTTTTGTGCAGGGTGATAAATATGGATCTATTTTCATTTTTCGGCATGTAGACATCCAGTTGGACCAGCACCATTTGTTGAAGATGCTGTCTTTTTTTTCCATTGAATGGATTTGGTTGCTGGGTTTATTTCTGGGTCTTCTATTCAGTTCCATTGATCCTCCATTCTGTTTCTATGCCAATACCATGCAGTTTTTATTACTATTGCTCTGTAGTACAGCTTGAGATCTGGGATGGAGATACCTACAGATGATCTGTTGTTGTACAGGTATTGTTTTGGAGAATCTGGGTTTTGTTTTTTGTTTCTCCATATGAAGCTGACAATCTTTTTTTCAATGTCTGTAAAGAATTGAGTTGGTATTTTGAAGGGAATTGCATTGAATCTATAGATTGCTTTTGGCAGAATAGCCATTTTCACAATGTTAATCCTACCAATCCGTGAGCATGGGAGATCTTTCCATCATCTGATATCTTCTTCAATTTCTTTTTTCAGAGAGTTGAAGATTTTCTGAAACAGGTCTTTCCCTTAATTGGTTAGTGTCACCCCAAGGTACTTTATGTGGTTAGTGGCTATTGTGAAGGGTGTTGCTTCCCTTATTTCTTTCTCAGACCTTTTGTCTTTGGTATACAGGAGGGCTTCTAATTTTTTTTTTTGAGTTGATTTTGTATTCTGCCACTTTGCTGAAGGTGTTTATCAGTTGAAGGAGTTCTCTGGTTGAATTTTTGGGGCCGCTCATGTATACTATTATATCATCTGCAAATAGTGACACTTTGACCTGTTCCCTTCCGATTTGGATCCCCTTGGTCTCCTTTAGTTGTCTTATGGCTCTGGCTAGGACTTCAAGTACTATGTTGAAGAGGTATGGAGAGAGTGGGCAGCCTTGTCTTCTCCCTAATTTCAGTGGGGTTGATTTAAGTTTCTCTCAAATGAGTTTGATGTTGGCTATAGGCTTGCTGTATATTGTCTTTACTATGTTTAGATATGTGCATTGTATCCCTGATCTCTCCAAGACTTTAAACATGAATGGGTATTGGACTTTGTCAAATGCTTCTTTTGCATCTAAGGAGACGATCATGTGGTTTTTCTCCTTCAGTTTGTTTATGTGGTGGAATACATTGATGGATTTCCGTATGTTGAACCACCCTTGCATGCCTGGGACGAAGCCTATTTGGTCATGGTGGATGATATCTTTGATGTGTTCTTGTATTCAGTTTGCAAGTATTTTATTGAGTATTTTTGCATCAATGTTCATTAGAGAGATAGGCCTGAAGTTCTCTTTTTTTTGGGTCTTTTTGTTGTTTAGGTATCAAGGTGACTGTGGCTTAGTAGAATGAGTTTGGTAATGTTCCTTCTGTTTCTATTTTGTGGATTAGTTTGGAGAGAATTGGAGTTAGAACTTCTTTGAAGGTCTGGTAGAATTCTGCACTGAAACCATCTGGCCCAGGACTTTTTTTGGAAGGGAGACTGTTGGTGACTGCTTCTATTTCCTTGGGGGAAATAGGACTATTCAATCTTTCTACCTGATCTTGACTTAATTTTGGTAAATGGAATCTATCAAGAAAATTGTCCATTTCTTTTAGATTTTTGAACTTTGTGGCATGTAGGCTTTTGTAGTATGACCTAATGATTGTTTGGATTGCCTTAGTGTTTGTAGTTATGTCCCCCTTTCATTTCTGATTTTGCTGATTTGGATATTTTCTCTCTGCCTTTTAGTTAGTTTGGATAAAGGTTTGTCTATCTTGTTGATTCTTTCAAAGAACCAGTTCTTGGTTTCATTGATTCTTTGAATAGTTTTATTTGTTTCTAGTTGATTGACTTTTGCTCTGAGTTTGATTATTTCCAGCTGTCTGCTCCTCTTGGGTGCATTTGCTTCTTTTTTCTCTAGGGCTTTCAGTTGGGCGATTGAGTTGCTTGTATGAGATGTCACAATTTTTTTCTTGAAGGCATTTAGTGGTATAAATTTTCTGCTGAGCACTGCTTTCATTGTATTCCATAAATTAGGGTATGTTGTTCCTTCATTTTCATTGAATTCTAGGAAGTCTTTAATTTTGTTCTTTATTTCTTACTTAACCCAGCTATCATTGAGCAGCAAGATGTTCAGTTTCCATGTGCTTGTAGGCTTTTTTTTTAATTCCAATGTTGTTGATGTTTAGCTTTATTCCATTGTGGTCAGATAGAATACAGGGGGTTATTTCAATCTTCTTGTATCTGTTGAGGCTTGCTTTGTGACCAACTATATGGTCTATTTTGGAGAAGGTTCCATGAGGTGCTGAAAAGAAGGTATACTCTTTTGCATTTGGGTGGAAAGTTCTGTAGATGTCTATTAGGGCCATTTGATTTAGGACCTCTGTAAGTGCCTTTATTTCTTTATTAGGTTTCTGTCTAGTGAAACCTAGTGAAAGTGGAGTGTTGAAGTCTCCACTATCAAGGTGTTGGGATTGACGTGTGATTTAAGTTTTAGTAATGTCTCGTTTATGAATGTAGGCGCTCTTTTATTTGGGGCATAGATGTTCAGAATTGTGATGTCCTCTTGGTGGATTTTTCCTTTGATGAGAATGTAGTGTCCCTCCTCATCTTTTTTGATTAATTTTGGTTGGAAGTCTATTTTATTAAATATTAGGATAGCTACCCCAGGTTGTTTTCTAAGTCTGTTTGCTTGAAAGACATTTTTCCATCCCTTTACTCTGTTTATCTTTGTTGCAGAGGTGTGTTTCTTGTATGCAGCAGAATGTTGAATCCTGTTTTTACACCCATTCTGTTAGTCTGTGTCTTTTAATTGGGGAGTTGTGTCCATTGATGTTGATAGATAATAGTGACCAATAAATGTTAGTTTCTTTTTTATTGGAGTCAGTGGTCTTACTGTGTTTCATTGCTTGTTTTCTTTTCATTTTTGTTGGGATATTATCTGTATGCCATGTTTTCTTGGGTGAAGTTGTTTTTATTGGATTGGAGTTTTCCTTCTAGTATCTTCTGTAGGGCTGGTTTGCTGTGTAGATATTGCGTAAATTTAGTTTTGTCATGGAATATTTTGTTTTCTCCATCTATGTTGATTGAAAGCTTTGCAGGGTATAGTAGTCTGGGTTGACATTTGTGATCTCTTAGTCTCCATGACACTTGCTCAGGCCCTTCTGGCTTTCATAGTTTCTGATGGGATGTCTAGTGTGATTCTGATAGGTTTACCTTCATATGTTACTTGGCCTTTTTCCCTTGCTGCTTTTAATATCTTTTCTTTGTTCTGTAGATTTAGTGTTTTGACTATGATGTGATGTGGTGTGTTTCTTTTCTGGTCTAGTCTATTTGATGTCTGTAGGCCTCTTGTATATTTATGGACATCTCTTTCTTTAAGTTGGGAAAATTTTCTTCTATGATTTTCTTGAAAATATTTTCCAGACCTTGGAGCCTGGAGTCTTCTTTTTCACCAATTCCTATTATTCTTAGATTTCGTCTTTTCATGGCATCCTTGATTTCTTGGATATTTTGTATTTGGGACTTTTCTGATTTTACTTTTTCTTTGAGAGAAGTATCAATTTCTGCAAGTATATCTTCAGCTCCAGAGATTCTCTTCCATCTCTTGTATTCTGTTGGTGATGCTTACTTTTGTGGTTCCTGTTCTTTTCTCCAAGTTCTCCAGCTCAAGGGTTTTTTCAGTTTGTGTTTTCTTTACTGAGTCTAATTCTGTTTTAATGCCTTGCATCATTTCCTTCATCTGTTTGAATGTGGATTCCTGTCTCTCTATGATGGTCTCTATTTTTTTGTTCATTTCCTTTCTATATGCCACTAATTTTATCTCTACCTGTGCCTCTATTTGTTTGGCTATGTTTGCCTGTGTTTCTTTAAGAATTTTGTCAGGTTGAGCGATTTGCCATAGGGTATCAATTTGCTCCTGCACGAGGTCAATCCTCTGATTGAACACCATCAAGCTTCCTTTTAGAGAAGAGCATGTCTGATTGCATGCGGGTTGATGCCCCAGGCCCCGCCTCTGAGAAAAAGGTATCGGACGGGTCTGATGCTCTTTGGGTGGATGACACCTAAATGAACATCTGTACAAAGTCCCAATTTATTTCTAATATCAGAGATCAGACCTCTACTCTTGCCTGATGCGTCTAAAACAAAAAGGGGGAACTGTAGAGAGCTGCGGAATGCTATGCCTTAAAGATGGAGCTGGTTTCCACCTTCCACCTTCCCGATGGTGAGTGCTCTCTGTCATGAACAATTCCACATTTGGCTAAGGCTGAGGGTCTGGCTTGCTTCCATGTATGTGGACCTATCTGCATTGCCCACGTGGCACGCCTGGGTTGGCTACCCAGAGGCTATTTAAGCTGTGGGCTGGCTTTCCCCAGGGTCCGAGGATTGTTCAATGTTCCTGAATAAACTGCATTGAAAAAAAAAAAAAAAGAAAGAAAAAAAAAAGAATTTTGTCTATTTCTTCTTTCTTTACCTCCAATTGACTGGCCAAGTCTTTGAAAGATTTGTTCATTTCCTCTTTAACTGACTGAATTTGCATGGTTATTGTTCTGAGAGAGTTGTTTGTTTCCTCTTTATGAGCCTCAAATAGTTGGGTAAACAGCTTTAAAGTCATTTTCCTGTGCTTCTGATGAATTGGGGTATCAGCCAATTTTGGGGTTGCTGGTGAAGTCATGATGTCCTGATTTATGTTGGAAGTGTTCTTTTGCCTACCCCTGGCCATTGGCTTATCTGAAACCTTTCCTGTTTGTTTTTGGGTTCTGCAGTTCAGACTGGTATTGTCTCTCTCTTGCATCTGGAGAGTTCTTCAGGAAGCTGAGAGAGGTCCCGTTTCCTCAGTGTGTGCTGAGGACTAGCTGTACCTGTGGGAGAAAAGTATGCAGGCACAAATGGGGCAAATGCAGGCATGCACGTGTGTGTGTGTGTGTATGTGTGTAGAAGTGTGTATGGAAGTGTGTCTCGGGGGACAGAATAATATTGAATCCTTGAGTGTGTGGGAGGGGCACTACACTGTATAGGTAGCAGGCGCTAGCGATGGTTGAGGCACAATTTTTGACATTAACTGCCTTAACTCCTCAATTGGACCCACAGAACAGGGGCTTCAATGTCCCAAGTGACTCTCTGTTTCCCAAAGTGTGTATGTTGGTGGGAGCGGTTTGTTTGATGCCTGGCTTCTGTTTTAGAAGGACCCTGAATCTGGGGCTCTGCAGATTCTCAAGGGTGCACTCACTCTCAGGGAGGTCACTTGGCAGGGATTGAGGTATCCAAGCTCTCTGCTCTCTGGTTTGGCCCTGCTTGTTTGATGTGCTCTGCCAGCTCAGTGCTGCTGCCACTGCTAGGTTAGGAGGCCCTGCGGCTGCTGCCGATCTCAAAGTGGTCATATCAGCTGGGATCTGGATAACCAAGCTCTCTGTTCTCTGGTTTGAACTTGGTTGGTCTTAAGCTGGAGGGTTGATGTGCCCCGCCAGCTCAGTGCTGCTCTGCACCCAGGTTAGGAAATCCTGCTGTAGCTGGAGACTACTTTGCCAGTCCAGATGCTTTCTGGGAAGTCCTGGGGGCTCTCCACTGTGCTCTCCAAGCTTGGGAGGCCCAGCGCCTGGTATGCCCAATTTGTATGGTGTTTCTGCTTAGTTTTGGTGAGTATATAGCATATTCTCTGTCACTGTGGGGTTGGGCGGGCCGTATAGTCAGTGATCACCATCCTGTGGAGTATGGTGGCTAGCAGACTCGGGCCCTGGGAGGATGGTGCCATTGCGCGGGTCTGGGACTCTGAGACCGGTACTGCTGGCAGTTGCCACTAAAGGGCTAGGAGCTCCGCCTCCACAGCTGCAGACCCCAGGCAGTTAGGTCTGAGCTGAGAATCTTGCTGAATCTACTGTGCCAAGGAGGAAGGAGGTCTGGGGGAGGGGAGTGCCAGAGATCAAAGGATCATATCTCTCCTTCCCCAAACAAGTCCACCTTTTCAAATCTCTAACACTAGATAGGAGAGAGAGAGAGAGAAAAAAAAAGAATAAAGAGGAAAAGGAAAAGATCCCTGAATAAAGTCAGGGGTTAGAAAATGGGCAATATTATCATTAGACTACTTTCTGTTGATTAGGGGTATCAAAACCCTTGGGGCAAGTTTGATCTTCTCCATAAGGATATCTAAATTTTACTTCTTGTTATTTCTTCTTTGCACACAACTAATAACAAACCATGACCAACAACAACCAACAACCACAATACAAACCACTTCTTGAAGCCCTAGCACTTATATATGCTCTGAAAAGTCTCCATAATTCCAAGCATCATAATTTTAGAAGCTATCTACTGCTGGCAAAATCACGCCCCTGCCAGAGCATGAGGCAAATCATAGTCACCTGCTGTGGACAATCTGAAGCATCACCATACCTCAGGCGTGCTGATTAAAATTAAACATATTCTTATATTATTTCTGTTTTTTTAAGAAACCAAAATTCCACATTTATCACTACAATTTTAACATTAATATTCTTCATTTCAGAATATTAATGAATAATGATAAAATTAATATTCTTCTTTAATGTAAAAATGTTTGCTTTTCCTTTACTAATATTTTCATCAGCATTCAGTTCAAAAGCTAATAAAATAACATATTTTTAATATAAAATTTTATTTCAGCACCTGAAATATTTCTTTGGGTCATCCAGTTTTTGATTAATTTGTCAACATATCCCAATAGCCTACCTTAAAGTGATTATTCTATTGATTCTGACAAATATAAACATTTTTATCTTAAACTACCCTAAGTATTTAAGCCATAAGTACATTTGCTGTACTTAACCTAACACTTTGTAATAAATGAAACACTATCATTAGTATGTCTAAGAGAAAACTTTTTAAAATTATTATGATCTTTTATTTTTATTTTTAATTACAGTTTATTCCCTTTGTATCCCACCAGTAGCTCCCTTCCTCTTTACCTCCCAAGCTCATCCTCCCTCCCTCTTTTTCACCCATACCCCTCCCCCAGTCCACTGATAGGGGAGGTCCTTCTGCCTTTCCATCTGATGCTGTTCTATCAGTTCTCATCAGGAGTGGCTGCACTGTCTTCCTTTGTGGTCTGGTAAGCCTGCACCCCACTGAGGGAGAGGTGATCAAAGAACAGGCCAATCACTTTATGTCAGAGACAGTCCCTATTTTCCTTACTAGGGAATCCACTTGGATACTGAGCTGTCATGGGTAACATCTGTGCAGAGGTTCTAGGTTATCTCTACGAATGGTCCATGGTTTGAGTATCAGTCTCAGAAAACACCCCTGTGTCCAGAATTTTTGGTTCTGTTGCTTTCCTTGTGGAGCTCCTGTTCCCTCCAGATCTTTCTATCTCCCCTTCTTTCCAAATATTCCCTGCACTCTGCCCAAAGTGTGACTATGATTCTCAGCATCTTCTTTGATACTCTGCAGGGTAGAATATTTCAAAGGCCCTCTGTGGTAGGCTCCTGTCCTGTTCCCTGTTTTCTCCCTCTTCAGATGTCCATCCACTTTGCCTTTCTGAATGAGGATTGAGCATCTTACCCAGAGTCCTCCTGCTTGATTAGCTTCTTTAGGTGTACAGATTTTAGTACATTTATCCTATATTATATATCTAATATCCACATATAAGTGAGTATATACCATGTATGTCTTTCTGCTTCTGGGATACCACACTCAGGATGCTCTTTTCTAGGTCCCACCATTTTCATGTAAATTTCATGACTTCCTTGTTTTTAATTGCTGAATAGTATTCCATTGTGTAAACACAATAGTATTCCATTGTGTACCACAATTTCTGTATCCATTCCTCAATGAAATGCAAATCAAGATGACCCTGAGATTTCATCTTACACCCATCAGAGTGGCTAAGATAAAAAATTCAAGTGATAGCACATGCTGGAGAGGATGTGGAGAAAGGGGATCCATCCTCCATTGTTGGTGGGAATATAAACTTGTTAAACCACTTTGGAAATCAATCTGGTGCTTTCTCTAACAATTAGGAATAGTGCTACATCAAGATCCAGCTATACAACTCCTAGGCATATATCCAAAAGATGCTCAAGTTTTCAACAAGGACATTTGCTCAACCATGTTTGTAGCAGCTTTATTTCTAATAGCCAGAAGTTGGAAACAACCCAGATGTCCTCAGCTGAGATATCTTAACAATTAAATTAGAAAATACCAAATCAGAAAAAGGGAATAATGGTTAAAAAAAGAATCATTATGACTGAAACATAAATATTGAGAGAAGAGCATCAGAGATTTTCAAGAGTAAATTTTTTTTTCTCTGAATACTGTTAGTGTTTTATATAAATAAACACATTGTAAGAGTTCTGGGTTAATTTCCAAATAGAAAAGAGATTCCGTCAAGTGCATGCATTTTCCCTTAGAATAGCACCTTTTGTAATTATTTTAAAGTGGAACAATGCTGAATCCAAGAAATAACACAGGTTGATGATATGATCAAAATGTCTTTGTAAAAAGAACTGAAGTATACATGAATAGGGGAACCCTCCTCCACTGCTGGTGGGAATGTAAACTGGTACAACCACTCTGGAAATCAATTTGGCGCTTTCTCAGACAACTAGGAATAGCGCTTCCTCAAGATCCAGCCATACCACTCCTAGGCATATATCCAAAAGAGGCTCAAGTACACAATAAGGACATTTGCTCAACCATGTTTGTAGCAGCTTTATTTGTAATAGCCAGAATCTGGAAACAGTCCAGATGCCCCTCAACTGAAGAATGGATGCAGAAATTGTGGTACATCTACACAATGGAATATTACTCAGCAATGAAAAACAAGGAAATCATGAAATTTGCAGGCAAATGGTGGGAAATGAAAAGGATCATCCTGAGTGAGCTGTCCCAGAAGCAGAAAGACATACACAGTATATACTCACTCATATAGACATATAACATAGGATAGACCTACTAAAATCTGTACTTCTAAAGAAACTAATCAAGAGAGAGAACCCTGACTAAAACCCTCAATCTCCATCCTGAAAGGCAAAGAGGAAGGACATCAGAAGAAGAAGAAGAAAACAGGAAACAAGTTAGGAACTTGCCACAGAGGGCCTCTGAAAATCTCTGCCCTGCAGACTATCAAAGTAGACGCTGAGACTTATAGCCAACTGTTGGACAGAGTGCATGGAATCTTATGTAAGAAGTGGGAAATAGTAAGATCTGGAGAGGACAGGAACTCCACAAGATCAACAGAACCAGAAAATTTGAACACAGGGGTCTTCCCAGAGAGTAATACTTCAACCAAGTACCAGGTATGGAGATAACCTAGAACCCCTGCACAGATGTAGTCCATGGCAATTTAGTGTCTAAGTGGGTCACATAGTAATGGAAAGAGGGACTGCCTCTGACATAATCTGATTGGCCTGCTCTTTGATCACCTCCCCCTGAGGGGAGAGCAGCCATACCAGGCCACAGAAGATGACAATGCAGCCACTCCTGATGAGATTTGATAGACTAAGATCAGAAGGAAGGAGAGGAAGACCTCCCCTAACAGTGGACTTGGGGAGGGACATGCCTGAAGAAGGGGGAGGGAGGGTGGAACCAGGAGAGGATGGAGGGGCTTATGGAGGGATGCAAAGTGAATAAAGTGTAATTTTAAAAAAAGAAGTTAAAAAAATAAATATTCATATATGCATGAAATAACACTTAGTGGAAAAAAAGAAGTCCCAATTTTAAAGGACATCAGAAAGATTTAAATGGAAGAGTTTTGAGGAAGTAAAGGGAAAGGAGAACTACATAATTATATTAAAATCACAAAAATAAAATAATTAAAATAAAAAGTAACTAACTGGGAGACGTAACCTTATTAAGCTTTGAAGAGAAGTTGTGATTGTATAGATAAATAATTATTAGAAAGAAATTTTTAAGTCAACAGGAGGAAGGGCAGAAATTTACAGTCACAGCCACAAGTTGCATTAGGACAGAAATGCTGGAGATCCAGAGACACAGCAGTCATAAAATATGAACAAAACCAAGGGTCTCCATTTCTATTTGTATTTTATGCTTTATCACACTACATAAAATTGATTCAACAAAAGTCTGCTTCACATTGTCTCCATACTATATGAATTTATAATCCTCATGGATTATAAATTAATAAACTGATATATTAAACTAATAGTAAAAACAATTTTAGTATATACTCACTTATAAGTGTATATTAGACATATAACATAGAATAAACATACTAAAATCTGTACTCCTAAGGAAGCTAAACAAGAAGGAGGTCCCTAAGGAAGATGCGCAGCAATCATCATTCAGGTCATCATCCAGGGCAAACAGGATAGAAGTTGGAAGCAGGAGAAAACAGATAACAGGACAGGAGCCTACTACAGAAGGCCTCTGAAAAACTCTACCCAGCAGGGTAAAGAAGCAGATACTGATACTCATAGCCAAGCTTTGGGCAGAGTGCAGGGAATCCTATTGAAGAAGTGGGAATAGAAAGACCTGGAGGGGATAGGAGCTCCACAAGGAGACCGAGAGAGAAAAAACAACCTGGGCCCAGGAGGGCTTGCAGAAACCTATGCTCCAACCAAGGACCATGAATGAAGACAACCTAACACCCCTGCTCAGGTATATAGACAGCTCAGTCTCCAAACGTGTTCTTTAGTAAGGGAACCAGGGGCTTTCTCTGACCTCAACTCAGTGGCCAGGTCTTAGATCACCTCCCGCTGAGGGGAGGGATGCAGCCTTGTCAGGCCACAGAGGAAGACAATGCAACCAGTCCTGATGAGACCTGATAGGCTAGGGTCAGATGGAAAAGGAGGAGGACCTCCCCTATCAATGGACTAAGGGAGGGCTATAGGAAAAGAAAGGGGATGGGTGGGGGACTGGGAGGAGATGGAGAGGGAACTACATCTGGGATACAAAGTGAATAATTGTAATAAATAATAATAAAGAAATAAAAGCAATTTTGTTGACTTTTAATTTAATGCTACTGTGAAAAAAAACTTGGAGAACTCCATTTATTTATTTTCATTCATCTGAGACCAATTTCTTCCTCCATAATTTTTTCATGGCATTTTTCACCTCTGCATTCCTCAGTGTGTAAATTAGAGGATTGAGCAAAGGTGTCCCAATTGAATAAAATATAGCTATCATCTTGTCCATAGGAAATGTGGTTGCAGGACGTGTGTATATAAATATGCAAGGTCCAAAGAACAGGATGACCACAATAATGTGAGAGACGCAGGTGGATAGGGCTTTTCTCCTCCCTTCAGCACTGTGGTTTCTTAGGGAACGAAGAATAATGACATAGGAGACCATCAACATGAGGAAACTCACTGTACAAATAGCTCCACTGTTGGACACAAGAAGCAGGTTGATCATGTATGTGTCTGAACAGGCAAGTTTCAACAGTGGCTGCAAGTCACAAAAGTAGTGATCAATCTCTTTGGGACCACAGAAGGGTAAACTCAAGGCCAGAAATATCTGAACTAAAGAATGTACACAGGATCCCACCCAGGCTATGGCCACCAGCACCCCACAGACCCGTTGGTTCATGATGGTCATATAGTGCAGGGGCTTACAGATGGCCACATAGCGGTCAACAGCCATGAGGATGAGGATAAAGATCTCCAGGCAGCCAAAGAAATGAAATGTAAAGACCTGGAATATACACTCATTGAAAGAAATAGAGGCCTCCTTCAGCAGAGAATCCACTATTGTTCTAGGGGCTATAGTTGTAGAAAAGCAGGTGTCAGACAAGGATAAGTAGAACAGGAAGAAGTACATAGGACTCTCAAGGGCCTGGCTTGTCTTGATGGTAGCAATGATCAGCAAGTTACCCAGTAATGTCCCCATATAAAAAAGTAAAAACACAACAAATAGGATTTTCTTCTTAAAAGGATCCTGTGTCAAACCAAGTAGAATGAACTCAGTCACATTGTTACTCAGCCACATTGTTTCGTTCGATCAGAAGTGGTGAACAGTGAAATACCTTTTCTGAAAAAAAAAAAAAAAAAGACATTTATTTTGTGGGTGATATGTGATGCTATGGAGCATTTTAAGCAAAAGTAAGTAACCCCCATTAATCATATTCTGCCTGTTATTTTTTTAATAAGTGGTTCAGCACTTCTTCCTAAATTTTAGTGACCATTTATATTCATTGTTATGAGTACCAAATATGCTTGGGAATAGATTCCCATAGAACTCTTCAAACACAAATCCCTGTTATCACAATTATGGTTAATTTTACAACTCAATGAACATAAGTTACAATATGTGATCTGTTGTACTTTTATCATTAACTTTAGTTTTTATATTCAATTAACAATAAAGCATCTAGTTCATATTTGATTGTCTTGGGGTTTCATGAAAGAAATAGTGAGTTGCCTATCGCTACCACACCGTAAGGAATAACATATATTTCTGACACATCATTATGTACACTTTTGCAGAAATGTTCATATATATAATATTTGAAAACTCTGCAAAGGTTCTTTCATACAGCTAGTATAAAAATAAGAAAAATAGCTATTTCTAACTTTTAAATAATCTTAAATGTATTGTTATACTTACTACTTGACGTATTCAGTGAATCAGAATAATGGCTTTTAGTAGCTAGAAATATTAATATTACCACTTTTAATTCATGTTTTTTGTAATAGAGCCACATTTTAGGGCAGTAACAGCCCAGTGATTACATCTGAATATGAAAACGGCAGATATAATTGTTCAATTGTTACTGTGTTGATGTAAGTTTTTATTCGCATGTGTTAGAATCCCCAGTAGGTTTTTCCATTAGTTTTTAACCTGTAACCACCATGTTCTTGGAACAGAGTAGTAATACAGAAGCAAAAGGAAGATGTTGTTTTGCAGAAGAGGAAAAGTAAATGATCAGTAATTGGCTCTTTATTCAGTTTGTGTCTACTTCAAAAGTCAATTACTTATTTTTAAATACCACTACTTTAAATAAAAATTAACGTAATACTATAATCATAATTTTACTGTCAAAACAGAGCTTTTTCATGAATTATTTCTTGTCAAAATAGTTAGATGACAATATAGTCAGTAATACCTAAATTGAAGTGAAATCTATTTACATGCCACGTTAAAGGCCTATGTATCCCACTCACATAGTCACAGCATGATGTTGAAAGCTGTTAGCCAAAGTAAGGAATATAGCAGACAAGAGAGACACAAAATTATCCTCATATGCATTTACATTTTTCTTTTAGCAAATTTTCTTCTCAATCATAGGCTTGAGATGTCTTTTGTTTTCTATAAATGAAAATACCCATGGAGAATTCTCAGAATAAAGTTATTCACTGTAGATTTTGCGATCTTTGGCGAGGATCTTAGGCTACAGGAGAACTGAGCTGTTCTGTTAATTATTCAAACAAGGCTATTCTTTCATTTGTAGTTATTCTTTCATTATTATCCTCCATGTTTGTACATGAAAATGGCATATGTTTTATGGGCATAGAAAAATGCATTTACCTCACATCATTTTGGATATTCCTTGGAAATATAATGTTTTAGGTGTTTCTAAGACAAGCTCATTAACCTCAAACACATACTCAGCATTTTTTACATAAAGAATTAAAAGCGCTGGATTTAATAAACTTGGTAAAAGTTATAGTTTTTTTATCAAACATTTAAACATTATTTTATTTTTACCAATAGTTTTTTATTATTATTATTAGTTTCATTTTGTTAATTCTGTATCCCAGCTGTATCCACTCCCTTATTCCCTCCCAATCCCACCCTCCCTCCCTCAGCTCCTCTCTGCCCCTTTCCAAGTCTGCGGATTAGGGAGGATCTCCTTCTCTTTCATCTGACCCTGTTTTATCAGGTATCTTCAGGACTGGCTGCAAAGTCCTCCTCTGTGGCCTAGCAGGACTGCTCCTCCCTTGGGGGATGGGGAGGTCAAAGAGCCTGCCATTGATTTCCTGTCAGAGATAGTCCCTGTTCCCCTTACTATGGGAAAACAATTGGTTATTGAGCTACCATGAACTTGGTCAGAGCAAAGTTTTAGGTTATATCCATACATGGTCCTCGGTTGGAGAAACAGTTTCAGAAAAAAACCCTGTGTCCAGATATATTTGGTCCTTGTGGGGCTCCTATCCTTTCCACATCCTACTAACTCCCCTTCTGCTGAAGGTTTGGTTATGAGTCTTAGTATCTGTTTTGAAACGCTGCTAGGTAGAGACTTTCAGATGCTTTCTGCGGTAGACTCCTGTCATATGTCCAATGCACATCCCATTTGTCTTTCTAAGTGAGGATTGATCATCTTACCCCGTGTCTGCTTTCTTGTTTATCTTCTTTAGGTGTATAGACGTCATTATGTTTATCATATCTTGTAGGTATATATAAACGAGTATATACCATGTGTCACGAGTGCTTAATTATGCCAGAGGACTTTAACCAAGACGCCACAGAGGGCGGCAAGGTATTGATAAGAGCCAACGCCAGAATGATTTTTGAATGCTGCTTTAATCACACTAATCACACAGATATCTAACAGTTGCCTAGCTCATTATATATCCTATGGGGAATGCAACCTGGCCGCAGGTACGGGCTCAGACACTTTTGCCTCCAGCTTTGGCTGTCTTCTAGGTCCTGTAACTTCGCAGTTCCAGCTGGACCTCAGATGCATCTTCTGATGACTTGATAGGCCTTGGAGCTTCTCTGCTCCAGCCAAGCTTCAGATGCAAAGGAGGCTGCGGTTTCTTGGGAGCCGCCTTCCATGGCCGGTCTGATAAGGTGTTTTTTTCAGAACTGATTTGTGAAGGTGGTCTGGGCTTTTCAAGCAGCCATTCAGGAATTGGCTGGTTAGTGGCGGTCTTTCAGCGTACTCACCAAAGAGTCTGGCCTGCTGTACCTGTGTAGGCTTGGGCTGCATTTTTATACACTTTTGGGGGCATAGCTTTAACTTATCATTCTTTCACAGGCACGCACACAAGTCAGCTGCCTTAAGAGCGTTCTTAGTTACTCTTACTATGAATATCTTCTTATCTATCCTTGACAGCTCTGCTGTCTTACAAGCTCTCAATGTCTTAGGGGCGTTGCCCAGTCACTGTCACAAAAAATGTCTCTTAACTTTGCTCCTGACAGCTTTGCTGTCTTACAGACTCATTCCACCATGTTTGTCTTTCTCCTCCTGGGATACTTCACTCAGAATGATCTTTTCTAGATCCCACCATTTGCCTGCAAATTTCATGATTTCCTCATTTTTGATTGCTGAGTCAATAGTTAATCAATAGTTAAAACCATCCTTCTCGCTGGTTTATATAGAGCTCAATTCATAGCTCTCATGACCGTCTTGACATTTTGAGACTCAGTTGTTTTTTTTAAATGCAAGTAAATTTTTAATAAGGATTCTTTTTTTTTTGCAATAAGGAAACTAATCTCTGATTTGTAAAAAGGCTTTTCCTCATAAGTTTTGTTGTAAGTACCTACATTGTTGTACTAATGTAGGTACTTGTTGTATTTCAATTGTCTAAATAGTTCTTTAGTTTCTGTAGGGAATCTTTGCTCACAAGATATCATGTTCAACTATAGTAAACTCAATATCTTGAATATATGAACACCTAAAATTTTAAATTGAACATTATCTCTTCTTAAAATGCAATACTTAGAGCTGGGGTTGTGGTTCAATGCACAAAGTTCTTGCTGCGTATGAGGATCAGACTTCAGATCTCTGCCATGTAAAATACTAAACATGATGGAATGTATTTATAATCCAAGAGCTAGTCATTGGACACAGAGAGAGCTCAGGACTCACAGCCTAGCAATTACAAGAGTACCGAACTTCATAATATTGGAAGCAATTGAAGAAGCCACCCTGATGTCAACTTCTGGCCATTACACATACACATGAGCAAACACATAACCACACACACTTATACCTTAAATTTATTATTTACCTAATTATTTTATTAATTTTTTAATCTTTAAATCATATTCAAATCCTGAGTTTGCTTGGAGTTTCTATCCACTATGAAATTAGTTTGGAAGTGGTAGGGAAGGCAAGAAAATATGATTCTAATTTATTATTTTTTTAAAATCCCAAGATTTAAATAACTTGTGAATTAACAGCAAGGATTGTATCATAATATGTTGTGTTTTAAACAGCACCATGCTGATATTACTGGGACTCTGGCACCCACAAAAGGAACATTTTCAGAATCTGGCATGGCGTTTACCTTGGCATTTTCACATCCTCCCGATACAAATCAACTCTTGTGTGGATATCTGTATATACAAACCTATGTACATTTCCATTCCAGAACTGTTATGTTTTTCAGCAGGCTCTGAAAGGAATCTAGTATGAAAACTCTGTTTCACTGGTCTGAAAACAGAGCAGTGTTGGAGAGATCCAAGGATCTCTTTAAGAGATCAACACAACAGTAAACAGAAAATGAGATGATGCTGCTGTAAGTGATGGAAAAGAGTTGAATGTAAAACAACGCAGAAAGGACTAGAAAAGAAAAAGTTTACCAGAAAGTGTGGCGATTTTTCCCTAGCATGATGCTACATGTGTCATGAGAAGTATCTCTGCCTATCTATCTTCTAGAGAATCCCTACACCCCATGTCCCTATCTTTTCTAATTTGGCTACTCTTTCTATCTATCTTCTAGAGAATCCCTACTCTCCTTTGATTCTCAAGAAGAGGTTACCATTTTCACTGAAGAGAAAAATACTTTTATTTATCCATAGAAAAACAGAGTATTTCTCTGGGAGTTTTAATCCTTCTCATTGCCCCAAATGAAGAGTGATTTTCTTTCTTCCTGGTAAAATGATATGTGGAAATCAACTTGCTTGAGGACTCATTATATGCTCCAGAGCTTAACCTAGTCACTGTACAATATGTTTTTAACTAGCAAAAAATTAATATGTAGTTATTCTTCCTTTTAAATGTTACTAACCAGAGGATATGACTATTGTATGTGGGCAAGAGTAAAGCTAGTCTTTTCAGTTAAAAAAAACCCACAAAAGAGTTAAGGACAGCACAAAGAGAAAACCAAAACCAAAACCAAACAAACAAAAACATAAAATCAATTAACCTGGACTCAGACAGACTTACAGAGACTAAACCCACAATCAAGGAACCTGAATGGGTCTGTCCTAGGCCCTCTGTGTATGTCTTATGGATGTTCTTGTTCTTCTTTTGGAACTCTTAACAGTGGGAGCAGGGACTGTCTATGACCCTTTTGTCTACTTTTGGGACATACTTTTTCTCCTACTAGATTGTCTCATCCATCCTTAATATGACAAAAGATGCTTAGTTTTATTGTAACTTGACATGTCATATTTGGTCAATATCTCTGGGATGCCTATCCTTTCCTGAAGAGAAACAGAGGAAGAATGTATTTGGGGCAGAGACTGGAAGGAGAAGGGAAACTGAGATCTGGATATAATATATGAGAGAATAAATTAAAATTTTAAAACAAAATCATAAAAAAACAAACAAAAATTGACTAGGGACAAACACTGAGTAAAAAGAAAGACTTTTACCTCAAAGTATTTTCAGAATTACCCTTTCTATTCTTAAAACATTTTCTCCTTTAGTATATATTCAAATTTATATACCATTAATTCATGCTATTATTAAATGGATTACATGTTACATATGTTAAGATTAGAGTCTTCTTTTTAATATTTACTGTCACATTCTTGAAATGTAGTTGCTCACTTTCTAAACAAATCTCAGATATGAATGAATTACAGATTATACAAAAAATCATGATAATGAAGAACTGTGGGGAAAGTACAGTATTCTATTTAAGTTTGTCAGTTAGAGATGGAAAAACAGGCTTCCTCCAGAAGACTTAGCAAGGTTCCTAGTCTTTGCTCATCTTCCATTTATAGTAGATCAATCACAAAAATCTCCTCTACATTTCTGACTCTTAGTAATATCAAATCTAATTCCACCACCTCAAAAGTAAAGCATTTGGAAATTATTCTACACTCTCCTGTATCAATAAATTTTAGTCAAGTTCAACTTCTGGAACATATCCTTGTCTTCCCACTATAATGGCTTTTCACAACATGGTGTAAGCTTTTGTCAGCATCAAAGATTTTTTTTTATCCAAATCATTGTATTTCACTCAATTTATTTTCTTCATAACAGTCAGTTTTTAAAAGTGTTGAGTTATATATTTCCATAACCTTGCTCATATGATGTCAAAATATCATATAGGATATTAGGACAATAGATGTACTAAAATACACTAAATTAACTTGTAATAATGATCTGAGATTAAAAAGCAAAAATCTGTCACTTACCAGCAATAGGACTCAGCAAGTTAACACTATTGTCTGTCCATTGCCTTTTGAAGGCAGCTTTTCCATAAAGTACTACGTAAATCAATTTTTTTGCATCCCAAAGGGAATTTTAAACTCATAATGGTATAACATATCAATATTCCAAATGAAATTATTCCCTAAAGTTACCATTATTTTTGCAGATGAGAACTTAATGATATTATAAATTTAACTTTGCATTCTGCTTACCCCACAAGAATATCAAGGTAACCCTTATCTCACTGGAGAACAAGATGAAAACCAAGACATGATGGTTAGAAGTTTCAGAGAGAACACAAAGCAAGAAATACAAGTGGATGATGAAGAACTTAGTAGAAAATAGGAAATAATAATATCATTATTGAAAAAAGAAATGGATAGTGAAAGAATATTACAGCTTCCACCAGTGTCTTAAGCAAGATGTTAGTAGATTAGCCTTTGAGCTCTTATAAGATATTGTGTTATATTTTCTCATTTTACTTATTTTATTGCTTATTTAATGTTTATGCAATATATATTTATCATGTTTTCCCCTACAATCTTTTCCCAGATCCTCCACAACTCCCTACTCACCAAACTTCATGTTCTTTCTCTCTCTTTCAAACAAACACTCAATAAAAATTGTCAAAAAAAAAAGTAAAACAAAAAGTCCTCCAAAATACATAGTTCTTTTCGCATTAGTTCACTACTCCTGGGAATGGGGTTTGCCCAAAGTGTGGTTGCTATTTACAGTGGCCCTGTATTGGGATGAATTTATTATCCCTTTGTAATTGGTATGGATTATATATAGCTTCTTGGTTATGGGTGAAAACCAGTATCCACTTCCTCTTCTCAGTGATGAGACCCCATATGACTTGAACTTGTGCATGTCCTAACCACTCTCATACAGTCTCTATGTGTTCATTTGTGGATCAGCCTATGGTTTCTGAAAGACTCTGTTACCTTGGATTCACCTATCAATTTCACCTACAAATTTTCCACCTCCTCTTCCTTATGGATCTCTGACCTTTGAAAGTAGATGTTTGATGAAAGAATTACATTTGTGACTGAGTGCTCAAAACTTTTCACTCTGCATTTGTTACAGTTGTCACTCATTGTGTTAATTTCCATTCAGAGCAAAATGTAGTTTCTCTAATAAAGGTTGATCAAGGCACTTTCTATGAGTACCATAAAAGTCATAGGAGTCATTTCATTGCTATTCTCCTTTAGCAAAATAACAATTGTATAGGTTTTCCCCATGGTCTATGACCTCAGGTTCTCAGTCATTTTACCAGTGTCAAAAATGGACTCCATTTCATGGAGTGTGACCTCAATATAATTTTTTACTTTTTTTTAAAGTGGTAGAAAGAAGCTTAACAACAAAGAAGACCCTAGGGAAGATGCTCAATCCTCATTCAGAAGGACAAAAGTGATAGACATTGGAAACAGGAGAAGATAGGGAACAGGTCAAGAACCTACCACACACTGTTTCTGAAAGACTCTATTGATTGAGGTATTGAAGCCGAGACTGAGATTCATAGCCAAACTTTGGGCAGAATGCATGGAATTTTATGAAAAAAAAAGGGGGAGATTGAAAGACCTGGAGGGGACAGGATCTCCAAAAGGCGATCCATAGAGCCAAAACAAAACAAAAACAAACAAACAAGCAAACAAACAAACAAACAAACAAAAAAACTGAGCTCTGTGGGACCTGATGAGAATGATAACTCAACCAAGGACAATAAATGAAGAGGACCTAAAACACTGGCTCAGATGTAGCCCGCAGACTCACTTTCCATGTGAGGTCCTGAGAAGGGGAGCAGGGACTTTCTCTGGCATGAACTCAGTGGCAGGCTCTCTGATCAGCTGTGAGGGAGCAATCTTGCCATGCCACAGAGGAAGACAATACAACCAGTCCTGATGAGACCTGATAGGCTAGGCTCAGCAGGAAGGGGAAGAGGTCCTCCCCTATCAGTGGACTAGGGAGGGGCATAGGGGGAGAAGAGGGATGAGGTGGTATTGGGAGGAGATGAGGGAGGGGTCCACAGTGGGCAGACATATTGAATAACTGTATTAAATGATAATAATAAAAATGTAAATGTGGTAGGTTACTCCAATAATATTTGGGCCGTTATTGCACCAGTATTTCTTGCTAAAATCTAAATCAGGAAAAGCTTTAAAATCTGAATCAGGAAAATCTAAATCAGGTAATACAATGAAAGTGTATTTATACTTAAAATTATTCTTCAGAATAAAATGCACAATAAGAAACCATGTAATTTTGTATCTTTTCAATTTAATTTTGTTAGTTTTAGTAACTCACATCATTAAAAATTACTTGAACAAATTTATTGAAAATTTTACTTCATGAAATATTTTCTGAATATTTTATATAACTATTCAAATTATAATTTTAATTTAATAGTTGTTCCATAATGTAGGAATTAACAAGAGAAATTCAAATACAAGGTACTAAAGTTCACAGGCAGAAGCAGATTACACGCTTATGAAGTTACTACTGAGATATTCACTAGTGCTCTGTGGTTTTCTGTTTGCATATGCTTCCCTTACTCTGACTAAAATGAAAACTAGATAATTCTAAAAAGTAATTGCGACTATAAAATGTTTTTCAGTCAGTAATAAATGGTACCTAAGTTAAGTAGTAGTAAGGCAATGAAATCCTGAGATCCAGGTCACTATGTCATACACAAATGAAAATGTTCACTAGAAAGAAAAATGTGTTTAAAATTGTAACTTTCCTGCTGGTAATATGACTTAGCAAGAAAAAGAGCTTGCCACCAAGCTTGACAATCTGTTTGATCCCTGGAACCCAAATGATAGGAAGAAAGAATTGTCTCCTGAAATGTCATTCTTTGACTTACACAACTATGTAATATTTTTACGGCACACTCCCCTTACTCTCTCCAACACACCACACATGAGAGAGGGAGAGAGAGAAAGAGAGAGAGAGAAAGGAGAAAGAAAGGCTATAAGTAAGTGTCATTTTTTCCCTGCTTAGTAACTTTATTAATTATTTGGAAATTACATACAATGCAGCCTGCTTACACTTGCTTTCTATTCCTTCCAGGTCTATCCTCCCACTTTTGCACCTGTCTCTCCTAAAAACCAGGTCTAATTTATGTTGCTTCTATACTAATTGGCACACAGCCAAACACTCAGTGGACATTCTCTTAAAGAAAACTGTGTCCTGTTTCATCCCATGGACCCTTTCCCTTCCAGGAGCTACATTTCAGCCTCTTTATTACAGTTTTTAAGAATGTCTGGACTGCCGCTTCTTTTTGGGGGAAGGGATTGTCACAGAAGCTTTCCATGTCTCTCATTCTTAGTTATGAGTCTGCAGTCATCCTTACCACTGCAAAGGAAGCTTTCTTACCCATAACAGTGCCAGCAGCACAGATTTTGGACTTCAACATGGTTTCCATTGGTAGCACGATCAAGGACATTAACTTGAGCCTCTGGGGGTGGCAGCACAGACCACAGACATCAACATGGCCTCCAGCAGCAGCAGAGACTAAAGACATCAGCTTGGCTGCCTATGACAGCATGGACCATGAAAGTCTTCTGAGAAGAAAATGAACCATTCTGATCTCACATATCTCGTTTTTCTCAGAATCAGGGCAATTTCACAGTTTAAAGTATAACTTTCCAGTCAGTGCTAAATATCTTCACTTGGAGTTTGCCATTTAAAAATATTTTAAATCATGCGACTGGGTGAAATCTCTTAAAGAAAAGAGTTACAGAAAGAGGAAATTAACAGCAGGCTCTCAGCTTTTACCAACATATAAAGGAATTCCCAAAGAAGCACAAGAGTTCTTTAAAGAATCATGATTATAAGTGGCTGGAAAGATTGCTCAGTGGTTGGGAGCACTGGCTGCTTTTCCAGAGGTCCTGCCCTCAATTCCCAGCCTACATATGGCAGCTCACACCTGTCTGGAACTCCAGTTCCAGGGCTTCTGACACCATCATACATATACACATGCACGCAAAACACCAATGAACGTAAAATAATAATCAGTTATTTATTAAAAGTAAAGTTTAAAAAGAATAATAAAAACCAGGCTGGGATAATGTAAATGTTGAATGCCCTCATGACAGAGTATAATCTTCCTCGTGCTGTACCATGGATGGCAGTATCCATAAAGAAACTGTACATAGTTAGAACTTTGTGGACATTTGTAGAGTTCTTTTCTACATAGTGTTTAAACCTTCTTGGACGTATGTCCAGACTAAGGATGGTGATAAGAACTGTCTCAATAGGTCCTAAATGTTCACATCTAACAACACTTTCATTTCAGTTTGAATAACTGAAATCATTTAGTATTGTTTTCACTATTAATTTATTACATTATGATTATTTAAAAACAATTCTATTATCTTTTCAGAAAAAAAATTTGATTACTATGAGCAGCACAGCCATAAGCATTTAAAAATATGTATCTATGAATGCAGTTCATGGACTGCAATACATGACAACACGCAACTGCCTAAGGTGACATCATCCATTCTACATGGAGTCAAGGGAATTTTGTCTGTGGGTCAGAAAGAAAATGGGCTGGAGTATTTGTAAACCAACTGGGTAACTTGAGTCCTATGAGGAAATAAGTGACCTGATGAATGATATTTTGCATTTTTGTTGTTCTAAATAGGTAGACAAATGAATTTAAAACCCATAACAATCTTAAGTTTATATTTTCAGATCTATTTTTAAATTTAAATTGGTCCAGGTCATCAATTTGGAACATTTATTACGCACTAAAATATACTAATATACTAATGTAAAATATAATAATGTCCTTGTAAAACAAAACTAGTTCCTTTGAGACTCAAAGCCTTATTACTATTCATAAAAATATTAACATATGTGATCCAGAAAATTAAATTTGATTTTACGGTTATTATAATTATGTAACTGACACACTAATTTGAAATTTTTCTTTTACTCTTAAAAACATACATTAATTACAGATGACTTGCCATGGCTACCAGAAACATAAAATGAATCTTTTAAAGCATTATAATTCTTTTTTCCTATAATGTCACCTGGGATCATAAAACACATGGATCTTCCTAAGTATTTCTTTAATAAACCTGCACTTGTTAATATCAGACTCTGCTTGCAAAGTCTTTTTTCATTAAGAGAATTTTTTTAAAGTTGTATTAGGAGCTCCCTAATAAAAAGTATTTTAAATGTATATCATAATTTAGAAATCACTAATTTACAGATAACCAGAGATGACTAATACCATTGAGTCATCTCAATGGTATTATTTATCTAGCTTATAAACTATATTCAGGTGTTGCTCGTGATGATGCATTCTTCAACTTTAGAATACAAGCTTATGCTTTGAGTGTGTGCAGCTGCGAAGGTATGGGGAGTCCCCAGAGATGTATGGCAAACTGTGGTCAATATCTTCTTCCAACATCGTCTCTTGGTCTCCAAGGCTGATGCAATGCTTTAATTGTTTGGAACAATTGCTGCCAAAAACATTTCTACACTAACAGGCACTGTTGTTTTTCAACTCCCCAATTATGGATTTTTATAGCCAATAGATTTTGGCAAGAAGCTTCAGAATTGGGCTACTGAAAATGATTCCTGCAAACAGGGCCCAATCCCCCAAATATAATATAAGATTCTCTGAGCTCATTATGTTGGCAGCCTTCTATGGTGTTTATGTCTTCAGTGTCCTGTCTGGTCAAGCTCTGTCATTAATTCTGTTTACCTCTTTTCTTCCCATTCATGAATCAATGCCAACTCTGTTTTTACAATTACTGCTTCTTAAGATGGCTCTTTTCTATTCCTCTCATTCAGGATGCAGCACATTTCCACCTAGTTCAAAACCTATATGTTCTAGGAAGTTCCGACATTTATATTCAAGGCATCTATGAACATCTTGTGATTTGTACACAATGTTTTAAAAACTTGAGTTCATATTGAAGTTCTTTAAATAAAGATTCCCAGACTTTTAGCCTTAGCCAATTACCAATCTTGACTTCAGTATCTGAGAGGTGAAATTGTAATGCCTACATGACTGTTACTTTTTATACCTCTGTTCTTCAACACAACAATTGCCAATGTTATTATTATTTCCAGGCTTCACAATGGTACTATTACTACTAATCATGGAGATTTGATTTGTTCTCAATGTATAAATATGCATTCTCCAATATTAATGAACAACCTGCATGTAACTTGAATGTAGGACTCATTTTTATATTTTGTCACTGTCATTTTATATTAAGCATTAGCCAGAATATATTTTAACAAGAATAGTGATGATACTTGCTTCTCAACATTTAAGCATAGTCATGGATGTGATGTGAAGAATGCATCATCTCGACCAACACATGAATATAGTTTATAAGCTAGATAAATAATATCATTGAGAAATAACTGGCATATAACTATTCATCTCTGATTATCTGAAAATTAATGATTTCTTAATTATGACATACATTGGAAATAATTTTTGTTAAGGAGGTCCTAATACAACCTTTAAAAACTTCTCTTAAAGATAAAAAGGTAATAATCATATTTGTGATTATTATCACAAATGCATGTGCATTTAGATGTCAATCTGACCGTGAATCAAACCAGGGTCAAACCTAAATAGGATCACAAGCAAAATGAAATTGTATGACCTTCTACTCTTCAGTTTTGAGACAATATCATGTTGTTGAAAAACCCTGGAATACTGTTTTATGTTCCTGCCCCAAGCTAATCAATAAAAAGCCCCACTGAGACTAGGATATCATTCTGCTATTGGTCCCTTTTAAAGTTTTGGTCACAAGTATCCTCTCAGATGCCAGTACTAAAGGTTAGTCATCAGCCTCTGACACTAGTGAGAAATGACTGAACTTTTAGAAGATAAGTGTTATGTTGTAAAAGGAAGTTGTTTCCTATATGTGTACCCTTGGAGGAAATGTTGGGTTCTCTCTCTCTTTCTTTCTCCCTCTTTCTGTCACTCTCTCTCTCTGTGTCTTTCCTCACTCCCCCTTCTTTCCTCCTCTCTATTCCTCCAGGTTTCAAGAATTAAATAATCCCATTTAACACTTTCTATTAATGCTTTCAATGTACTTTACTGTTCTGCTACGTGTCCAAAGCAACAAAGCCAAGGAAACAGGAAGTGAAACCTGTAAAACTATGAACTAATGTAATCTTTTCTTACATTGTTGTTTATCTTGGGCATTTTGTCAATGTAATGCAAAATTTCCTGACATATGTAGTTATCCACATATACGTGTGTGCTCAGAAATACAATTCCTTCAGGAATATAAATTTTATAATGTAATAATACTTTGTTTTAATTTTGGTATAGAATGAGAGCCATTAAAGGGGACTATTATTTCTCAAATAGTATTATGTAAAAATGTTTTCAGGGTAGGCCACAGAAAAGAAAAAGAACAAAGATAAGTCTTGATTCATTTTCTGCTTCTACTATATAAACAAATAAAAAAAGAACATCACATGATCATCTCATTAGATAACAACAACAACAAAAATGCCTCTGACAAAATCCAAAACCCTTCATGATAAAAGTCCTAGAGCAATTAGAGATATAAGGGACATACCTAAAAATAATAAAGGCAGTCTCTGAGATTCCATCTTGCACCCACCAGAATGCCTAAGATAAAAAATATTGATCAAGGGCAGAATCTGAGAGGTAAGAGTATAAATTTAGAAAAGGCAGTGCTCAATTTTAAATGCATGTGCATTTAGATATAAATCTGTGTCTATCACTGTAGTCTGGCTTGAATCTTGAATAAGGTTTTGTTTTGTTTCACTTTGTATTTCAAAATGTGAGTCTAAAGAATCATAAAACAATTGAAACCAAATCAGTCTTTTTTTCATTAGTACTCATAAATAAATGAAATTATCAAGAGCAAAAATCATTGTGTGTAGGGAAAAGACCTCACAGATCCAATCCCATGATGAAGAAGAGAGATGATAAAGCATGTAATGAGGAGGCGAGCTCTGTTAGGGCCCTGTGCTTTTGTCACACGTATGGGCATATGTAATGCACAGGCATACTTCAGGGGATTGGAATCTAATCACAAAACCCCAGGAATTCTCCCTTCTACATTTCCCTTCTACATTGTGAAATCTTATGCCACAAAATGCACTCTTTTACTTTGAACTGGCATGAAGCATTAAGGAAAGAATGGAATGGAGTGTTCAGTATTGTTCCTACATTTCATGATTAATTAACATTTTATCACTGTTGATATAACAAGAAAAATTCAGGCTTTACATTTACTTCAAGAGCCACATGGCTAGCTGATACTAATGAAACTCAACTAAGGGGTTAATTTGTACTATGTGGCTAAATTGAAAGTCATTTTACTGATGATTATTTCATTTTTATTATTTTCATTTCCATAGTCAAAGACAACTAAAGTTACCAAGACAACTAAAATGACCCCTACTTTTAAAATTGGCTTTTTGTATTCTGGCTACCTTGTAACTATGGCAATGTGGAAAGCCAGGTCACTCCATTTTTATATGTTGCTAGTAGGAGTTGCTCAAGTGTTATCTTTCTTGATACTCGAATAAAAAGTAATCACTGCTGATTTCCACATGGAATCTTCCCAAGTCCATTCCCATACCAAATCAATATGAAAAAGCATTCAAGTGTCACTAGAAGAACATACACAATTGATTTAATCAGACTATATCTCTCAATAAATTCAATATGTTACTTACACCATATGCCTGATGATAATAAGCTCACACTGCATGATGGCATCACATGACACAGAAACATCTACAACAGAGGTTCTGTGACAGTTCTGCTGTCCATGTGTCCTGAACCCTGTTTATTTCCAGGAGTCACTTAAATTTGTAAAATTTTTGACCTTGTGCATAGGATGAAATAAATGGTAAATAACTAGATACATAAATTCTCTTTCCATTTTTTCTTAAATTACTACAGTATAAGCAAGCATACATTTCAAACCTCTTTAGTAAACACTTGAAAATATTGAGTTGTCAGCTAAAAATTAGTCCTCAAATAACATGAACACATCATTTATGAACCTTTTGAGAAGGTTTGCTAGTGAAAGAGATGACGTATTCAATACTAAGGAAAACCCAGAATGTTTTTATCAAAATTATTTTGGCATCTTTACTGATATCTTTCTATTTCTCACTTTCCATTATAAACCACCATGAATCTCTTCCACACCTTCTTCATGGCGTTTTTTATGTCCTTATTCCTAAAAGTGTAAATAATGGGATTGAGCAAGGGAGTTAGGATGGTGTAAAATATTGCCACCATTTTGTCAAAGGTGAAAGCAAATGGTGGGCGAGCATATATAAATATGCATGGGACAAAGAACAAAATCACAACTGCAATATGGGACCCACAGGTGGAGAGAGCTTTCCATCGCCCTTCAGAACTGTGGGCTTTCAGAGAGCACAGGATGACACCATAGGATACAAGTAAAATAGAGAAGATTATTATGCAGATAGACCCACTGTTGGCAACCACCAAAAGGCCAAAGATATGTGTATCTGTGCAGGCAAGTTCCAGTAATGGGAACAAATCACACATGAAATGATCAATGACATTGGGTCCACAGAAGGGTAATTGCAAAGTGAAAATAATTTGTATGATAGAATGCAAGAATCCTCCTGCCCATGCTATCCCCATCAGTGTGCCACAGACCTTCCAGTTCATGATGGAAGAGTAGTGCAAGGGCTTACAAATTGCTACATAGCGGTCATAGGCCATGGCTGTCAAAACAATCACTTCTACTGCTGCAAGGAAGTGTTCAGCAAAGAGCTGCATCATGCATCCTTCAAAGGAGATAGTTTTCTTCTCATATAGGGAGTCCACAACCATCTTTGGTGTGATGACAGAAGAGAAGAATGCATCCACTAGGGACAAGAAAGCCAAGAAGAAGTACATGGGGCAGGCCACCAATGCTGGGCTACAGACAATAGTCACCACAATTATCATGTTGCCCCCAACGGTTGCAATGTAGACAAACAAAAATACAATAAAAACTATTTTCTGGACTTCAGGGTTCTGTGAAAGTCCAAGGAATATGAACTCTGTTACAAAACTCTGGTTTTGCATAATTTCAAGGAGAATGTAGAAGCAACTGTGCTTGTGTAAATCTATAATTATTTTAAAAATGCTTCAAATAAGTATATATTATCATCAGGAAGTTTGGGTAGTAAACAATTTTTTTTTAGGTGAGAATGGATAAAACAAATGCTTTGCCCAACACATGTTCTTACAATCAACACTAAGTGAATTGTGTGTATGTGTGCAGTTACAAAGAGACAAATAGGTAGACAGATAGATGATAGACAGATAGATAGATGATAGACAGACAGACAGATAGATGATAGACAGATAGATGATAGACAGATAGATGATAGACAGATAGATGATAGACAGACAGATAGATGATAGACAGACAGATAGATGATAGACAGACAGATAGATGATAGACAGACAGATGATAGACAGATAGATGATAGACAGATAGATGATAGACAGATAGACAGATAGATGATAGACAGATAGACAGATAGATGATAGACAGATAGATGATAGACAGACAGATAGATAGATAGATAGATAGATGATAGACAGATAGATGATAGACAGATAGATGATAGACAGACAGATAGATAAATAGATAGATGATAGACAGATAGATGATAGACAGATAGATGATAGACAGACAGATAGATAGATAGATAGATAGATAGATAGATAGATAGAATAGTAAGTCGAGATTATAAATTATAGAGAAGGATTATAGTATGAGTTGGAAGGGGTAGTGATGTAAGGGAGGGAGCAATATAAATAAAGTGTACATGAATAAATTTGTTTTTAACAAAAGAAAAAAGTCATTTTCTGACATTGGTATTCAGAAATCGTGTAGAATTAAAATGCTGGCTATTTATACTCCACAAAACATCCACATATGTTTTGTCCTTGAATTGCTGACTTGTTTTCTCTAGTGGCTTCCTGAAATAGAGTAACAAAAAGCAGGTGAAACCATTTACATATTACACACATAAAGAAAACACTATGTATTAACCCATTTTCTAATCTGCTTGTAACAAAGTAGAGATGAATAGTTTACAATGTCTACTCAGAACACTTACCTACCAACAGAAGAAAGACAAAATATACTGAACAATGCAATTAAAAACCCTCTTCATATTTCAAATTACCTTGAAAATTCTGAGGTTAATTGGAATGTCAGATGAGTTAATTTATTCTTAAAAAGTATAAAGAGCTACAGGAAATGTTTGTCTCTATTTGGAATGTGTATGTTCCAGGTGTCAAGATTTCCTTTTAATTCATCATTTTAAATTGTGACCAGAACACAATACAATGCCTGTTGTCTGTGAGAGAATACAAGTTAAGGTAAGCTTAGAACTTAGCCAACAAGGAGTAGTGAGTTTATTATTTTCTTGGTGAAAATCTTAGTAAGTGGCATTAAATCTAAACTAGCAAAAGATGCTTAATGTGGTTTTTTAACATGAATCTCTGGTTTTAAAGGATAAGTGATTTCTTTAGTATGACCAGAGAAGGAAAGAAATTCACCTTTTCAGACAAGAAGTACACAGTAGTGGTGGACTTTGCATACTCTACCTCCAGATATAAAAGTCAAAACATCTTATTGCTTTGATATCTTGACCAAGCAAACAGAAGAAATGGTTGAGAATTATAAGTCAGTGCTTCAATCAGCCTCATATACAAATTAACAGCAGTTACCTAAAGAAGTGAAATTGTAAGTTGAAAATGTTTTAGAGTCTTAAAACTTTATAATTATCACTTATTTATTCAGTGTTGCTGTTGCTGATACAAATAAAATTTCTCAAGATATACGATTTGAAATTTATAAGTCTTTTCTATAACAATGTTGTTTATAAATAGCTTACCAGCTCAACTGCAAGGTTTCTGAAAAACATGAAATATGAATATGTGAAAATGTGACTCACACTAAAAGGAAGAAAATTTTAAAACAGTCAGCTAACACATTATTGCATGATAATGCCACAATGAAACTCCTTATTGTGTATAAAAATATACATATAAAAATACACACAGTCACACACACACACATATACATATAAAAAAGAACACATCAGACTCTGGCAGACATATGCATTTCCAGCTAATCTGTCTATTACGTTTCATATTACTTCATGTCCTTCAAATCTGATAAACCTCAGGTTTCAGTTCTGCACATGGTTTTAATGTTTAGAGCCATCACTAGTTTTCATGTGAGAGTCACATGTAGATACCAGTGGTGCTCTAAGGAAGCAGATAACAAATGCTGAGATCCAGCTATTGCATTCAGACACAGAAAACACAACTTTAGTTCTAATTCTTGTTTTTGTATGGCCAAGCATGATGAGTGCTTTCCTTCATATTTATGTATATGTATGTAAACTATTTTGTTTCATAACTGCAGTGAAAACAGCATTTTAATATGAACACATTTTAATGTTCTTAACATTTATCAAGTTCAGTACAGTAGCCCAGAGACCCAACCACATTATTACTGTTTAACACAACCTTATTTTGGAAAAAAAAGCAAATTGGGTAGGAGGCTAAAATGAAATCAAACCTAATATTAATATAGAATAATGTAAACATTATATTTTAATAATCCTTATGTTTTGACCTCAGAGCAACACAATTTGAATGCAAATATTCATTAGCTATGACCTACAGAAGTAGTTCTCAACCTGTGGGTTGTGTCCCATTTGGAGGTCGAAAGACCTTTCATAGGTGTCACTTAAGACCATAGAAAAATTCAGGTATTTATTTTAAGATTCAGTAGCAAAATTACAGTTATGAAGTAACAACAAAAACAACCCTAATGAGAGCTCAAAAATGGCGGCGACCAGTGCACACCATTTCTGAAGGGCAGAAAATCCTAAATTTCAAAACTGGTGAGTGGATGGGCTAGTGAAGCCAGAGCATTGACTGTGAGGCTTCCTGAGCTAGAGGGGACAACCCCTGAGCTAGAACAGATTGGATCCAGGTCCCAGCATAGATGTCTGCCAGGTACAACAGCAGAACTATTGACCCTCTGCACTCCCAGCGACACCTTCCCTTGCTCAGCTTGCCCAGGCAGCTGAGCGGCTGCAGGGAGTGCATAACCCAAGGTACGGTGCACCTTCTTACTCTAAAGGTCAAACAGGGAACCCAAATCTGAAAGCAGAAAACTGTGGGCGCTATAAGCTTACCACATACTCCTGTGAGTGAGTTTGCAGGGCCCTCTGTGCTTTGCACACCCACCTGTGAGTGCTTGTGGGCCCCTCTGCTTTTTCCACACTCTCCTGCAAGTGAGTTTCCTGGGGCCCTGAGCTCTTTCCACACAGCCCTGCCAGTGAGTGCTTTCAGGGACTCTGCACTTTGCAGACACCGAAGCTAGTGAGTGCTTCTGCCAGAGAGGGCATACACAGCCCTATATCTGGGCCCCACCACAGTACTAGCCAGACTTGAGATCCCTCCCACCCACACCCTCTCTGTGGGCAACATGGGGACCTCTAGGACAGCATTCTCAGCTTTGAAGCCACTGTTCTGTGTGTCTCCCAGTGGAGTCCAGCCAAACAATTCCTAGAACCAAGACATTGCAGCTCAGACAGATGTGAGCAATTGGAACACAACTGGAGACAGGCCTGTCAGCTACTGAGCCACTCAGGACACCTGTGCATCTGCAAACCACTCCTGCAATGCAACTTGAGCTTGCTTGTGCTTCTCCTTCACACTCCACCCTTCCAGGCAGGCGCACATCTATGGACACTACTGCACTTGCTCCTGTGACTTTCCTCCCTTAGCTGCAACTGAAACACCAATACCCACTCTCAAACTGGTGGACCTCTCTCATCTTCTTGAAGAATACTCCAGACTCCAGAGACAGATGGACTCAGTCTGCATTACAGGCTCCAGGGACAAACAGCAAAGACTACTGACCTTCAGGCGGCTAGAGGCAGGCTTAAAAATACATCCAAAATAATCGGGACGTCATAGCTTCAACAGCAATCACCAAAATCGATGGATATTATAATTCATCAGAAACACAGGAAAATGATTTTATAGCTATGCTTAACAAGTTATTACAAGCACATAAAGAGAAAAATGAACAAAACTCTCAGAGAAATAGCCAGACAAATAGAGTCACATAAAGAGGAAACAATTGAAAAACTAGATGACATCATGGAAAGACAGGAATCCACATGCAACAGATGAAAGAAATGGTGCAAGACATGGAAACAATTAGAGTCAACAAAGAAAACACAGAGAACACCCTGAAGCTGGGGAACTTAGGACACTGTCATCAGAACAAAACGACAGCCTACAGGTTGGGAAAGGATCTTTACCAACCCTATATCTGAAAGAGGGCTAGTATCCAGAATACATAAAGAAATTAAGAAGTTAAACACCAACAAACCTAGTAATCCAACTTAAAAATGGGATACAGAGCTAAACAGAGAATTCTCAATAGAGGAATATCAAATGGCAGAGAAACACTCAACGAAATGGTCAACATCCTTAGTCATCAGGGAAATGCAAATCAAAACAACCCTGAGATTTCACTTCACACCCATCTGAATGGCTAGGATCAAAACTCAAGTGAGAATACATGCTGTAGAGGATGTGGAGAAAAGAGAAACCTCCTCCTTTTCTAGTGGGAATGTCAATTTGTACAACCACTTTGGAAATCAATTGGGTGCTTTCTCAGAAAATTGAGAATAGTGCTACCTCAAGATCCAGCTTTACCACTCCTGGGCATATATCCAAAATATAATCAACTATACAACAAGGATATTTCTTTCAACCATGTTTGTAGCAGCTTTATTTGTAATAGCCAGAAGCTGGAAACAACCTAGATGGCCATCAATGGAGGAATGGATACAGAAATTGTTGTACATTTATACAATGGAATGCCACTCAGCTAATAAAAACAATGAAATTTTCAGGCAAATGGTGGGAACTAGAAAAGATCATCTTGAGTGAAGTAACCCAGAAGCAGAAAGTCACACATGGTATATACTCACTCATAAGTGGATATTAGCAATATAATATAGGACAAACATAGTAAAATCTATACTCCTAAAGAAGCTAAACAAAAAGGAAGAACCTAGGGAAGATGCTCAATAAGATGTCCTTATTCAGAAGGACAAATGTGATTGATACCAGAAGCAGGAGAAGACAGGGAACAGGACAGAAGCCTACCACAGTCTGCCTCTGATGAAGGTTTTGAATGAGACTCATAGCCAAACTTCGGGTAGAGTACAGGTAATATATGAAAGAAGGGGGAGACAGAAAGACCTGGATGGGATAGTAGCACCAAAAGGAGACCAATTGAGCAAATAAAAATGAGCCTTGGGGGCCCTGAAGATACTGATACCCCAACCAAGGACATAGCACAGAGAGAACATAAAACCTAGGCTCATCAGTTCATATCAGAGGCAGTCCCTCTTCCCATTACTATGGAACCCACTTGGACACTGAACTGCCATGGGCTACATCTGTGCAGGAGTTCTAGGTTATCTCCATGCATGGTACTTGGTTGGAGTATGAGTCTCAGGAAAGACCCCTGTGTTCAAATTTTCTGGTTCTGTTCCTCTCCCTGTGGAGCTCCTGTCCTCTCCATATCTTACTATTGCCCACTTCTTTCATAAGATTCTATGCACTCTGCCCAACAGTTGGCTATAAGTCTCAGCATCTGCTTTGATAGTCTGCAGGGCAGAGACTTTCAGAGGCCCTCTGTGGCAAGTTCCTAACTTGTTTCCTGTTTTCTTTTTCTTCTGATGTCCATCTTGTTTGCCTTTCACGATGGGGATTAAGCATTTTAGTCAGAGTCCTCCCTCTTGATTAGTTTCTTTAGATGTACAGATTTTAGTAGGTTTATCCTATATTATATGTCTATATGAGTGAGTGTATACCATGTGTGTCTTTCTGCTTCTGGGACAGCTCACTCAGGATGATCCTTTCCAGTTGCCACCATTTATTTACCTGCAAATTTCATGATTTCCTTATTTTTCATTGCTCACCTCACCTTGAGGGGGAAACAGTCTTACAAGGCCACAGAAGATGACAGTGCAGCCACTCCTGATGAGATCTGATAGACTAAGATCAGAAGGAAGGAGAGTGGGACCTCCCCTATCAGTGGACTTGGGGAGGGGCATGCATGGAGAAGAGGGGAAGAGAAGGTGGGATTAGGAGGAGAGATGGGAGGAGTTTATGGGGGGATACAAAGTGAATAAAGTATAGTTAATAAAAGTTAAAAAAAAAAAACAGGCTCAGGTGTAGCTCATAGACTCAATCTCTAAGTGGGCTCCCTAAGAAGAAGAACAGGGGCTTTCTCTGGCTTGAACTCAGTTACAGACTCTCTGATCACTTGCCCCTCAGGGGGCGGGGTGTGGGTGTGAAACTTTGCCAGGCCACAAAAGAAGACAGTGCAATCATTCCTGGTGAGACCTAATTGGCTAGGGTCAAATAGAAGGGGAGGAAGACCTCACCTATCAGTGGAACTGAGGAGGGGTATAGGTGGAGAAGATGGAGAGAGGGTGGGACTGGGAGGAGCCGATGGAGGCAGACACAACCGGATACAAACTGAATAAATTGTAATAAATGACAATAATAAAAAATTAAAAAAAGAAAAGCCAAAAATATTGCTACGATTATATTTTAAGATAACTTTAAAAGAGCAAGGTAGAGCATAGCTTAAGGGTAATAACACCTTGAAGACAAATTGGGAATGAATTCTTAACTATTGCTAATAAAAGAAAATGGAAAATTAAAAAAAAAAAAACAACTTATTTTTGGGAGTCACCACAACATGAGGAGCTGTCTTAAAGGGTTACAACGTTATGAAGGGTGAGGGCCAGTGACCTACAAGAATGGATTCTCCTCAAGTTGCCTACTGCACAAACATAAAGCCCTCAGAACGCAGACACACAAGCCAGGCATGGTAGGCCACACCTGTACTCCCCATACATGTCAGGTGGTTACAGGCTGAGCCTTGGAGCCTACTTACCAGCCAGGCCTGTGTATAGACAAGCTCCAGGTGAGGAATCCTGTTTCAAACACATATTAAAATGTACAGTAGCTAAGGAGGACACATGATCCCAGGCAGCCCCATATAAGTTCACATGTATGTAGAGATACCAACACATATGAGCACATTAGCAGAAGAATACATAGATAAACACACAGAGGAGGTAGAAAGTTAAAACAAAGAAAAGAAAAATTAAAGTGAATAAAGGAGAAGTAGAGAGAGAAAAAAGAGAAAGTGTGAGAGAGAAGACAGTAGTAGGGGAATAGTTGAGAAACCCTGAGGGATCAGCAGGAGTTAAAGTGGAGTTGGGAGGGTGGTGTGAATATTACCAAAAGACACTGTGTATAAGTATATATAAATTATTATCACATATATTGCTGAAAATAATGTGGTATTGAACTATTAATTAAATAGAAAACAAAACACATAATAGTGGAAACTGATAAGTTTATAATAACTAATACAAAATTTGATATTTAATTAGGAGAAATAAATCTGTTTACTTCATGCTGATGACAAATTCATCATAGTGATGTATGATGATTACTAAATGGATCTAAGTGGGAATGTGCTAGAATGTTCATGTTCTTCCAAAATTAGTAAAAATAAAACATTGAAGAAAAATTTAAAAATGTTCTCATTTTCTATTATCAAAAAGATACCAATAATTAATGAAAAGTATGTCATCATTCTGAGAGAGAGAGCAGAAAGGAGTATATGGGAGGTTTAGTAGAAATGAAAGGGAGTTTGATATGATTCAATTATAATATTCAAAATAAAAGCTATAATTTTTTAAAGATACCCAATAACAATGTTGCCTAATATCCAGGCACCAGTGAACAAACTACACTATTTCAAACCTTTTGTTTCTCTTCATAAACCTTTCTTTATAATTTTTTGTTGTTGTTGTTCAAATTTGGTTTTAATGGCACCAGAGTCAAGCAGAACTGCAGTCAAAATTGCTGCTACATAGAAATATTGTATTAAGTCATCTTACAAAATCTGAATTTATTAGCGGTCCAAGTCTTGCCAATTTTTTACAGTTAAGATAACTTTCAAGACAATTTGGGATCACAAACATAAAAAGCATTACTTTATATTTATTATATCAATGTGTATGTGTTATAAAATGTTCAATTATATGTTAGATAGAGAGAAATATCTTGTTTTCATGCCTTGTTCTTGATTAATTTTATAGCCCCTCTTTATAAATTGACTATTTGCATAAGGAAAATATTATACATGAGATGATCCCTTGAGTTTCTCACATTTAGAGAAAGGACTTAAATATGATCTCCTTTGAAAGCTACATATTGTCAGTGATCCAATTTCATTTTTATTGCTTTATTTGCATTTTCAATATCCTTACAGTATTTGGTTTCTTCATGACCTTTCTGTATTTGCTTAGTTGACTTTAGCCACCCCCATCCTCTAACTCCTCTCCCTGCTTAGACTTTACCATCCCCACTAGTTGCATCCCAAGGTTACATACTTATGTTCTTTTACCCTTGTCATTGACATTCCTAAAGCCCCCTTTTCTTATCACATGGGTCCCTTTACACTTTCTGTACGTAACATATCCTCATTTCCAGAAAAACACACATATGTAAAATTCAAATGCTAAATTTTGTAGAAGGGAACATATGATATTTTGTATTTCCAAGTTATTATTATCACACTTAGTGTTAGAGGAGGACTTTGCAGCCAGTCCTGAAGATACCTGATAAAACAGGGTCAGATGAAAGGGGAGGAGGTCTTCCCCAATCAGTGGACTTGGAAAGAGGCAGGGAGGAGATGAGGGAGGAAAGGTGGGGTTGGGAGGGAATAAGGGAGCGGGATACAGCTGGGATACAGAGTTAATAAAATGTAACCAATAATAAAAAAAATAAAATTTAATGTACAAAAAAGAAAAATATATATATATATATTTGCAAGAGTTGTGAATTGGAGTTGACTTCTTGGTTAGTGACAGAGACTCATATCAGCCGGAAAATTGTTACAGAAAATGTAGTTCACATATCACAATGGATTTTTCTACCCCACAATGAAATTTGAATTAGTAAATTATGAGAAATAATTAATGTTTATAATTCCTAATAATATAATTCTAAACTGTAAATTCAAAGAAACAAGTGAATGTTGATGTCGGTATTACTTAACCAGTGCCTGTATGTGCAAACTGATATCAAAATTTAATCTATCCTAAAATATTCTTGTAAAATTATACTATACTTTAAGTATTACACTGATTATGACATGTGTGTTAATCCAAAAAATTTGTTTTAGAAAATTAATCAGTATGTAATCCAAGTTCATAAACACCTTTGTGTTCAATTATATTAGTAACCTAAGTTTTAAAATTTTATGTTAGGGCTAAGATGAGATGGGGGAACTTCATATCAGAGTGCGATTCTGTGTAACAACTATATTGAAAAATGGAAATATCTTAAGATTTCAATAACAGTTATTTCTAATTAAACATGAATTTTATTACACTACAAATCACTAATATAAGTAAAATACCACAGTGTGAAGATAGAATGATTAAATATTTATTTAATAGCACATGTGAGGAAGTAGAAGAAATCTAATGTAGATATTTTAAATGCAATTTATAACCTACAAAGAAGAATATACTAATAGCAGATACTTTATTTTCAGCATTTGTCTTTTCACTAGTGTCAAAATATTTTTAATAAAAAAATCTAGTTTTGAAATCCACAAAGCCAACTTTCCTTCTCCTAAAAAGTAGGGGTTGGGGCAGGACATTGGGGGGGATATGGGCTGGATTGGGATAAGTAAAATAATATGATCAAAATATATTGATTGAACATCTTTTAAATAAAACTTGTAAATGCACAATCTAATTTTTTAAGTTCAGAAAAGTATTGTGAAGTTTTCAGATCCTTGCTGAGCAGATATGAAAGTCAGGCTATCACTATACAACTTCTCTCATTGATACTGTAAAGTTGTTATAAACTTTCCATAAACAGATATACCATAGGCCCAAACCCTCACCATTATACATTCTTTGAAATTTCTATTTTTTTTATGGAGCAACTTATTATGTCATCTGTCTCAAGAAATATTTCATGATTTTTGTTTCTGTAAGAACCACAATCTTGCTGAACTGGTGGTTCATGCCTTTAATCCCAGCACTTGGGAGACAGAGGCAGGTGGATATCTGTGAGTTCAAGGCCAGACTCCTCTACAAAGCAAGTTCCAGGACAGCCAGAGCTACACAGAGAAACCCCATCTAGAGAAACAAACAAATAAGAACTACAATCTCGAATGTTCTACAGTAGTACCTGCCCATGCTTAGGGATCTTTAAAGAAATGTGGTCCCTGAGTTGTCTCCTGGAGCAGTGACCTCTAGAATTAGGCTTTCCTATGACTTACTGTTCTTGTTAGGCACTGTTTCCTTCCCATTTATTTTAACTTCAAATCTATTTGTAGTAACATTTATTATTCAAATAACAGTGTTTCTTTATTAATGAGGGTTTCTTTATTAATGTTATTTATAACATTCACATTTATCAGAATGATGAGTACGAGTTTGTCAATAGTTCTACAAATTTATTTCAAACAAATATATTGCTATTATAAGAAAAAGAATAACTGATCACCTTGTTTGAAATGGCTTTTATGTTAAACTCTTTAAATTCATCCTATTTTGATTCTAATTCATTGTAGTAAAATATTATTTCCTATGATTGCCAATAATCTGACATCCCTTTATTACTGTCTGGGACATGTGTTCCCTTCAGATTACTAATTGTCACTCGTTCTTTTCACTGTTGCAATTTAGATTTCTTAAATGTCTCAGTTTTATTGCTTTATGATTTATGAAATATTGGGGAAGGTACTGTTCTCAGTCTGCTTTTACCTCATTCCTAAAAGATGTCTGAACATTCTATTTTTTTTCACTTAATGATTTATATTACTTTTAGAAGGAGACCATGTGATGCCTAAAACACTAACTTAGTTCAAAACATCAACCACTTCACATCTTCCTGAACAGTCCTGGGATGAAAACGTGATGATGTTTATGGCAACAGAAATATAGAGGAAAAATTAAGTGGACATAGTTATATAAATAGCTTGAGTCACTCTAATATTTATTGCCCTTCTCTGTGCTGTACAGTAATATGTGATCTTGGAAAGAGTACATTTTATCTTCTCTATCAATAACTAAATAGGGTGGAGCATCACTTCAGTCTCTATGATACTGTGTCAGTATATTTTATACAATCTCAAACCATACTGCACGTATTTAAAAAAAAAACAGTAGATGAGATAATAACATTAGTATACTAGACCAATGAGATTATGTTTGGAATAAAAAAACAAAGTCCTACTTAGAGATGAAATATAAAATGTCCATTTATTGAATTTCTAGTTTGCCTGGTTTTGAGATAAAAGGGGAGTTTTAATTTTGTAACAGTTAAAGAGCTTTTGAGAAGTGTATTCAGAAGAAAGAAAGGGGGAGAAGAAATAAAAAAGAAAGGGAGGGGGAAAGGAGGAATGGAGATAGGAATGGAGGGAAGGAAGGAAGGAATTAAAAAGCAGTTATCACTCTAATTAGCTGTTACATTTTGATACTTACAAAATGTTGTCCTCTAGGCTCCACATATCCATTTTATTCTTATATGTGTCCACTGTGCTTGGTCATACAATCCATTGTAAAGATGAAGAATCTAAGCACAGAATTTATGTAACTCTCTCAAGAACAGTTACAAAATGAAAGGTCCATGACTATATTAAACACAGAATTCTATCCAGAACATCCAAATTTTAAGTCATTTGTCATAGTTTTAAAATAATCTCCCAGAAAGAAATTTTTTAAAAGGTGTCCTATGTTCATATTCTGTGAAAAATCTAAAGATAGCTTTTTCCTCTTTTCTGTAGAGAATTCTGTTTGGTATAACCAAAATACTGTTTGGATCCTTCTCTTCCTTTTCCCTCTAGGAGAGAGAAGGGCATCTGTAGGATACAAGTGGGGCTCCCATCCCTTTTCTAGTGGTGTCTACACCTAGTGCCAGATCAAAGAAAATGAAGGAACCAAACTTTCCTACATGATTCCAGCTAGACTTTAAAGACATTTCTCTGAGAGATAGTGAACCAATGAGATTTATTCTTAGTTCCCCAGGGTTTGTAAAAATTTGACAACACTGGTTTCCAAACATATTTTGGTCTGCCTTTTACTTGTTTGAGTGTTTATAATCCTTTTCTATCTCACAAACAACTTAGAGTAGTTATTAATTTTGTTGTAATTTTTCTTGAGTTTCTATTTAATAATGCTTTAAAATGTCATAAAGTTTAGGAATATTATATTTTACTTGAGGGATGGGATATAGTGGCTCTGAAGAATTCTACATAAAGTCCTGTGTACCTGCAAAACCTAAGAGCTGAGATCTGTGATAAACAGCCCAAACATTCATAAAGAAAATATACAATATTTTGTAATAAATTTCCATGTGAAATATGAATGATTTGGAGAATGTGTAGACTGGGGTTGCTATTTAAAAATATTATAAAATATTTGAGGAGATATAACTTAATCGTAAACCCATTTTTCTCTATAAATCTGATCTTGAGGATTTATAACTTTAAATAGATGAAACAGTTGCTAAAAATTGCAGAATTTTGCTCAATTTTTTTCATCTAAAAGATTATATAGAAGACCTGTTTATTATAAGAAAACAGCACTCGAAGTGGTATTTGAAAGCCTGTGCAGGGCATGCTAATAACATTAACTCTGGGAAGCAAAGATGAGAAAAAACCTTCAAGGTCAATGCCAGTCTGAGTTGAATTGCAGTTCCAGACCAGCAGGGCTACAGAAAGATCTTGTCTCATAACAAAGATGATGGCTTATTTGATAAAGCTTGCAGCCAACCCTGACATCCTGAGACTGAATGTGGAAGGAAAGAACTAACCCCTGTGTGTTTCCTCTGAGATCCATAAACATATTTCACATGTTAATGCATAAAACATGTACTGAATAGATGATATATACATACATACATACATACATACACACATGTGTATTCTCACAACTGATTGGTACAGATAAATTATGATAAGTGATAGATAGATATAAATAATAGCTAGATAAACAGATAGATGATAGGCAGATATAGATAGATAAATAGATGATTGAAGGATAGATGAAAGATAGATGATAAACAGGTAATATATTTTCAAAGCAAAACAAAAATAAGTAACAGAAAAATCTTAATATCCATAGAAATGTAAAGAAGAATGCACCAAATTATTGTTGTTTTATGTAATTTTATACATTTATTTTTATTTAAAATTTTTATTTTTATATTAATTACAGTTTATTTACTTTGTATCCCAGCTGTAGCCCCCTCCCTCATTCCCTCCCAATCCCCCTCCCTCCCTCATCTTCTCCCTGTCCCTCCCTAAGTCCACTGATAGGGGAGGTCTTCCTCCCCTTCCATCTGACCCTAGCTTATCAGGTCTCATTGGGATTGGCTGCAATGTCCTCCTCTGTGGCATGGTAAGGCTGCTTCCACCTTAGGGGAAGATAATCAAAGAGCCAGCCACTGAGTTCATGTCAGAGACAGTCCCTGTTCCCCTTACTAGGAACCCACTTGGCCTAGAGAGATGGCTCAGAGTTTAAGAGCACAGTTTCTTCTTCCAAAGGTCCTGAGTTCAATTCCTAGCAACCATATGGTGGCTCACAACCATCTGTAATGAGATCTGGTGCCCACTTCTGGCCTGCAGGCATACAGTCAGGCAGACTACTATATAAATAATAAATGAATAAATCTTTTTAAAAAATATTTTATACATTTCATCTTACATAGTTTTATTTCTATTCAAGTATCATTTAAGTAATTGTAGGTTTTAAGTGACTCATGGGAAAATTCAAAAATAATAGCACCCAAAAGAATAATCACGTTCATATTCTATAGAAGCAAGATATCAGTATTACATTCATTTACTTGAAATTTTGGATGAATTTGTATTGAATTTGATGAATCACCTGATATGGGTCAGAGTGCGCATCACATTGCTTTTTGTCAAAATGCCTCTTCCCAGTCCGATGCTAACACTTTCTGCAACCTTGAATCTCCATTCAAACTACTTTAGTGTTCGGCAGAGACCAATACTCCAACCAAGGACCATGCATGGAGAGGACCTAAACCCCATGTTCAAAGGAAGCCCATTGCTGCTCAGTTTCCACATTGGTTCCCCAGTACGGGGCACAGGGCCTGTCTATGACATGAACTCAGTGGCCAGTTCTTTGATCACCTCACTGCGGGGGGGGGGGGGGCGCAGCCTTGCCAGGCCACAGAGTAAGATGATGCAGCCAGCCTTGATAAGACCTGATAAGCTAGGGTCAGATGTAAGGGGAGGAGGCTCTCCCCTATTAGGGACTAGGGGAGGGGCATATGGGGAGAAGAGAAAGGATGGGTGGGACTGGGAGGAGATGAGGGAGGGGACTGCAGCGGAAATACAAAGTGAATAAATTGTAATAAATAAATGTATAAATTAAATTTTAAAAATCTTAAAAAAAAGAGAAAAAAAAGCTTAGTTGGAGTATCTGTCTCTGCAGGCTCCCCTGGGCCCCTGTATTTTGGGTCTGTTGTTCGACTTGTGGAGTTCCTGTCCCCTACAGGTTTTTCTATCTCCCTCTTCTTCCATAAAGAACCCGGCTCTCTGCCCAAAATTTGCTGTGAGTCTCAGTATCTCCTTCAATACCCTGGTGGGCACAGTCTTTCAGAGGTGCTCTATGGAAGGCTCCTGTTCTGTTCCATGTCTCCTAATTCTGATGCCTACCCTGTTTGCCCTTCTGAATGAGGATTAAGCCTCTTTCCTTGAATCCTCCTTGTTGATTAGTTTCTTTAGGGCTAGTATGTTTATCTTATATTACATGGCTAATATCTACATATAAGTGAGCATATATAATAGGTGTCTTTCTGCTTCTGGGTTACATCACTCAGGATGATCTTTTCTAGTTCCCATTATTTGCCTGCAAATTTCATGATTTCCTTGTTTTAAATTGCTGACTAGTATCCCATTGTATAAATCTAACATGCTTTCTGTATCCATTCCTCCGTTGAGGGACATTTAGGTTGTTTCCAGATTCTGGTTATTACAAATAGTGCTGCTATGAAAATGGTTGAGCAAATGTCCTTATTGAATGGTGGAGCATCTTTTTGGTAAATGCCTAGGAGTGGTAAAGCTGGATCTTAAAGTAGCACTATTCCTAATTTTCTGAGAAAATGACAGATTGATTTCCAAAGTGGTTGTACAAGATTACATTCCCACCAGCAATGGAGGAGGGTTCCCCTTTCTCCACATCTTCTCCAACATGCATCATCCCTTGAGTTTTTGATCTTAGCCATTCAGATGGGTGTGAGGTGAAATCTTGGGTCATTTTGATTTGCATTTCCTGAATGACTAAGGATGTTGAGGACTTCAAGTGTTTGTCTGCCATTTGATATTCCTCTGTTGGATTACTTCGTTTCTTGGTGTTTAACTTCTTGAGTTCTTTATATATTCTGGATGTCAATTTTTGTACCTGCTGCAGGGCCCAGTAGGCTCTACTGATCATTTCCCAATTTAACATCACATAGGTAGCCAACTTCATCACCACACACACACACACACTTATAGGAAAGGTGACTTTGGTAGGGGAAAAACGGGAATGGGGATGGCATGAGGGAAAGAGAGCATAAATGCATAGTGTACATGTATGAAAGTATTAAAAACCAATAGCACAGACAACAATTACTAATAAAAAAACCAAAATATCTTCTGTGTGCTGTTTTATGAGAATTGGTTTTCCGTGTTCAGATTCTTGTAGTCACCATCACAGAAACAACCTATTAAGCTGTTCCATTTCCATAGGGATTCTGTCACAGCATCCTTTATAGGTGTTGCTTCCCTTTATTTCCTTACACCATGGAAATGAATTTTTCTGATTTCACTCCTACAATAGTGTCATTTCTGTTCTGTTAGTGTATGAAAAGATTCTGACTTTTCTCTCTGTGCCTTTAAGGCTGATGAATTTGTGTTATATCAGTGATTCCTGCTTTTTAATTGGTTGAGTGATACTGACATACATGTTCTACAGTGTTATGTGGGATACTGAATAGTTCCAAAATGAGCATGTATTAAAGACTTAGTTCCTGCATTAATCACAATGGAGGTTATGCTATTGGAAGGCACAGCAAACCTCTGCCGGTGTGGTCTTATGTAGGCTCTTAGGTCATTTATTTTCTCTGCTTACCTAGCAATGATGTCAGTACTTATCTCTTCAAGTTTCCTGTGTAACACCTATGGACCACTTAAGGATACAAAGCAATAAAAAAAAAACCTGAACTTTGACTATCTCCAGGCCCTCTCAAAAAAAAAAAAAAAAAAGCTTTTCACTCTAGCTCATTTCCCTTCTTGGGTGTTTCATTACAGGGACGGAAAACTGTCTGTTGTGCAGTTTATTCATGTATATCTGGATTCAGAAATTATCATAAGCTGCTTAATCATTAGCAGTGCAAGTTATACATAGAAAAAGCTCATTTAGAGAGCAAGAGTGTGCTTAAAATATCTTATTTATTCACAGGGATGTTAGTAAATATTTTTAAAAATATTACAAAGTAAATTTTTATTATTGGAAAATATTTATAAATAATTATTTAAATTGACATAGGTTTTACACAGTAAATTTTGATCAAATTTATTTAAAAATGTGTAGGTATAGGTGCCTTTTCTATATTTTGATTATATAAAGTACTATATACATTTTTTTTTCCTTGACCCTTTCCCTAAGTGTTTTAATCAGATGCTGTAATCAGTATGCTTTTTAATGAACTTTGATCCAGACACCTGGTAACACTGATTCTGACATGCATAGGTGCTGACAACAGCCATCACATGAATTGTAAAGTGCATATGCTATGTCCTAAAATAAAATCTGAATGACCCTCATGCTTACTTTCTCTGAAGAAATACAGACTTCAGTCCAGTTATCCACCCACAGGCAAATAGTAATGATTGTATCTATGAAGCTGCCTCCTACCCCAAAACATATTTCTCTGGTTTTCATCCTTTTTCCTTCTGTTTTTATTTTTCTGGTTCTTTGGTACATGTGATCTTGAAAGTAAAATTTACTGAAAAGGATAGTATTTACCAAGTACTATATACATTAATTAATATAGCAATAGGATGTAAATGGCATACTACATATTATACTTATCCAAAAAAAAAAAAAAAAACATAAAAGAAAAAGACCTTTATTGCTAATGGCTTTGAAGTAGAAAATCTTAAGGAACAACAATTTGACAGAAATATAAACAAATTAAAAGTGAAATTTTAGATAAAAGTTAGTTTCTCCAAATACATTGAGGATCTGGTGAGATAGCTCACTAGGTGCAGGCACTAGTCACCAAACCTGGTCATCTGGAGACAACTACTTCCTAAAAGTGGTCCTTTGAATTCCAGAGTATGACATGGCACCCCCTCAACACACACTAAAATAATTTTTATATTCTTCAAATTAAAATCTAACTTTAAAATAATAGAATATATCCAATATTCCACAATTTCCCACAGATATAAACTTCCATTATTTTTTATTAAAATTTTAAATTAATTAATGTATTTTAGAGATGGGAGACTGTATTTCTTTTCATTGTATAGTGAAATATTGTAAAATTTGCTGAAAAATATTAAGAAAAACACAAGCAAAAGCTCCTAATAGAGAAAATGTGGTTTTTATAGCACACTCATTGAGGTATAGGAAAACATTGACAAGAAACTGTTCTGTGTGGTAAGCTGGGAAGGCTTTCTAAGAAGATAGACTAAAATGGGCTCTATTTCCACATAGATATGGGTATAGAGGCTAGAGTAGAAACAAGGTCGTTAGCTCTTGTGCTATGGACAGTCTGAGAGTGGGGCTCTCCTGGTTTACAAAGAACAGCAATTACTAGGCTTGGCTGGAGAATGGGTGAACAGAAACTGCAGGAGCCAGAAGGTGGTGCAGGGTTAGGGAGCTGTGAGCATCTCAGTGAGAACTGAGAATTTTAGACATTTTACCTGGGTACCGTAGTTACCATTGTTTCATTTCGCTGAATCATCACTTTAATAAGCCCATTTTTTAATGAATAGAAAACAAAAAGTAGCACTGAAAAAATAAAACAAATTATCTAATTTTGGATTCATTCTTCTTATGTAGCTTAAAATGTGAGCCCAATAAAGGCCTGTGAGGATCTATGAAAATATTCTAGCATAGGCCTTTGATAATGACATTTATGGGTTTTTTGTTTGTTTGTTTTCTGATAATTTTCACAATGAGATCACATATGTATCTCGTTTAAAGTAAGACTTCTTTTTTCCTCTGTCACTCAAAATAGTGAGACATTTCATTCAGAATTCTTCAATACTAAACACTGTGATAGACATTTTTCCTAAGTTTGTAATAGAAAAACCATGCTCAAAAGCTGAGAAATGACATTTAATTTTCATAAAACCCACACTTGACATAGACCTGTCTGATCCACCTGTAAGAGACAAACTGATGCCTGGACACTGTGTCACATGCCTATATTCTCAACACTCAGAATTCCAATAGAAAAAGATAGAGTCAGTTAGGGCAGTCAGGGCTACACAGTAAGACCCTGCCTTAAACAAAATACAGTGGCATGTCTGACTTAATATTTGGAATGCCTTAAGGGCAGTCCTTCTTATGTGTGAGCCACAGTGTGCTGGAGACCAAGAATCCCAGGCATGTAGTCACGACGGATGCTGGCGCCGGAGGCTGCAACTAGCCTTGACCACCTGGATAGATTGCTTCCTGAGACCAGGAACCACCCCCCACCTGACTCCCCCACCTGACTCCCCCACCTGACTCCCCCACCTGACTCCCCCACCTGACTCCCCCACCTGATCTCACCACCTGATTCCCCCACCTGACCGGAATCACGAGATAGCCTCCCGTCCTTCTCCCTCCAATTTCTTACTTCCTTATTCCTTGAGCTTAAAAGCAAAAGCTTTGCCCCATAATAAACGGGACTTTGACAAGGAAAACTGCTTGGTCCCGTTCTTCTCTTTCGCCCGTTTTTCTTTCAGGCCTGGTCCTCTTTGAAGACCCCACGAATTACCAGTCCCGCAGGCGGGTACAGCAGTGAATACCTTGTACACTTTATGCTGGGTCTCTAACTGCTAGGAAAGAAAAACAGTTTCCTGTGAAAAACCTCTGGCATCCTAAAAGAGATAACTTCATTATAAGGATAACCTTAAAGTCTATTTCTTTGCAATTCAGTCAAAAAGAAAAAGAAAAGAAAAGAAAATATGTCAAAATTTAGCTCACTTAACTCTGAGGATATTTGTTCTTAATGCAATTAATTAATCTTAATGAAAAGTTGTTTGTTTATATAATCACAAATGTTATGCTTTAAGAAACAACAGATGTCTATATTCCAATTCCTGTTCTCATGGTCTTCAGCTAGTATGGCACCTAATTTAAGATCTACTGATACAGTTGGATCTGGCTAAATAGAGGGTTTAAACTGATCTTGCATTTGCATAAATCAACACATTATCTAATTTCTATTAAATCTTTGCTTTGCTTATCCCAAGTTACTGAGAAATGGGACCATCCCAAATTAGAAAGAAAAACAACTGGACCTTGAATAAGGGCCAGCTAAGAAAGAAGAACAAGTCAGGCGATTTAGGCCCGCTACAGATCAGAGAGATGGGAAAAGATGGGAGGACTGTCCTTGGAGCTGTAAGCTGCCCGCTGCAGCTGCCAGCCGCATAACTGCTATCTTTTCTGCTGACTAATCAATGTAAAGGCCTGATTTTTTTAGGTATAAAAACTCTGTGCTTTGTATGCTCGGGGTCGTCTCCTGCTTTGAAGGGACGACCCCCATCGCGGTCGGAATAAACTGCCTCTTGCTTTTGCATCGAACCTCGGTCTGTGAGTCTCTTTGGGGGAGGGAGCGGTACGGACCCTGCACCGGGAGTGCAGGTTTTGCATTACCTCACCTATCTAACTGTCATGTCTTTGAGTGTTTTGTTCATAATTTTCTTCTTAATGGGCATCAGCATTTATACATCATATGGTCTTTATGCATTTTATGTTTTATGTTTACTGAAGGTATTAGGTGCTGCCATTCCTGCTTCTAATTTTTTTAATATATACTCTGTTGGGGGTAGGTGTACATAATACTGCGTCTAAACATAGGCTTCTCATATATACTTTATTGATTATTGTCTCCCACTGTAGTCTACAAAGTCCAGCCCTTTCCTAAAGGCAGTCTCTGGCTGCCTTCCTTTCCACATTGCAAGAATATTATTCTCTTTTTTCCCCTTCTACAACCCTCCAGTTTCTAGCACTATCATGGTCCCCTTTATATGATTCATACCCCCATAAACATGTTTAAAATTTAGAATCTGCATATAAAAGAAAATGTGGTATTTTCAATTCTGTGACTAGTATAATTCACTTAAGATATTGTCTTGTTCCCTCCATTTTCTTGAAAAAATTTGTCACAATTTTATCTTTGCAGATTATTTTCGTTTTTGCATTTATGAGTTTATTTATTTGCATGTTTTCTTGTTTCTGAAGGACGTATGTGCATGCTGTAGTGCATGTGTTGACAGCAGAGGACAACGTTTATTATATAGTCTCTGGTGAGTCTGGATGTCAGATATGGCGGGAAGCACATTGACCTACTGAGTCATCTCATAAGATCTTCTTTACACACCATTTTCATTATCAATTCAGATGTTGGTAGCAATTTCCTAAGTCTGTTAGATGTTTTAAAAACTGTAGTTAATAGAGATAAGCAAACATCACTGTAGTAAGACTTAGAAATCAGGAGTGAGCTGAGTAAGTTAATAGTTCTGTATTTTTATTTTATTAAAAAAAAAAAACCCTCCACTCTGATGTCCATAGTGGCTGCACCAGTCTACGTGCCTGCTAGCCATTCCTCACATCCTCATCATCTTTTATATCATTATCTTCATGATAACTTCTGACTAAGGTGTAGAGGAAATTTTTAATGTATTTTTGTGTGTATGAGTTTTATAACTGTGTGTATACATACCTGCTACAAGTATGCACTGCTCTTGGAGGGAAAGGGGGTAAATAGACCCACTGTAACTACAATAATAGAGACAAATGGCTGTGAAACACCGTGAGATTTGTCTATTTCTATTATTCTTAGATTTCATCTCTCCATGGCATCCTTGATTTCTTGGATGTCTTGGAACTTTTCCGATTTTACTTTTTATTTGAGAGATGCATCAATTTCTGCAAGTATATCTTCAGCACCTGTGATTCTCTCTTCCATCTCTTGCATTCTACTGGTAATGCTTACCTTTGTGTTTCCTGATCTTTTCTCTAAGTTCTCCAGATCCAGGATTTTCTCTCTTTGTGTTTTCTTTATTGATTCTAACTCTGTTTTCATGTCTTCTGCCATTTCCTTCATCTATTTGAATGTGGATTCCTGTCTTTCCATGATGGCTTCTATTTTTTTTTTTTGTTGTTGTTGTTCATTTCCTCTCTACATGCCTCTACTCATGCCTCTACCCATGCCTCTTTTTGTTTGGCTGTATTTGTCTGTATTTCTTTGAGAGATTTGTTAATTTCCACTTTATGTGTCTCTAATACCTGGATAGGCCTAGAATTTATATCATTTCCCATGTTTCCAATGAATTTCCATGTTCATTGATTTTGGGGGTTAATGGTGAAGCCATCATGTACTGATTTTTGTTGGATATGTTCTTATGCTGACCTCTAGCCATCTGATTATTTGTAGCCTTCACTGATTGTTTTTGGAGTCTATACTTCTGACTGGGTCTGTCTTTCTCTAGTGTCTGGAGTATTCTTCAGGAAGATGAGAGAAGTCAACCAGTTTGAGAGTGGATGTTGGTGTTTCAGCTGTAGCTAAGGGCAGAAGGTCACAGTCACAGGTGCACAAGTGCAGGTGAGCAAGCACAGGCATGTGCATGGAAGTGTGCCTTGAAGGACAGGATGCTAAAGCATGTAGATGCCTGGAATTTGGAGCTTAAACCCATTAGAGGGTGCAGGAGGGAGTGTGGGTGCTGGTGCTGTTCATCGGTTCAATGGGCATGCACAGATGCCCTGAATATCTTAGTGGTCTACAGGCCTGTCATACTGTCCTGGTATTCAGATTTGTCTGGGCTCCAGGAACTGTTTGCCTGGACTCCACTGGTAGACCCACAAAACAGGGGTTTCAGTGTTGCGAAGAATGTCCCAAGAATCCCTATGTTGTCCACACTGCATATATGCACAGGATGGATTCAATATCTGGCTGCTAGTGTAGACGGACCCTGGATCTGGGGTTCTGCATGCACTTATATGAAGGCATACTCACTTGCTAGCAGGCCTACTCAGAAAGTACAGGGGTTCCCCCTGTTCTCTACTGTCAGATTTGGGCCTGCTTTGGCAAATGAGAGTGTAGGACATCCACCAGCTAGCTCAGTGGTATCCACTGTTTGTCTGCTGGGCAGGGAGACCCTTACTTTTGATAGCCACTTCTGTTGTCTCAGTTACCAAGCCTGGAGGCTCCTGTTAGGGTTAGCAGCCACCTGCAGCTACCACTGAAGATCTGAGAAGTTGGTATAAACACCCACTGGAAGGTCCTTGGAGGCCCATATAGCTACCTGCAGACCTGGGGAGCCTGAACAGTGGCACGCTGCAAGGAGCAAAACTGGGAGGCCCACCTCTGCTCTCTCAGTTACCAAGAAGGAAGGCCTGTGCTTGGGTCAAGGGGAAGTGCAGGAGGGCTGAATATTCACCACTCTCAGGCCCTGAAGACATCTGAGGATGACCTGGATCCAAATGGTCTCAGGTCGCAGGTTGTCCTTTCGCGCCCAGGAGGCCTCAAGGTCCATGTTCTGGCTTTAGCTGCCCACCACTCACCCATTTTGGAGTTTCGGATCCTGTGCCCCTCAGATACGGTGTGTGCTGGTCGCCATCATCTTGGATCTCCCTAGGGTGCTGAGATTTGAAACTTGATCTCCTTTGCAAAAGTACCAAGTCTCAAAACTACTTCTTCAGCATTATGAAGTAGAATCATGAAGCAGTTTTAAGGCTAAGGATACAGGTAATTTTATTGCATATATTAGCCATTTGATTTCTTCTTTGGGGAACTTTTTAATTGATTGGACCATTAATAATTGGAAGATTCGCTCTCATTAGTTCCTTGTATAAGGTATAACTGGCAGATTTTTGCTTTTTTAAAACTTTTTATTGGTTCTTTGTGAATTTCATATCACGTATCCCAATATTACTCACCTTTTCATCCCCTTGTACCCACCCCTTGTACCCTTTCAACCTCCTTCCAAAAAGAGAAAAAAAAAACTTTTTTAAGGAAACTCTAGTGTGTCACCGTGTGTCCCACAGTATACTCTTTTGTCCACACTTCCTTCCTTACAAATGTTTAGTGCAATGAGTTATTTGTCTAGTTTGAGGCCTCTGGCTTCTGCTACACTATCAATACTGGAACTTAGCTGTGATTTCTGTTCTATACTTTGTTGTTGCACCGTGTCATGGAGATCTTGTAGTTTTGAATCTGTGGGACCAGCCTTGCCATGTACTTCAGCAGTTCGTCTGTGGGGTAGATGTTGGGGTGGGCCTATTCAAAGCCCTGGATCTGTGCCTGAGAGTTATAGAGGTTGGTCAGCCCACCCCGCCAGCCATCCCACACACACACCAGCAGAGCTACTAGCTCTCCTGCTCTTCCCTGGTGACAAAAAATGAGAAAGAGGAGGAGGGCATCTCTCTCTCTCTCTCATTTGGGCAGGCACCACACAGAAGACAAGGGGCATGACTGACCCTCCTGTGCTCATGCTTTGGGGCCAGATAACCCACAACCATCATTCCCAGGGATAGGTCTACTATGCTCTCCAGATGACATGCAGGGCCTGCTAACTGAGTGTTGAAGGTCATGAGGGACTGGACTAGCTTTCTTGCTCTCATGACCCCAGGGCCAGGTCTCCCACTTGCTGCAGGTGGCAAGGGACAAGAAGGGAGGAAAATCTCTCTCTCTTATCCATGCTACTGAAAGGGAGATGAGTGGCAGGAACAGTTCTCCAATGCTTATACCCTCAGAGCCTACTCACCTACAACTCCTGCAAAGATGTTTAGGGCTGGCTCTTCCATGTACTGTATCTGGCTAAAGGCAGGGTCAGCTCTCTCTCTCTCAGGACCAAAGGGCTAGATCTCTCATGATGCAGAGGTGAGGGGAAGGGCCATTTCTGCATGTCAAAAGGTCCCTGAGCAGGAGCCCAGACCAGTAACATCTGTCTGGTCTTTGGTGACAACAGACCCCTGCTGCTGCAGGGCCATAAATCCAGATGTAGCCCTTGGTGGCAGCACAGGCCAGGACCCCACCATGGTCTCAGCTGGCATCACAAGCTAGTCATATCAGACTATTCCTCAAGATCCTTGAGTCTTTAGTTTGGCCTCTCTTCATTGTGCCACATCCTCTTCCTATTACTCTTCCATTTCTCTACCACTTACTTGCCCTTCTTAGTGGCACCTGGGGTCTTTGGGTATCTAGGGTTTTACAGGAGTGGTCTCAGAACTGCCCTGTCCATGTATTATGGTACCAGGCAAGGGTCATATAAGACATGGTCTGCACCTCCAGGCTTGTGAAGCTCCAGCCTGATTTTTGTTTTGTGGAATAGTTTAAGGAGTATTCGCTCTTCTTTGAAAATCTGGCAGAATTCTTCACTAAAGCCACTTGGCCCAAAGCCTTTGTTTGTTTGGGTGTTTTTGTTTGTTGTTTTTGTTTTTGAGACTTTTAATGACTTCTTCTATTTCCTTAGGGAATTATAAATCAAATAGAACCTGGTGTGCTAATACTGTAAAATTTTATACCTGACTCTCACTTTCATATGTATCCTTCAAATTAACAAAACAAAAACACTTGATTTAAAAGTGGAGGAAAATGGGTGTGGAAAGTTTTAAGAAGGGATGTAGGTAGAGAATAACAGAGTTGAGAGAGAGAACCCAAACTAAAGATGTTTGAAAAGGCCATATGGAAATCTGCCATTTAGTAAGCTAATTCATTATACTATTTTAAGGGAAGATGGAATGGAGTTATCTTGCAGTTGTGAATAAGTTTTTCCCAGAAGCCACAACCTGTTCAATAAAAACAGTGTAAGGTACCTAAAACAATATAGTCTGTCACAATTACTCTTGGTTGCCTATGACTACATTTTAAAACCCTAATGCTGAGACATCACATACTTTGCATAATAAAGTAATCATCAAGCTTAATCAAGCTCTAAACTTCGTCCATGGAAGCCCTTCCATAATAAATGGTGAGAATGTGATTTTAAGAAATGCTCAACATCTTTAGTCATTAGAGAAATGCAAATCAAAATGACCTTGAGATTTCACCTTACACCCATCAGAATGACTAAGATCAAAATCTCAAGTGACCACACATGCTGAAAAGATGTGGATCAAGGGGAACACTCCTCCATTGCTGGTGGGAATGTAAACTTATACAATCACTTTGGAAATCAATCGGGCGCTTTCTCAGACAATTAGGAATATTGTTTCTTCATCATCCAGCTATCACTCATAGATATATATCCAAAATATGCTCAAGTATACAACAAGGACATGTTAGTACCAGCTTTATTTGTAATAGCCAGAATCTGGAAAAACAAAACAAACAAACAAACAACAACAAACAACCACAAAAAACAGATGTTCCCCAGCTGAGGAATGGATACAGAAATTGTGGTACATTTTTACAATGAAAAACTACTCAGAAGTTAAATCAAGGAAATCATGGATTTTGCAGGTAAATGGTAGGAACTATAGAAGATCATCCTGAGTGAGGTATCCCAGAAGCAGAAAGACACAGGTGGTTTATACTCGCTTATAAGTGGATATGGGACATATAATATAGAATAAACATAATGTTAGTATTTTGGAACACAACCTGCTTCTGGGTTGCCCAGCAACCTATGATGATGTCATGTGTTTCCAGCCAGCCAGCTGACCACACCTGGAAGGCGTGGTTACTGTGCCCCCTTAAAAGGGTCTCCCCCGACACGTGGTCTCTCTTATACCCTCTCTTTACACTCTTCTCTTTTCTCTCTCTCTCTCTCTCTCTCTCTCTCTCTCTCTCTCTCTCAGGATGCCCTCCTTTTCCCCTTCCTTTCCCCCTTTCTTCTCCCACCATGTCCCACTACCCACTTTCTCCGTACCCTTCTAATAAACCTCTCGCAAAGAATATATCAGTTGTCCCCCTGCATCATCGTCTTATTTTTAGTTTTTAACACATACTAAAATCTGTACACCTAAAGAAGCTAATCAAGAAGGAGGACCCTGAGTAAGATGATCAATCCTCACTCAGAAAGGTAAATGGGATAGACATCAGAGCGGGCAGAAAAGAGGAAACAAGACAGAAGCTTACCACAAAGGGCCTCTGAAAGACTCGACCCAGCAGTGTATCAGAGCAGATGCTGAGACTCAGAGCCAAACTTTGGGCAGAGTGCAGGGAATCTTATGAAAGAAGAGGGAGATAGAAAGACTGAGAGTACATTAGCTCCACAAGTACATTAACCAAAAACTCCATAACCAAAAACATAACCAAAAACTTTGAGTTCCAAAGAAGGAACTCAAGTTCATTCTTGATATTGGATCCCCTTACATAAAATAGATTGTCCATCTCATTGTTCAGATAACAACATGAAAAGACAAAAATTCTTACAACCTCCCAAAACTGTCCTTTTTTTTTTAAGTTATAATCCAAGCAAGATAGAATAGTTAATACAAGCATTTAACTCCAACTCTTGGGAAACTGAGGCAGGAGAATTTCAGGTCTGGAAAAATTATAGACTAGATCCTTTTATCCAGAAAATCAACACACACACACACACACACACACTACAAACAACTATGAATTCACAAAATCAAGATCATTAAAGCAAATGAATAGCATTATAATTAATATACAGCCCTTAATATTGTCTACATATTTTTTTCTATTTTCCTATAACAAAACATATCCCCCTAGTAGGTTGATAGATTCCTTACAACAGAATTTTGCTTTCCTGTTTTCTAAATGAACATACCTTTTGTTTGAATGTTTCAATGAAACACAACATTCCATTCATTATATAACACTGAATATATAGAACTATCATTAAGTTGAAACTCTAGAAAATTAATAACAAACAGTAATTTGGTTAGCACATTCAAGTTTTGTAATCACTCCAATAATTTAAAGAGCATACAATTTCAACTTTTAAAAAAACCAATCTGACAAGAAATTTCCCAAGTCCTGAAGGACTGAGACTCAATCTCACAGGCTCAAGAGCTCTGGGGGAAGCCTCTTTAAATTCTACTTGCAGTAAAGCAGGAAACTTTGGCTCCCATTTTTATTATTATTATTAATTACACTTTATTCATTTTGTATCCCCCATAAGCCCCTCCCTCCTGCCCTCCCGATCCCACCCTTCCTCCCCTTTCTGCATGCATGCCCCTCTCCAAGTCCACTGATAGGGGAGGTCTTCCTCTTCTTTCTGATGTTAGACTATCAGTTCTCATCAGAAGGGGCTGCATTGTCATCTTCTGTGGCCTGGTAAGGGTGCTCCCCCCTCAGGGGGAGGTGATCAAAGAGCAGGCCAATCAGATTATGTCAGAGGCAGTCCCTCTTCCCATTACTATGTAACCCACTTGGACACTGAACTGCCATGGGCTACATCTGTGCAGGGGTTCTAGGTTATCTTCATGAATAGTCCTTGGTTGGAGTATGAGTCTCTGGGAAGTTCCCTGTGTTCAAATTTTCTTGTTCTGTTGCTCTCCTTGTGGAGTTCCTGTCCTCTCCAGCTCTTGCTATTTCCCACTTCTTACAGCAAACCAAGTAATCCACTTAAAAAGTGGGGAACAGAGCTAAACAGAGAACTCTCTGTAGAGGAATATCGAATGTCAGAGAAGCACTTAAAGAAATGCTCAACCTCATTAGCCATTAGGGAAATGCAAATCAAAACAACCCTGAGATTTCACCTTACACCCATGAGAATGGCCAAGATCAAAACCTCAAGTGACAACACATGCTGGAGAGGTTGTGGAGAAAGGGGAACCCTCCTCCACTGCTGGTGGGAATGTAAACTTGTACAACCACTCTGGAAATCAATCTGGCGCTTTCTCAGACAACTAGGAATAGCACTTCCCCAAGATCCAGCCATACCACTCCTAGGCATATATCCAAAAGAGGCTCAAGTACACACAAAGGACATTTGCTCAACCATGTTTGTAGCAGCTTTATTTGTAATAGCCAGAAGCTGGAAACAGCCCAGATGCCCCTCAACTGAAGAATGGATGCAGAAACTGTGGTACATCTATACAATGGAATATTACTCACCAATGAAAAATAAGGAAATCATGAAATTTGCAAGGAAATGGTGGGACCTGGAAAGGATCATCCTGAGTGAGTTGTCCCAGAAGCAAAAAGACACACATGGTATATACTCACTCATATAAACATACAACACAGGATAAACCCACTAAAATCGGTACATCTAAACAAACTAAGCAAAAGAGAGGACCCTAACTAAAATGCTCAATCCCCATCCTGAAAAGCAAAGAGGATGGACATCAGAAGAAGAAGTAAACAGAAAACAACCTAGAAACCTTTTACAGAGGGCTTCTGAAAGCCAGGAGAAGAAAACAGGAAACAAATAACAACCTACCACAGAGGGCCTCTGAAAGCCTCTGCCTTGCAGACTATTAAAGCAGATGCTGAGCCTGATGGGCAACTGTCAGGCAGAGTGAATTGAATTTTATGTAAGAAGTGGGAAATACCATTTTTTTAAAATCTGAAACCACATTGAGGAAAAGACTTGAAAACAAGTGGAAACATTTTCCACCTTCACCGTCAGAGTTTTCTTCTACTCTTAGATGTAGAAGGAAGAGTTGGAGATAAACTAACTATATTTTAGTCTCCAGTGAACACAATTTCTGCCATAGAACACAGGAATTGTCTATGCAGATTTTCATAGACTGACCTATGGTGAGACGTATAAGCTACTATTTTGTCTTTTGAGAACGGATTTAAATTGTGATAAAGTGGTTGAAATTCTGTATGTTGTGGTCAGGGTACTGTGGTTAATGCTGTCTTCCATTTCATAACTGCATTATCTTGAGTAATTGCATAAACTGTGTAGCTCAGATTCTTCATCTTCATTGAGGATAGTATGAAAAGACCTCTGAATATAGAAGCAAAGAAAAAAAGAAAATTGTGGCATGTGGAGTCCAGAACACACAGCCCAGAACACAGCATTTGAAAAGTAATGACTGCTGGACAATGATATTGGCTGTGTGCAAAGCTCTTAATTCTCTCATTGTCTGCCCCTTCCTCCTTTTCCTCCTCCCTCTATTCCTTCCCTCCTCTCTTTCTTTCTCCCTTCTTTCTGCTTTTTTCCTTTGAATATTTATGTTTTGAATTATAAATAATTTAAACATATCTCCAGTCCTTCATCTTCACATTGAAACCAATTCACTTCAAATTACATGGGTACCTTTGCCTATTGTCTGTCCAACAGTACTTGATTGTTCTTCCTAAACACATAGTTTTATATTGTTCTTCAAACCATTCTGACATTTTAAAACTGCATTTCTTTTTCATTGAATGCCAATAGAAGCATGGTAAACTAAAGCATTCCTTTACTATAGATCAGCAGTTCTCCACCTATGGGTCACAATACTTTTGGGGGTCAATTGACCCTTTCACAGGAGTTGCCTAAGACCATCTGGAAACAATATATATATATATTCATAACAGTTGCAAAATTACAGTTATGAACTGGCAATGAAAATAATTTTATGGTTGGGGGTCAACACAATGTGAGGAACTATTTATTGAAGGGTCACAGCATTAGGAAAGTTGAGAAGCACTGTTATTAATGATTGAGAGCAAACATAAAATGTGATTTTTGTACCAATACATATGGACACATGGCACAGAGAAGGACACTTAGGTTTAGAAATGGTGAGAGGGTTGTCTTCTGGCTGCTCTTAAGTTCTCATCTCAGGACTTCAGGACTCTTTGAAAATTAAAGTGATTGAATCTCTGCATTGTTTTAGTGTCCTTGTTGTTGCCTGGCTTGGTCTCTTTCTTTTTTAAAAGCAGATGAATGATTAGCATAACAACAAGGAGAGAGAGAATATTCAGGCATCCAGTGCAAAGAAACAAAAGGGAAAAGCTAAGGGTAATTTCTAATAAGACTTTAATTTATTATTTTTATGAGTAATGACAATATCAGTTTCAAATAGCTGGTAGTTTATTTATTGATATAAGCACTGGTTTGTTTAAATTATTTTTTTTCTTTGTAAAACAGTCTCATATGTACCAGGTTACTCTTGCATTCCTTGTATAACCAAGAATGGCATTAAAGCTCTGCTCTTCTTTTTTCATCTCCAGAGTGCTGAAATTAGAGGTGTGAGAGGTATATGCAACTAAACCTAGCTTATGTGGTGCTGAGGATCAGACCCAAGGAGTCACTGATGGTAGGTGAGCCTTCAAGAGAGCTATATCTCCAATTGCTAAAACCTACAACTTCTAAGGACAAACTATGAAACAGAAATTTTGCTATTTTCAGAATGATTAGTGCAAGAGATAGCTGTGTTGCTAAAAGGAGTTGGAGGAAAATAGTGGGTAATATGCATAGCAAGGCATGGGTAGACACACTTCCTAAAGTTACTGCTTCTTGAGCTGGCTCAGTGACCACAGTCCCTGCTGTACAAGGGTACCAACCCCTGGGCAAGGGTAGGTAGAGCCTTAAAATTTCTGTGGTATTTTAATAATAGTACCAAAAAATATATTTCTACTAAAATTGTTATTTTGTGTGTTTCTGTCTCGATTATAAATTTAGAATATCTATACATGAAAATTTATTATTATTTTTTCACTGCTTTATTCATTTATCATGGTATTAAAATGCTATATCTTTGATGATTTCAGACTTTTAGTGTTTCATTTACAGGAATGTGATAGAAATTTATAATATTCTTATTTACAAAAATTTTCCATTTTGGAAATTTTAGATATTTTACAGCTTTTAATATTTTTGCTACTATATAATGTTATGGCCATATATCCTCATCTCATTATTTCAGAGTAAAATTTTAGGATTAGGAATACTAATACAAAAAAAGAATATTAATACAAATAATATAAGCATGGTTGTAACTCTAGAATCATTTATTATATGTCTTCTCAAACTATTACTTGGATGAACCAATTTCATTGTAATTGGTATAATTTCTAAAGTGTTATTTTAAAAACACATTTATTCTTATTATTTCAAGTTTATCTCAGTCTCTGTGTGTACACACTGTCATGTAATTCTGACATAAGTCTTCATATGTTTCATTTTTATCTTAGTTTATATGTCAATAGGAACTATGTTTTATGTCTGTTTTTTTTTTTTTTTTTTTTGCACAAGCTTGTAATTCCAACACTTGAGGGGAGGAACAACAAAGTCAAGAGTCCATGGTCATCTTTGCAACATGATAAGTTCAAACTCATGGCCTGAACCACAAGAGTCATCTAAGTATTCTCTGAAAAAGAAGATGAACTATCAGTGTTTTTATTGTGGCCCCAAATCATTGATGTGAGGTAGTTTGTTCAAATGGGTATTACATATAAATATTTTTCCTGTCCTTTTGATAGAGACTTAATAATTGATTTTTAACAATATTTGTTCAATTTAAGATTAACAGAAGTAGTAGGAAATAAGTTCCAGTATATTAGCCATTTAATTTCACTGGTACTCTCATACTACAGTTAAATAAGAACAATACATTTATTTATTTTTTTTAGAATGATGACAAAGCATTATTGGGTTTTTATTCTGCTATTTCCTTGTCTATATTACATGAGTAGATTCTGAATTATCTCATAATACTGGTGAGGAACAGACATAAGAAAACATGGGAATGATTATTTTAAAGTATTAGACAACACCTTTCTTGGTACTTTCATAAGCATCTAAAACTGTGTCTATATTCTCTAAATGCCAGTCATTAAAATCAACTTATTTTTTATTTTTAATATGAATATATTACTGTTTTATGAACAAACTTTAAGAATAAATATATCTATGCCAAATTTGTACATTTTATATGCATGCATTATAGATGCAGAAGAGGACATGGACAGTTTGCAAACTGTACATTCTTGAAAGAAATGAGTTCAAGGGTTCGACTATTTATTGGATGATTCATAGGATAATTTCTGCAGGTAAGAAAGTTGGGCTTTCAAGAGAATAAATTATAACTTGAATTGTAAAGACATGTCATCAAGAGCAGTATTTTAACATGTTCTAATTTGACCCCCCCCATCATAAACTTAAACAGGTAAGCTGTTTACAGACATCAGCATAGGTTAAATTCATACATATTTCAAATCATATAAGTCACAGAATTATACTTCCTAATCAAGGTTATCCTGCTGTATTGTAGATGACTAAGAAGTATTGGGACGCCATATAATAGTACACCTACTTTTTTTTCCATTTTATGTTTAATTAGATGTAGCTTATTTACACATAAGTGCTTAGCCATTACCTTGTAAGTCTTTAAGTTAAATTTTGCACACTTACAGAATGTATCACATCCACCCTCAGATGGATGGATACCTTCATACTCCTACAGAGGACCCCATCCCATCATCTGTCCAACTTTAGGACCTCCTTTTAATTTTTTTGGCCTCTTTTTTATTATTAATTACACTTTATTCATTTTGTATCCCCCCATAAGCCCTTCCCTTCTCCCCTCCCGATCCCACCCTTCCTCCCCTTTCTGCATGCATGCCCCTCCCCAAGTCCACTGATAGGGGAGGTTCTCCTCTCTTTCTTTCTGATCTTAGTCTATCAGATCTCATCAAAAGTGGCTTCATTGTCCTCTTCTGTGACCTGATAAGCCTGCCCCCCCCTCAGGGGGAGGTGATCAAAGAGCAGGCCAATCAGATTATGTCAGAGACAGTCCCTCTTCCCATCACTATGTAACCCACTTGGACACTGAACTGCCATGGGCTACATCTGTGCAGGGGTTCTAGGTTATCTTCATGAATAGTCCTTGGTTGGAGTATGAGTCTCTGGGAAGTTCCCTGTAAATAAGTTATTTATATAGTAACAGCTTTCATTGAATTATATCAACTATCATGAAAACAGACATTATTTTCATTAATATATGGTCTTTTTTTATGGAAACAAAGTTCTTTTATTTGTTTGTTTGTTTTATACACTTTACTCACTTTGTATCCCAACTGTAGTCCCCTCCCTCATCGCCTCCCAGTCCCATTCTCCTCTTTCCTTATGTCCCTTCCCTAGTCCACTGATAGCAGAGGATCTCCTCCCCTTCTGTCTGACACTAGCCTATCATGTCTCATCAGGGATGGCTGCATCATCTTCCTCTATGGCCTGATGGGGCTGCAACCCCTAGGGGAAGGTGATCAAACAGCTGGCCACTGAGTTGATGTCAGAGACACCCCCTGTACCCTTTACTAGGGAGCTCACTTGAAAACAGAGCAGCCTATGGGTTTCCTCTGAGGAGAGAGTCAAAGTCATCTTCATACATGGTCCTTGGTTAGAGCATTGGTCTCTGCAGGCCCCCTTGTAAACAGGTTTTTTGGCTTTGATGGTCTCCTTTTTGAGTTGCTGTCTCCTCCAGGCTTTCTCCCCCACCCCACCCCCCGCATGGTTTTTTCTTTTATTTTTAATACTTTTTTTTCAATATTTAAATTTTTTTTAGTACAGAACTTTTATTTTTTTTATTTTATTAATTACACTTTCTTCATTTTGTATCCCTCCATAAGCCCCTCCCTCCTCCCCTCCTGATCTCACCCTCGCTCCCCTTTCTGCATGCATGCCCCTCCCCAAGTCCACTGATAGGGGAGGTTCTCCTCTCCGTCTTTCTGATCTTAGTCTATCAGTTCACATCAAAAGGGGCTGCATTGTCCTCTACTGTGGCCTGGTAAGGCTGCTCCACACTCAGGGGGAGGTGATCAAAGAGCAGGCCAATCAGATTATGTCAGAGGCAGTCCCTCTTCCCATTACTATGGAACCCACTTGGACACTGTCCTGCCATGGGCTACATCTGTGGTATGACTGGATCTTGGGGAAGCACTATTCCTAGTTGTCTGAGAAAGCGCCAGATTGATTTCCAGAGTGGTTGTACAAGTTTACATTCCCACCAGCAGTGGAGAAGGGTTCCCCTTTCTCCACAACCTCTCCAGCATGTGTTGTCACTTGAGGTTTTGATCTTGGCCATTCTCATGGGTGTAAGGTGAAATCCCAGGGTTGTTTTGATTTGCATTTCCCTAATGGCTAATGAGGTTGAGCATTTCTTTAAGTGCTTCTCTGACATTCAATATTCCTCTCCAGATAATTCTCTGTTTAGCTCTGTTCCCCACTTTTTAAGTGGATTACTTGGTTTGCTGCTTTTAAGCTTCTTTAGTTCTTTATATATACTGGATATGAGTCCTTTGTCAGATAAAGGGTTGGTGAAGATTCTTTCCCAATCTGTAGGCAGTCACTTTGTTTTGATGATGGTGTCCTCAGCTTGCAGAAGCTTTTCAGTTTCATGAGGTCCCATTCATTGATTGTTGCTCTTAGAGCCTGTGCTGTTGGTGTTCTGTTCAGGAAGTTTTCTCCTGTACCAATGAGTTCTAGGGTATTCCCCACTTTTTTTTCTAGCCGATTGAATGTGTCTGGTTTTATGTTGAGGTCTTTGATCCACTTGGACTTCAGTTTTGTGCAGGGTGATAAGTATGGATCTATTTTCATTTACCTACATGTAGACATCCAGTTGGACCAGCACCATTTGTTGAAGATGCTATCTTTTTTCTATTGTATGGTTTTGGCGTCTTTGTCAAAGATCAGGTGTCCATAAGATTGTGGGTTTATTTCTGGGTCCTCTGTTCGGTTCCATTGATCCACCATTCTGTTTCTATGCCAGTACCCTGCAGTTTTTAAAACTGTTGGTCTATAGTACAGCTTAAGATCAGGGATGGAAGATACCTCCAGAAGATCTTTTATTGTAGAGGATTGTTTTAGCAATTCTGGGTTTCTTGTTATTCCATATGAAGTTGAGAATTTTTCTTTCCAGTTCTGTAAAGAATTGTGTTGGTAATTTGATGGGAATTGCATTGAATCTGCAGATCTCTTTTGGTAAGATGGCCATTGTTACTATGTTAATCCTGCCAAGCCATGAACATGGGAAATCTTTTTATCTTCTGATGTCTTCTTCTAATTCTTTCTTCAGAGACTTGAAAGTTTTTTTCATACCAGTCTTTGACTTCCTTGGTTAGGGTTACTCTGAGGTACCTTATGTCCTTTGTGGCTATTGTTAAGTGTGTTGTTTCCCTAATTTTTTTCTCAGCCCTTTTGTCTTTTGTATACAGGAGGGCTACTGATTTTTTTGAGTTAATTTTGTATCCGGCCACTTTACTGAAGGTGTTTATCAGCTGGAGGAGTTCCCTGGTAGAGTTTTTGGGGTCACTCACGTATACTATCATATCATCTGCAAATAGTGATAATTTGACTTCTTCCTTTCCAATTTGTATTCCATTGATCTCCTTCAACTGTCTTATTGCTCTAGCAAGGACTTCCAGCACTATGTTGAAGAGATATGGAGAGAGTGTGCAGCCTTGTGTTGTCCCTGATTTCAGTGGGATTGCTTTAAGTTTCTCTCCCTTCAGTTTGATGTGGGCTATAGGTTTGCTGTATATAGCCTTTACTATGTTTAGATAAGTGCCTTGTGTCCCTGATCTCTCCAATACTTTAAACATGAATGGATGTTGGACTTTGTCAAATGCTTTTTTGGCATCTAGGAAGATTATCATGTGGTTTTTTTCTTTCAGTTTGTTAATATGGTGGATCACATATTCATAAGGGAGTTTGGCCTGAAGTTCTCTTTTTTTGTTGGGTCTTTGTGAGGTTTAGGTACCAAGGTGACTGTGGCTTCATAGAATGAGTTTGGTAATGTTGCTTCTGTTTCCATTTTGTGGAATAGTTTGAAGAGAACTGGAGTTAGCTCTTTGTTGAATGTTTGGTAGAATTCTGCGCTGAAATTCAGGTCCTGGGCTTTTTTTGGATGGGAGACTTTCGATGACTGCTTCTATTTCCTTGGGGGATATAGGACTATTTAATTGATTTACCTGGTCCTGATTTAGCTTTGGTAAGTGGAATTGATCAAGAGAATTGTCCATTTCATTTAAAATTTCAAATTTTGTGGTATATAGACTTTTGAAGTAAGTCCTAATGATTGTTTGGATTTCCTCAGTGTCTGTAGTTATGTCCCCCTTTTCATTTCTGATTTTGTTTATTTGGATGGTGTCTCTCTGCCTTTTAGTTAGCTTGGCTAAGGATTTGTCGATCTTGTTGATTTTCTCAAAGAACCACCTCTTTTTTTCATTGATTCTTTGAATTGTTTTATTTGTTTCTAATAGATTGATTTCAGCTCTGAGTTTGATTATTTCCAGCTGTCTACTCCTTTTTGGTGTGTCTGCTTCTTCTTTTTCTAGGGTTTTTAAGTGAGCCATTAACTTGGTTGAATGCGCTGTCTCAAATTTCTTCTTGAAGGCACTTAGTGCTATGAACTTTCCTCTTAGCACTGCCTTCATTGTGTCCCACAAGTTTGGGTATGTTGTGTCTTCATTTTCATCGAGTTCTAGGAAGATTTTAATTTTTTTCTTTATTTCTTCCCTGACCCAGCTGTCTTTTAATAGCAAGTTGTTCAATTTCCATGTATATGTAGGCTTTTTGCTATTACTGTTGTCATTGAGGTCCAGCTTTATTCCATGGTGATCAAAAAGGATACAAGATATTATTTCAATCTTCTTGTATCTGTTGAGGCTTGCTTTGTGACCAACTATGTGGTCTATTTTGGAGAAGGTTCCATGAGGTGCTGAGAAGAAGGTAAATTCTTTTGTGTTTGGGTGTAAGGTTCTGTAAATGTTTGTTAGGTCCATTTGATTCATGACCTCTGTTAGAGATATTGTTTCTTTGTTTAATTTCTGTTTAGTTGACCTGTCCTTTGTTGAGAGTAGGGTGTTGAAGTCTCCCACTATTATTGTGTGGAGATCTATGTGTGGTTTAAGTTTTATCAATGTTTCTTTCACAAATGTGGGTGCCCTTGTATTTGGGGCATAGCTGTTCAGGATTGTGATGTCTTCTTGGTGGAATTTTCCCTTGATGAGTATGAAGTGTCCTTCCCCATCTCTTTGATTAATTTTGATTGAAAGTTTATTTTATCAAATATTGGAATGACTACTCCTGCTTGCTTCTTGGGTCCATTTGTTTGGAAAGCTGTCTTCCATCCCTTTACCCTCAGGTAATATCTATCTTTGTGACTTAGGTGTATTTCTTGTACACAACAGATTTCTGAGTTTTGTTTACGCATCCATTCTGTTAGTCTGTGTCTTTTTATTGGAGAATTAAGTCCATTGATATTGAGAGAGATTAATGACCAGTGGCTGTTAAATCCTTTGACTTTGATGTTGGCTGTGGTCTTAAGGCTGTGTGCTTGGTTGCTTTTTTTTACTGTAGTGAGGTTATTTATTTCCTTTGTTTTCTTGGATGTAGCTAGTTTTCTTGGGTTTTATTTTCCCTTCTAGTGTCTTCTGTAATGCTGGATTTGTTTGTAGGTATTGTTGAAATTTGTTTTTGTCATTGAGAGTTTTGCTGGGTATAGTAGCCTGGGCTGACATCTGTGTTCTCTTAGGGTCTGCATGATATCCGTCCAGGCCCTTCTGGCGTTCATAGTCTCTGTTGAAAAGTCAGGTGTGATTCTAATGGGTTTGCCATTATATGTTACTTGGCCTTTTTCTCTTGCAGCTTTTAGTATTTTTTTCTTTGTTCTGTATACTTACAGTTTTGATTATTATGTGGAGGGAGGATTTTCTTTTCTGGTCTAATTTATTGGATGCTCTATAGGCCTCTTGTATTCTTATTGGCCTCTCCTTTAAGTTGGGGAAATTTCCTTCAATGATTTTGTTGGAGATATTTTCTGGTCCTTGGTGCAGGGAATCTTCTTTTTCCTCTATTCCTATTATTCTTAGGTTTTGTCTTTTTATGTTGTCTTGAATTTCTTGGATGGTCTGTGTCAGGAATTTTTTAAATTAAACATTTTCTTTGACAGATGCATCTATTTCTTCCATTGTATCTTCCACGCCTGAGATTCTTTCTTCCATTTCTTGTAGCCTATTGGTTATGCTAACCTCTGTAGTTCCTGCTTTCTTTGCTAAGTTCTTTCTCTCCACAATTTCTTCCATTTGTGTTTTTTTTGTTTGTTTTTTTGTTTTTTTGTTTTTTTAATTTTTCCAATTCTGTCTTCAGGTCTTGAGCTATTTTGTTGGTTTCCTTCACCTGTCTGACATTTTCATGTTTTTCTGTCAATTCCTTCAGCTGTTTGTTTGAACAATCCACTGTTTCTTTTATTTCATTCAGTGATTTAAGCATTTCCTCTCTAAAGTCCACAGACTGTTTGGCTGCAGCTTCCTCTATTTCTTTTCGTATTTTATTTGTTTACTCTGTTATCTTTATGAGCATAGATGTTAGGTCATCTCCTTGAATTTCAATTATGCTGGGGTGTCTAGGGCTATTTGCCCCTGGATAACTGGGTTCTGGAGATGCCATATTGCTCTGGCTTTTGTTGGTTGAACTTTTACGCTGTCCTCTATCCATTGGGCTATCTTAGTTGTTTGAACTTAGTTTCTGGTTGTTCCTGGACTCTTATAGTGGAGATAATCCCTTTGGCAGGAAGATGGTTTTTCCTGAAGGGAGCCTCCTCAGCTTTTTGGGTATAGTTACTGGATGGCAGGTGTTTTTCAGGAGTTGCTACAGCTCACCTCAAGCATAGAGACCTGGATGGTAACTGTGGTCCTGATTAGTCAAGAGGGTTCTTCTCTCACCGGGAGAAGTCCTGGAGACAGCTGCCCTCCTTCTGGGTTTCTTGCTGTAAATTTAGTGTTCAGCTGCTGTAACCTGTGTGTCCCGTGGTTTGGTCGGTTTTGTTAGGGATAACTGGTTGCCCCTTGGAGCAGTATCTGGGGGTTGATCTCAGGGTTCCTGGTCTTTTGTAGGTCTGAGGTTGGGGCTCTGTGCCCCAGAACCCAAGAGGTAATCTGTGGCGTGTGAGTACTGCTCTCCTGGTAACAGCAGGCTATCTGGGGCACAGCAATTCCCTGGGTTTGGCCAATCTGTGGGACCTTTTCCAGGGATATACTGGGTTACCTAAGTCTGTCCCCTTTGCTTCGTTCCTTGTTCCTTGTGAGGGTTTCTCCAGACAGTGACTCTAAGACTCTGGTGTCTTGGGGCACACAGTTCTGTCTGTAAGGAGTAGTTGGTACAAAGCAGGCCTCTGGGCTGGCAGAGCGTGCACCTGCCTGCTAGTCTGAGGGGGCTGGGTTCCCATTATCTCTGTGCTCCCTGCTTGGGCTGGGATCTGTGATGGCTGGGTATACTCACCTGTTTGCGATCTGCAGTCTGTTAGATTTTCCCCAGGCACATCCTAGGTGACCCCAGCAGCACGGTTTCTTCCTTCCCTGTGGGGCCCTCTCTGGGCCGGGGTTCCCAGTCCCTGTTGCACTGGGGCGCGCAGCTCATCTGTACCGGTGAGTTGGGTGTGCAGCTCTCAGCGTGGCGGGAGCTCAGTTGTGATGGCGGAGGGTACCCGTGGTCCGTGAGACCTTCCAGGGAAAGACTGGGTAACCCATGATCAGACTCGCAACTTTGCTTCCCCGTGGGGTTTTCTTGCGACTGGGGCTCCCAGTCTCTGGCATCCTTGTGCCCACCGATCAGCCTGGGAAAATGATCAGGACACATAGCCTTGCGGCTCCAGCCAGGAGACCCAAAGCCCGAGTTACCTGGGATTTCTTCCGGGTTCTGGCTGGGCAGCTGAGAGTGGACCCGACCGATTCCCACGCTGTGGGAGCCTCCCCTCACCTGGGAAACACAATCGCTGCAGTTTTAGGGCCCAGAGTTCAGTCTCCTGGTCGCTGCATGGAGAGTGCTGTCCTGCTTCTCAGACTCAGTGCTCTCCCGGCGCCACCATCTTGGCTCCCAATACTTTTTAAATATAATTTTATATTTATTACTATTTATTCACTTTATTTCCCCACTGTAGCCGCACCCTCATTCCCTCCTAATCCCTCTTCCTTCCCTCCTTCATCTCTTCCCATGCCCCTTTCCCAGTCCACTGATAGTGGAGGACCTCGTACCCTTCCATCTGACCCTAGCCTATCAGGTCTCATCAGGATTGTCTTCCTCTGTAGCCTGATCAGGCTGCTCCCCCCTCAAGGAACGGTGATCAAAGAGCTAGCCATTGAGTTCATGTCAGAGATAGCCCATGCTCCCCTTATGAGGGTACACACTTGGATATTGAGCTGCCATGGGCTACTTCTGTGCAGGGGGTCCAGGTTATCTCCATGAATGGTCCTTGGTTGGAGTACCAGTCTCAGAAAAGACCCCTAGGCCCAGATTTTTTGGTTCTTTTGTTCTCCTTGTGGATCTCCAGACCCTTCCAGGTTTTTCCAGCTCCCCCTTCTTTCATGAGATTCTCTGCATTATGCCCAAAGTTTGCCTATGAGTCTCAGCATCCACTTTAATACCATGAGAGGCCTTCTGTGGTAGGCTCCTGTCTTGTTCCTTATTTTCACCTTCTTCTGATGTCTATCCCATTTGCCTTTCTAAATGAAGATTGAACATCATACCCAGGGTCCTCCTTCTTGCCCAGTTTCTTTAAGTGCACAGATTTTAGTATGCTTATCCTATATTATATATCTAATATCCATTTCTAAGTGACTATATACCATGTTTGTCTTTCTGCTTCTGGGATAGCACACTCAGTGTGATCTTTTCATTCCATTGTGTAAATGTACTAGAATTTCTGCATCCATTCCTCAATTGAAGGACATCTGTGTTGTTTCCAGATTCTGGCTATATGAATAGAGCTGCTACAAACATGGTTGAACAAATGTCCTTGCTGTATACTTGAGCATCTTTTGGATATATACCTAGGACTGGAATAGCAGGATCACTATTCCTAATTGTCTGAGAAAGTGGCAAATTGATTTCCAAAGTGGTTGTACAAGTTTATATTCCCACCAGCAGTGGAGGAGAGTTCCCCTTTCCCCACATCCTCTCCAGCATGTCACTTGAGTTCTTGATCTTAACCATTCTGATGGGTGTAAGGTGAAATCTCAGGCTCATTTTGATTTGAATTTCCCTAATGCGTAAGGATGTTGAGCATTTATTTAAGTGTTTCTCTGCCATTCAATATTCCTTTATAGAGAATTCTCTGTTTAGCTATGTACCCCATTTTTTTAAATTGATTACTTGATTTGTTGCTGTTTAACTTCTTGAGTTCTTTATATATTCTGGATATTAGCCCTCTGTCATATATATGGTTTGTGAAGATCCTTCTCAGTCTGTAGGTTGTCATTTTGTTCTGATGACAGTGTCCTTTGCTTTACAGAATCTTTTCAATTTCATGAGGTCCCTTTTATTGATTGTTGTTCTTAGAGCCTGTGCTGTTGGTATTTTATTGAGGATGTTGTCTCCTGTGCCAAGGAGCTCCAGGTTCTTTGCCATTTTTATTTCTAACAGGTTTAGTGTGTCTGGTTTTATATTGAATTCTTTGATCGACTAGGATTTGGTTTTGTGCAGAGTGATAAGTATGGATGTATTTGCATTTTTCTACTTGTAGATATCTAGTTAGACCAGCACCATTTCTTAAAGATGACATTTTTTTTTCCATTATATGGTTTTGGAATCTTTGTCAAAGATCAGCGTCTGTAAGTGTGCAGGTTTATTTCTCAGTCTTCTGTTCGATATCATTGATCCACCATTCTGTTTCTATGGCAGTACCATGCAGTTTTTATTATTGTTGTTTTATAGTACAACTTGAGATCAGGGATGGAGATCCCTCCACAAGATCTTTTATTGTGGAGGACTGTTTTAGCAATTCTGGGTTTCTTGTTATTCTATATAAAGTTGAGAATTTTTCTTTCAAGGTCTGTAAAGAATTGTGTTGGTAACTTGATGGAATTACATTAAATATGTAGATTGCTTTTGGTAAGATGGCCGTTTTTACTATGTTAATCCTGCCTAGCCATGAGCATGGGAGATCTTTCCATCTTCTGATATCTTCTTCTATTCCATTTTTCAAAGACTTGAATTTTTTTTCATACAAGTCTTTAACTTGCTTGGTTAGAGTTACACCAAGGTACTTTATGTCCTTTGTGGCTATTGTGAAGGGTTTTGTTTCCCTAATTTCTTTCTCAGCCCATTTGTCCTCTGTAAACAGGAGGGCTACTGAATTTTTTTTTTAGTTAATTTTATATCCAGCCTCTCTGCTGAAGGTTTTTATCAGCTCTAGGAGTTCCCTAGTATAATTTTTGATGTCATTCATGTATACTATTATATAATCTGCAAATAGTGATACTTTAACTTCTTCCTTTCCAATCAGAATCCCCTTGATCTTCTTTAGTTGTCTTATTGTTCTAGCAAGGACTTCAAGAACTATGTTGAAGAGATATGGAGAGACTGGGTAGCTTTGCCTTGTCACCGGTTTTAGTGGGATTGATTTACGTTTTTCTCCATTTACTTTGATGTTGGCTATAGTCTTGCTGTATATTGTTTTACTGTGTTTAGGTATGTTCCTTGTATCCCTGATCTCTCCAGGACTTTATACCTGAATGGATGTTGGATTTTGTCAAATGCTTTTTCAGCATCTAAGGAGATTATCATGGTTTTTTTTTCTTTCAGTTGTTTATATGGTGGATTACATTGATGGATTTCAGGATATTCATATTTTTAAAATGATGAATTAAAATTGATATCAAACTCTTTTTAGTATAGAACTAAAAACTCTCCCCAGAAACATTTCTGTATTATAAAGAATGAATTAATCCAATGTAAATTTTAATTCATTCCAGACATCAAAGAAAATTTAAAATATGTCTAGGATTTCCATGTGCATTCCGAATTACAATCTATCACTCCCTCAATTGGTACAGCATAGTATTTGGATATGTCCTGGCAGACATGATTAATCAATTGAATATAAGTTGTTCTTTTTATTTTCAAATATTTTATTCACAAAAAAAGTTTTATTTCTTAACATTCACAATTCACCTTGCAGAAATGTTCTTCATTTATATATAGACCAGCTGATGTTTTCTAACACTTCGGACCAGAAGACTACTGGAGAATGAGAAAAGCTGACACATGAAAGATGAGTTGTTTCTTTCTTTACACCAAGCAGGTGATTTTCATCCCTTATAATAAAAATAAGACTATTTTGAATGTTCAGTAATGTATCTCCACCATATTTTTATCTGATTATCAACTGCTCCTTTGGATGATTTTCCATTTTTTATTCTAAACAACAATAGAATTAAGCCATATATGTTTGTATATCAGTGCACAGGCATATTAAAAGTAATGTAAACTTATTTTTATCATAACAATTTTTTTCATACTTACAGATTTAAATGACAACAGTTTTGACTGTTTGGACTATTTGACAGAAGGCTGTGTGGTAAAGTTACTGCTGTCAAGACTGACTCCCTAAGCCCAGTTCAAAACTCAGAGCCCACAGAGTAGAGAAAGAAATTACTTCTGCTAGTAGTTCTGTGACCTCTATACAAAGACTGCAGCACCTGCATGTGCCCATATACACACACCACAAAGTACAGAAGCATATACATATAAATGAATAAATACATATGTGAATAAAAATTATATTAAACTTTTCTTGATAATCATGCCAAACCAAACTATTGTAACTGAGTTCATCCTCTTGGGACTTTCACAGAATGCAAAAGTTCAGATAATAATATTTGTTGTATTCTTATTTATCTATATTGCAACCATTGGAGGCAACATAATAATTGCAGTAACCATCCTCTGCACGCCTGCCCTGCTTGGATCACCCATGTACTTCTTTTTGGCATTTCTGTCTTTCTTGGATGCATGCATTACTTCAGTCATCACACCAAAGATGATTTCTGACTCCCTTGATGAGAGTAAAACCATCTCCTTTGAGGGCTGCATGACACAGATCTTTGCTGAACACTTCTTTGCTGCAGTGGAAGTAATTGTACTAATAGCCATGGCCTATGACCGATATGTAGCTATTTAAAAGCCTTTATACTACTCTTCCATAATGAACTGGAAGCTCTGTGGCACTCTGGTGGGGGTAGCATGGACAGGAGGATTCTTGCATTCTATCATACAAATTATCTTCACTTTACAGCTGCCCTTTTGTGGACCCAATGTTATCGATCACTTCATGTGTGATTTGTTCCCATTACTGGAGTTGGCATGCACTAACACTTATGTTTATGGACCCCTTGTGTTTGCCAACAGTGGGTCTATTTGCATCATAATTTTTTTCTATGTTGCTTATCTCCTATGGTGTTATATTGTTCTAAGAAGTCATAGTTCTGAAGGACGATGGAAAGCTCTCTCCACTTGTGGATCCTACATTGCTCTTGTTGTTTCATTCTTTGTTCCATGCATATTTATATATGCAAGATCTACATCTGCATCTTCTTTTGAGAAAAAGGTAGCTGTGTTTGATGCCATCACAACTCCATTGCTCAATCCTATAATTTACACTTTAAGAAATAAAGAAATGAAAAGTGCCATTAGAAAAATATGGAAATGATTTAGGGTGGTCTCTGATAAAATTTAAAATTTTAATGTACAAAACAAAGAAGTCAATATTTACTTCAAACACTTAATGGTTTGTTCATTATACAGAAAAAAAAGACACCATTCTATAGAGAAAGCATCAATATTGCAGGCTGAACTCTGACTTTAACTGGAGATTAATACTTGCAGTATGAGTTGTGGTAGTTTGAATATGATATGACCTATAAGTGCTTGGAATTTGAATACTTGGTATTTAGTGGTGGCTGTTTGCAGAGAATTGGATGTGGACTTGCTGGAGGAAGTATGTCACTGTGGTTTCAGAAGAATTTCAATTCCAAATTAGCTCTCTCTGCTTCACGTTTGTGGTTTAAGATATGATCTCTAAGTTGCAGCAGCTGTCTGCTGCTTGCTTCATCTGTTCCTTCATCATGGACTCTTACCCTCTGGTCACATACCCCAAATAACTTCTTTCTTCTAGAAGTTGCTTTGGTCATGATGTTTTATCATAGCAATAGAAAGTAACTAATACATCAGTATTGTCATACAAAAATCTGTATGAATTAATTTATAATTCTCTAACACAAATTAAATATAATATATAAGTTACCTATTAGAATGTTTTAAGGTAGTACTATGTTTTTAAAACTCTTATTATATTTAGAATGTGTTGAAATTAAGAAAAAATATTCTGAAATCATGCCAAGTAAAAATGTGTATTTATGTGACAATGTCATTGTAAAAGGCCAGAACCCAGACATGCAGAGAGAAGAGAGAGATTAAGACACAAAAATAGATGCTCTTGTATTATTTGCCTTAATTTATGAAGTCAGTCCAAAAATGCCTAGTACAAAATATGGTCAGTACTTCTTGGCTATTTCGACGGATAAAATATGATTAGCTGTCGGGAGCCGCATTCGCCATTACAAGATGGCGCTGGCTTCCTGCTTCCTGGTTCTTCTTGCCAGAACTCGCCTTACAGCGGCGCATGCGCCACATGATGCTAATACGGATTTGAGTGCTCTCCCTATCAGAGAACACATGCTAATTGGGTATTGTGCGGAGCACCAATCACAGACGAGCACGCCGCCCTGCAGGCTATTTAAGCAGAGCGCTTGGGGTTTGGGGTCCTTCTCCATCTACTTTCAAGAGCTTCATAATAAAGATTCTGCTGGACAAATCTTCGGTTGCCGCGTCATCCTTATCGGCGAAGGCTGCGCGCGACAATTAGCCCTACCTGCTTATGGATGAGTATCTCTTGGGTATAACTACTACATTGCAATCAGATATGAATGCAAATTCTCTAGAAAAACATTCATGAGTATCTCTCAGCCTAGACTAAGCACAAGAAGCTTAAAAAATGACTTGACTAGCAACACCAAACAGAAGATGCTACTATACTTAGCACAATTTTTCACCTCCACAGAAAAGCAATAAAAAACATAGTAACAAGTTAAAAAAATACATTGCTATTATATTGTATTCATTTAGTGGTTGATTTTTTTAATTTTATTAATTATACTTTATTCACTTTGTATCCCCCCATAAGTCCTTCCCTCCTCCCCTCCATGTCCCGCCGTCCCTCCCCTTTTTTCATGCATGCCCTTCTCCAAGTCCACTGATAGGGAAGGTCCTCCTCTCCTTCCTTCTGATCTTAGTCTATCAGATAACATCAGGAGTGGCTGCATTGTCATCTTCCATGGCCTGGTAAGGCTGCCTCTCCCTCAGGGGGGAGGTGATCAAAGAGCAATCAGATTATCTTAGAGTCAGACCCTCTTCCCTTTACTTAGACACTAAACTGCAATGGGCTACATCTGTGCAGGGGTTCTAGGTTATCTCCATGCCTGGTACTTGGTTGATTTTTATGGTTGCTTTATGCAACTGTAAGATGACCATTTTTGATACTTCATATATAGAAAATAATTTTTGTATAAGATTTAACATTTTAATTCTAATTTAAAATTTTTACACATTTCATTTCCATAAAAATATCTTATTTTACATTCTCATTATAAAATTTTTTGACCATGCAGACTAACACCTAGGCTAAGATGTTATAAATTCCAGTATAACCAATGGTTAACAGTAGACTTCTAAAAACAGGTCCTCATAGGCCTTTACTTAAGTCCCATCTGCTTCACTATAAAAAGAGAATGGATGTAAAGTTGTTTCCTATTATCCTCAATTTTTAAAGAAGAACCCCAATCTACTTTTTCTCTCCTATCATTTGAAAGGAAAATTTGACTACGTGAAGTTAAGGAAATGATAACTATGGTCCCCAAGTACAGTGGCTGAAAACTTCAACAAGACTTACTAAGTCTTACATGAGCCACATCTGGCTTCCATATAATTCACCTATTGGTTCTGCTCAGCCATGTTCCAGCCATGATGATCAAGCACATCAATATACGTGGACATTCTCACTCCTTGATTGTTCCATATCTCATAAAGTAGCCATTCATGAACTCTAACCTCTACTAACAATATATACTGTGATAAGAGAAAGTAATTGAAATCCCATCTTCCCAGAAAGCCTTCCCACATTTTCACAGTCAAATCACATTTTTGCCACTATTTTTCCACTGTTAACATGTTTGTGTTTTTAAAATGATGTAATTTCTAAATATATCTTCATTTTTTGCTTCAACATCTTCCATTAATTTACTATCTATTATTTTATTTTTGCGATTAATTTTTTAAGTCTTAAAAAATTATGTTCATTTATTTAGCACATTGGAGCCAAAACAGTTAAGATGGTTGTTAGAAGGCAATTTGTGGAATGAAATATTTCCTTTGAACTCTGGGGATCAAACTCAGGTCATTGGGCTTGGTAGTAAGTGCCTTTACTCTCTGGGGCAGCACACTAAGAATGCTTAGTTTTATGAGACAGATATCTCTGTAGTAAAAAGTTGGTCTTGAGCTTTCAGGCTGATGTTGTACTAGCAATGATCCTTCTCTTTCAGCGTGCTACGAGTTAGGAGACTAGATGTGAGCCACAATGGCCACTTTTACAAAATCATAAAAAATAAGTTAGTATAATTCTGCTTTGCACATTTCAAGCTAAACTGGGAAACTGGTAGAGGGAAATCAAAGAACCCTTGGAAGAAGAATCCAGTCTACTAAACTCTGTAGTGTTCCACCTCATGTAGCAAATTACAAGGTGTGGCCAGGATAAACTCCAGAAGCTAGAGTCAGATAAAAGAGAAAGCCATTTTATCCTCGGATGTGATAGTTATCAAGACTCAGGCAGTAGATGTAGAGGAAAGTAAAATAGCAAAAAAAAAAAAATCTTAATAATTGGAGATGGAAAAATATCAAGGGTATGAAAAATAAGTCAATATTCATGGTAAAAATTTTAATAGTTTGGAGAGAAGAGCCGTTGTAAGATTTTGAGCAAAGTTAATGACTTTATGTGATTTAAATGTCATTATTATTATTTTAATTCTGTATAATGGAAGATTCTCTCACTATTGCCTTCTTTCAACTATGTAGACACAGTTCAGTTTCCTTTTTCTACTTTGATAAAATGTGTTTTTGTAATAAGCCAACTTAATATTACCATGGCAGATCTAATGCCATAGAGCGAATAAGCTTTAATTAATTTCTTCATGCCCAAGCAAAATCAACACAGAAGATAACATGGAAATGAAAGTCATTAAATTTTCTTGAAAGAATACTGTAATATTCTATTCATTAAGCTGGTAAAAACTGGGTATCAGTAGTTTTTATTATCCTTTTGCTGAATATTATGATTTCATTTTTCTTACATGTAATGGTCAGAGTCCTCATTGAAACTAACTGCTAAAATAATAATAATGGTTGAGCAAATATCCTTGTATACTTGAGCATATTTTGGATATTTGCCTAGGAGTGGTATAGCTGGATCTTGAGGTAGCACTGTTATGCCTAGGTCACAAGACCCACAAGAGACCACCAGGAGTCGAGTCCTATGCAAAACACATGTGAACCTTTATATTAAAAGCTATAGCTTGGGTTCATACCCTCACAGATGCTGTGGTTGAGACCAGAGAACCCCCAGCTCAGGGTAGGTGGTGATTTAAAGGTGCCAGTCCCTCCCAACATGCCCAAAGCAAGGAAATTTCTGGCAAGAGTATATTGGTTGAAACACAAATGGGAATTTTGCACTTTAAATTGATTGGCTATAGGAAGGCTCCAAAGCAATTAATGGTCTGGCTTCCCTTGTTTGGCTGTCCTAGGGCATAGGGGCCATCTGGGCCTGTTTCTTAGCAACTGTATCTCTAGTGGGCAGAAAAAGAATGCAATAAGACTGGTTCCTACCAGCAGGTGGCTGGACATGTCTCCACCTGTCTGGCCTTTGTTCAGGCTTGTGCTTTAAACTTTAAACCAATAACTCAAAACACTAATTTTTAATTATTTGGTCTCTCAGCACTATTCCTAATTTTCTGAGAAAGCAACAGATTGTTTTCCAAAGTGGTTGTACAAGTTTGCATTCCCAACAGCAATGGAGGAGGGTTCCTCTTGTTCAACCATGTTTGTAGAAGCTTTATTCTTTTTTTAATTAAATTTTTAATTTTTAATATTATTTACAGTTTATTAACTTTGTATCCCAGCTGTCCCTCTCTCCCTCATTCCCTCCCAATCCCACCCCCCCTCCCTCGTCTTCTCCCTACCTCTGTCCAAGTCCACTGATAGGGGAAGACCTCCTCCTCTTTCATCTGACCCTCACTTTTCAGGTTAATAGCCATAATCTGGAAACAACCAGATGTCCCTCAATGGAGGAATGGATATAGAAATTATGGTACATTTGCACAATAGCAATTAAAAACAAGGAAAAGCATGAAATTTGTAGGCAAATGGATGGAACTAAAAAAGATCATCCTGATTGAGGTATCTAAGAGGCAGAAAGACACACATGGTATATACTCACTTATAAGTGGATAATAGACATATAATATAGGATAAACATACTAAAATCTGTACAGCTAAAGAAGGTAAGCAAGAAGGAGGACCCTGGATAAGATGCTCAATCTAAAGGAATTAAGGAATGGCAGGGGTGGCTCCATTTTGTTTCTCAGACTCTATCTTAAGTTGACTGTCCTTGGAGTGACTTGGCCCCCACCTCACCCCCTGTTCAGAGAAGGGCCCCGTGGCTCTCCACCCCTCAGGTTGTCACAGGTTGACATGGATACCACAGAATGTGTTAATAGATAACTATAATCAGGCCTACACTCCACAAGTTGTCTTAAATGCTACAGGATGTGTTAAATACCATAGAAATGTGTTAATGAGTCTTTCACCCAGCAGGCTATCATACAGATATCTTAGATACCTTGTGGTTTGACCAGGTGGCTTGGAACAACTAGCCTAAAGGTCACCTTGCTTGCTGAACAAACCTACCCAATGTTACCCTTCTCTGTAAGCCAATGCTTGGAATTCCCTGTTTGTGGTTTTTCCCTTTAAAAACTCACTTTCTAACCTGTTACTTCAGGGAAGATTGGCAGCTGAGCTTAAGACTGAATAAAGATTCCCTTTTGCTTTTCAATGGACTGAACTCCTAGTGGTCTTTTGGGATCTCTGGAATAGGGCACAAATCCTCATTTAGAAAGACAAAGAGGATAGACATTGGAAGAGGGAGAAAACAGGGAACAGGACAGAAGCCTACCACAGAGGTCTTTTGAAAGACTACCTAGCCTTGTATCAAAGCACATGCTGAGACTCATAGCCAAACTTTGGGGAGAGTCCAGGGAATCTTACCAAAGAAGGGGGAGATAGAAAGACCTGGAGGGGAAGGGAGCTCCACAAGGAGAGTAACAGAACAACAACAACAACAAATGTGGGCTCAGGGGTCTGAGATTGATACTCCACCCAGGGACAATGCATGGAGATAACATACAACTGCACAGATGTAGCCCATGACAGCTCAGTCTCCATGTTTCCCTACTAAGGGGAACAGGGGATGTCTCTGACATGAACTCAATGGCCGGCTCCTTAATCACCACCCCCTGAGGTGGGTGCCACCTTACCAGGGCACAGAGGAAGACAATGTTGCCAGTCCTGATGAGACCTGATAGGCTAGGGTCGGATGGAAAGGGAGGAGTGTTAGGATTTTGGAACTAAACCTGCTTCTGGGTTGCCTAGCAACTTATGATGTCATCATGTGTTGCCTGCCAGGTGGCCACACCTGGAAGGCATGGTTACCTTAAAGGGACAACCTGACACATAGTCCCTCTCTTGGTCCTTTCTCTCTTGGTCCCTCTTGCTCCTGGTCTCTTGGCCTTCTCTCCTTTCTCTATTGGGGCACCCCCTTCTCTCTCTTTTTCCTTCTCTCTCTTTCTCCTCTATCTCTCTCTTTTCCCCCATTATGCCCTGCTTCCCTCTTCTCTCCTCTTCATATCCACCTAATAAACCACTTTCATGTAAGATTTGTTGTATACCTAATCATCATTATGTAATCTGTCCCATAACATTACAAGGAGGACCTCCCCAATTAGTGGACTTGGGGAGAGGCATGGGAGAAGAGGGAAGGAGGGTGGAATTGGCAGGGGTGAGGGAGTAGGCTATAGCTGTAATATACAATGAAAAAAGTGTAATAAATAAAAAGAGAAAAATTATAATGTTTAAGTTAAATGTATGACAGAACAGAATTAACCTGTGTTGTTTGCAACATTAAAATCAGAATAAGGTTTTATTTGGAGTTGTTGGGGTTTTTTTCTTTTTTCTTTCTTTTTTTTTAAATGTTGGATGCATGGTTCCATTAAGTAACTGGGTAAGCGGCCCCAAATATCCATTCCTCAAACTAATTCTCAGGAACAAATGAAATATCACAATAAGAACCACTATGTGAAGAGAGAAGGATCAGGTCCTTCTACTTGGCAGACAGATAGACAAGCAAGGAGATGTCATCAGAAGAGCATCTATCACTTCCCTGCCTTTGTTATACACTTGTTCCAATAAAACGCACATACTTTGATGAGATGTTTTGACACCAGATCTTAATTCCACACATTCTTTCCATCAAAAAACTAAAAAAATCATTTACGTGTCTTTGACATGCTTGTCTACATGAAATATTAAGAAGGACAAAAAATGTCACACACACACACACACACACCAATAACAACAAAAATGGGGAAATGCAGCTAAGTTTGAAAAGTCACCACTGTTCTAGGGTCACAGTCCCTAGAGGGGAACTGGCTACTATTGTCTTCCTAAGTGGGCTCTTTTTCAAACTGCTTTCTAAATACTTACAAGATCTACATAACATTGAGCCTCAAGTAATCCATTTTGGGGACCCTACTCTTCTCTAAGAAACTATTGCTAGTTAATAGTTGTTGGAGGGGTTTGTCTTATTTTAGGGTTGCAAGCACTGAGGAATTGCCCTTGTTCCTGTAAAAAACTTACTTTTTATACTTTGAAGGGAAACTCTGATTATACTTGTTGAGCCTCAGATAAAAAGATGTGAGAATAAGAGAGAGATTTGTTGGGAAGAAGAGTTACACTGGGAGAGAAAGGAAGAAGAAAGTGGAGAATAGTGTGAAAATTTGACTAAAATTCATAATATAAACGTGACATTTCCGAACATTAAAAAATTAAAGTGAAATAAAGTTCAGTGATCTCTGTTGATAATTGCTTGAGTGTAATTATATTCAGCTGTATGTACAAAGTTTAGGAATATTAAAATCCTCTCCAGCATATGTTGTCACTTAAGTTTATGATCTTAGCCATTTTGATGGGCATAAGGTGAAATCTCAGAGTTATTTTGATTTGCATCTCCCAGGCTAACTACATTCTTTTCCTGCCCGCTAGAGATACAGTTGCTAGGAAATGGGCCCAGATTGCCAGGTCAGAACTGTTTGTGGTCTTGGTGCCTAGAGTAAACGAATCATTTCAAAAGTCAATTTCCCTTACCCAATCATGTAACACCAAGGCATGTAATTTCCTGCTTCTGTTTTTTTTTTCCCCTTTAAAAAAGAGGGTGGGACAGTGAAATGGGAGGGGGTGGGGAAGGGGCCTACAGAGGGGATATAAAGTGAATAAACTGTAATTCATAAAAATAAAAATAAATAAATAAAACCTGTTCCCCTAGACTGTGGGGCCACATCCCTCTCCTGCTTCCACAGGATATACTCAAAGTATATTATAAACATGCATAAAAATCTTTAAAAATAAATATAACAAACTGTTTATATCATCTTAAAATATATGCATATATTTGTTTGATTTTGATTTAAAAACAATTTATTGGTCACAACATTGCACACACAATAATACCTATTTTATAGTTTTATTTAAAACATTGGGTTCATAGGTTCATCGAACACTGAGCTCAGGTGAGTCCAAGAGATCCCCAATCAATATAGTCTCCTGACATTGCCTTTGGTTCCCTTCTATAACTTGAAGATAAGACTGGATTGCTGAAGACACATGCCTCACACACAGAACATGGAGGAATTAAGCTAGAACTGACCTGGAACTACCCCTCTTGAGGACTAGGTGTCACAGTGTCCAAAGATGCCAGGCAAGCTGCCACAAAGAAAATGTCGTCTATAGTCTTAACCAGTTGTAAAGCCTTTTAACTACCACAAGGACCATGCCAGTGTTATGCCCAGTTCGCAAACCGCAAAGGACCAGGAGTAGACTCCTCTGTAAATACATTAGGTCTTTTTACTTGTATAGCTTTCGAACACAGAACGCAAACCTCCTGTGGAAACAGGAAAGGAATGCGGTCCCTAGGTCTAGGGGTACAGAGTTTTTAAAGGGAAAAAAACGCAAACAGAGACTTACATGCTTTGGCATTACATGACTGGGTAAGGGAAATTGACCTTTGAAATGATTGGTCCTCTTTAGGCTTAAACACTACAAACAGTTCTGGCCTGGTCACAAGGGCCGGTTTCCTAGCAGCTGTATAATTAGTGGGCAGGGAAGAACACAGTGAGGCTAGTTCTTCCCTCGGGGCAATAAGGCTGGACATATCTCAGTTTGGCTGGCCTTGATTCAGGCTTGTGCTTTAAAGTTTAAAATAATAGCCACTGATTTTTAATCCTTTGGTCTCTCATCAGAAATGTAGGTCCAGTGCTGCAATATTGGCACTTGTATCTTACAGTAACTGACATTTGTCTAATTCTACTTAAAGCTCATTCAATATGAAACAAAAATTCAGTCTTGGTACTCTAAACCTAGCCAACTACCTTTGTCTACTGAGGGCATAGACCTTAAAAGAGTACTATTGCTGTTTCCTTAAATTAACAGAGTTTTGAGTTATATTTGAAACATTTTATGTATTAATTTATTATCCATGAAAGGTGTAGCTCTCACCTCTCCACAAAGAAGCTTCTTTTTGCAGCAGAAGGAGACCTATCACAAAGATACTCAATAGCACAGAGTGAAGGGAACAACTCACTGGAGTGCCCATCTCCAGTTGATACATTATGTACAGCAGTGTCCTACACTTATGTGTTAGAAAAATTGGCAAGAAGGGTGGGAAAGTTAAAAAAAACAGAGGACTAGGATATCTGCTGAACAATTATCTCTTAGACATGACAGGGATGGAACATCCATGGAATCACAACAAAACAGTTTCCTAAACAAGAACTGTGTAATGACAACAGTGGTAGATGTGTTAATGTGGATAGGGAAACTCTCTTAAGATCATAGCCCAGAGAAAGAGTTATAGAAAATCAATGGCTGCTGAGACAGATATGCTTATCCAGGATATAAGCTTCCTGATTGGTTATCTAACCCCAAATTGTTGGGGCATCTCTATGGCCAGCCCCAAGGGACCTGACAAACTAGTTATCAGTCATTTGTGAAGCCACCAGACCACTTGCTGATCACCTGGAACTACCTGCGCTCATGCCCTGGGTCACCATATAAGAGAACTCCTGGAGCCTCCCCCCTTCCGCCTCGCCTCTCTGTGACCCCTTTTCCCTTCCCCTAATAAACTTCCCACGTGGAACCAATCTCCTCGTGGTGTGATTTTTGAACCCATCATGTAATCTGCACAGGCACATGTTTCCTAACACAAATAGTCAACCTTAAATACATATATATTTGAACCACTGTTTGTATATGTAATGTATAAGGTATATGTTTAAAAATCTTCACAATTACAAAAGAGGTCATGAATTTGAAAGGGAATGGGGGCATAGGGGGTCTTAGAGAAGTGAGAAGGACTCTTGAAAATGATGTGTAAAAGTACATGTGTAAAAATGCTTTTTAGAAGATGAAATCAGAAGTAGTGCCTGCTGTGAAACAGACAGATGGTAAGCAATGATATTTTGTAAGGATATTATTCTGGCATGTTTGAAAGCTTTTGTTATACATCCGGTCTGATGTGACCTGTACACTTGGTTCAGATCCAGTGTTTTAGACTCAAATTGCAATCCTTCATAAACTTTCCAGTTGAAGATCTGTATTTGTGTTTTTTTGGCTCTGGAATATAAAATAAAAACTTAAAATTTTTTTATTTTATTTATTATTATTAAATTCTATACATGCATACAATGTTCATTGATCATATCCACCCCCATTTCCTCTTGAACTCTCTCCAGATTTCCTCACACCTTCCTCAAAAGTTTATGTTCTCTTTTTATAACTCTGTATTTGTTTATCCCTCTTAGCCTAATTAGTGCTACCAATAAACACATAGCCATGTGGTCATTAACTGTGGCCTAAGAAAAACACCATTGTCACAATTCTAAAGAAAAGTAACTCTTTCTACCTGACATACCATCAGCAGTCAATACCCCTCAACTAAGTGTGAAGTTTCAGGAGTCCTTTCCTCTATTCCTCAATGGAGTCTTCCATTGATTTAATCTCATGTACGTCTCGTATAAGTGACCACAGCTACTGTGAGTTCATATGTGCAATAGGCATGTCATTTCCAGAAGAGAGCTTTTTACCACATCCCCATCTGTTGATTTCATATTTTCCTATTCAATGTTATCTTTATAAAAATCTGAATATATTTTTACTTGAGCGCACAAAATTATGAATATTAAAATTACCAAACAAATTAAAATGTTTTACTCTTCTTTTTGGAGCATTTATTTTAGGTGTTTTGTTTTTTTGTTTGGTTGTTGTTAGTTTTTTTTTTTAAGACAGGTTTCTCTTGGCTGTCCTGGACTCACTTAGTAGACCAGGCTAGCTTTGAACATAGAGCAATCTGCTGCCTCTGTCTCTCTGACTTCTGGGATTACAGGCATTGCCACATTTCTGGCTGTCTTAGTCTTTTGAAAATCACCATTGACCATAGTTTCTCTGAGATCTATTCCCTGTGTAAAAGGTGAGAAATATGTGCTCACTTTGTTAGCATCTTAGCCCCATCACATCCAGTAAAGTATTATTTAACACTTAGGTTATGCTTCAATAAGATAAATCTATGGACTAGATCACAGAATTCATTGGAATGGGATATTCACAGGAGAAACTCACACATAATCAGGATGGTCAAGTCTTATGTTAAGAAATTCAAGAAGTAACTTAAATTGTATACACATGTAATGGAGCAACCTAAATACTGAATTCACATGAGACCGAACACCTATATTTCAGATTCTGTTTATTCCTCCTTTGTACTTCTAGGTTCTCATGATCACAGTTACTTACAGAAAGATAGTTTAGTATATTTTATTTCTAATTTAAACCATATGTTTACCAACAAATATTTTTCTGAAACATAGATTGAATGGCAAGCAATTTTTATAGCTAAATCTTTTCTGTTTTGTCTCTTTTTTTTAGATTTATGAGAGTACTAAAGTTGAACTGGCTTTATTTTTCATTGACAGTACTAAGTGGTGAAAGTATAATCAGTTTTTACCTTCATGTTATTGCATTCTCTGTGGAATTGTGCTATCTCTTTCAAAAGAATGAACAACTCATAAATTATTTAACATAGTAAATATGTTGACTTCTTTGTTACTTATAAATGTACTTGCTCCTTCTCATGTATATGTGTGCGTGCATGTGTATGCATGCACATTACATGCATGCACAGTGGTGCAGGAGCGTGTATATATCACTGAAAATTTGTGTAAAGCTCAAAGAAGAAAATCAAACATCTACATATAACCCCTACTACTACATTATTTCCTTGACATCAAGTCTCTATCTGAACCTTTAAATTCTTTTGATAAAATATCTTTCCAGTGATCCTCTGGAACCTGTCTCCACTTCACCAGCCCTGAGTTTAAGCTGGGTTAACATGCCTGGCTTCTGCATAGTCCTGGGAATCTGACCTCAGTTCCTCATGCTTACACAGGAAGTACTCTTACCCACTGAGCCATCTACCAAGTGAAGAAATACAATATCTTAAGATATACCATAAACCATTATTAATCTCTTCCACAATTTCCTGATGGCATTTTTCATTTCCTTGTTCCTGAAAGTGTAAATCATAGGATTTAGCAATGGTGTGAGGATGGTAGCAAACAGAAACACATTTTTTTCAGAGAAGAAGGCAGATGTAGGCCTTGCATATATTATTATGCAAGGGACAAAGAACAAAACCACCACAATAATATGGGATCCACAAGTTGAGAGAGCTTTACGCCTTCCATCAGAACTATGGGCTCTCAGAGAGAACAAGATGACACCATAGGAAACAAGCAACATGGAGAAGATAATAATGCAAAAAGATCCACTGTTTGCAACCACCAAAATGACAAAAATATGTGTATCAGTGCAGGCAATCTTCATTAATGGGAACAAGTCACACAAGAAGTGATCAATTACATTGGGACCACAAAAGGGCAGATGTAAAATGAAGATAATTTGTATGATAGAATGCAAGAAGCCCCCTGTCCAGGCCACCCCCACAAGAACTCCACAGAGTTTTCTGTTCATGATGGAAGAGTAGCGCAAGGGCTTGCAAATGGCTACATAGCGATCATAGGCCATGGATGTCAAGATAATCACCTCTACACCAGTAAAAAAGTGCACTGCAAAGACTTGTGTCATGCAGCCTTCAAAGGAAATGGTTCTTCTCTTATAAAGTAGATCCACAGTTATCTTTGGTGTGATGACAGAGGAAGTGCATGCATCCAGCAAGGACAGGAAAGCCAAGAAGAAGAACATGGGGGAGCCCAGCAATACAGGGTTGCAAACAACAGTCACCACAATCATTATGTTGCCCCCAACTGTTGCAATGTAGACAAGCAAAAATACAACAAATACTATTTTCTGAACCTTTGGATTCTGTGAAAGTCCCAGGAGTAAGAACTCAGTGACAATGCTCTGGTTTTTCATGATTCTCAAAAAGACAGTGAAAGGAAAATTTGTTCATCTAAATCTGTAATTGTAAAAAAAAAAAAAAGATTCATACATGATTATATTATTATCGCAAAGCAGTTGGTACATACTTATATGAAATATTCTTGATTTATTTTATCACCATTAAAAATATTAGAACTATTTTTAAGAGTAGAGTTGGTTATTACATAAACTTGAGGTAGAAACAAATTATTGAATACTTAAATATCCACACTTTATCTTAGGGCAGGATTACATCTATTTGGGTTATAAAATAGAAATAATTAATCTTTGAACTGTCAAACTCTAATGAAATCTTAAAGTAAAATATTAAAAGACATTTTAATTTCATATTCTAATTATAAGCCAAAGACAAAAATTTATTACTCATTCAATCCTCCTTCATGGGATGAGGCTCAGACATATAGTATACAGTGACTGATCATAGAACTGCCTTGACTACCAAGTAAAAAAGAGATAAAATGTATTTTAGGTTATACTTGAAAATCCTGGGTGTGCTTAAAATTGTGTTTCAAAGTATGAAATTGCCTAGAACTTCAAAAGAATGATGTATTCATAAAAAAGAAAGTTCTCTAAGGATTACCTAACAGTACATATGATATGTCTGTTGGAAGAGTTGGAATTTCATATTTAGTTCATCATTTTAAAATGTCACCAGAAAAATTATGCTGTCATCATGATGACTAATTCAAAGAGTACATAAAAGGCCACTACTCATAACTCAGGCTCTTAGTCAATAGGGTCAGAAGTTAATGTTGCTATTTTATTGGTACAAAAGTTCAACAACAGATCATAAGTTTAAAGAAACAAAGGATGAGTAACTTTGGATTTTAAGAGACACTGGACCTCTTCTGAGGATCAACAGGGTCAAGTGAAACATTTTTTTTCTTAAGAAAGTAAGAGTAAGGATAGCTGTGCAACAGGCTTCCTCTCTATAAAGGTCCCACATTATATTACTTTGTCCACATGTGAGTGATGCATCTTGCAAAACATAAGAGAGTGAACTCACCACCCACATAAGGACAACTGTAGAAAACTGCATAACTGAAGAAAAGGAATAATTCACTGATGATAATTTATTCTTAAGACTTATTTATTTGACATTTATACTGTTAAGTGTAATTCTATAAAACATATGGTTTGAAATTTTGTGAATGTACAACAAACATATTGGTAAACAACTTATCTGATGATAAGCAAGAGTGAGGAGGATCAAATTTGAAATCATTAAAATGATACTCATGTTAGCATTTCATTACAATGGTAGGTGAAATTAAGTCATTTGAAAACACAACTGCCTTACAAACAGAAGGAGATTTCTTGAATTATAGGCAAATATCGTAGCTCTTGGATTCATTGTCTCAGGCAACTACAATACTAAAGCATCTTCTATATACAAAAAGCATCTTCTATAGACAAAACCAAAATGTATCAGTAAAATATAATTTCGCATGTGAATATATGCACGCATATGTACAAAAGAGTATTTATGTTGATTGTTAAAATCTGTGAGTAAAACGCTTAACAGCATGCCCGAAAAGTAAGCAAGGAAATTTTATCGATTGCCAAATACAATGAACAAGATCACAAATCACATCACCCATGCATGAAATATCATAATGAAACTCAATATTTTAAAAAAATAACTATAGTTTGATAGGAATCTGATGGTGTGTCAGGGGGTAGTACTGGGAGGAATGGAAAGAGAGGAAACTGTTGTTGAGATGTATTATAGAAGAAAAGAATACATTTTTATAAAAGATACAGTAGTTTAATTTGCAATGATTTTTAATGTTCTTAATACATGAGAAAAGAATAAAATAAATAACATTCCCATGTAATAATAATAATAATCGATAATAATAATAGCAATCAATGATGCAGTGTACTCATATCTACTCACAGGGACTCATGTATCAGACAGCTGGATTGTACAAAGAAAACAAAACTGAGGAGGATGTTTCAAAGAAAATTGGCCTACTATTAATTTTAAAAATTAAACAAATTTTATCTTCATTTCCCTCTTCTATTTAACATGGCCAATAGTGCTAAACAAAATGTCACTATTTTTTTGCCAGTAAAGCAATTGCCAAATTTGCAGCGATACATCGACAGTGAAGAGAGTACAATGACGTTACAGTTTAGGATCACAGGGTTATGCTTGTAGAGTACAGGCTAATTGATATAACACAAACTGTAATCTAAATTGAGCCACAATTCTTTGTATAGCAGGTGAAGGCAATTAAAGAAGTCTGCAACTAGTCACAATGCAGAAAACAACTGACTGACTACAGGGTGCCCAATTCAACCTGATACATCTATAATATAACTCATAAACCTAAGGCTCAGGGAGCATTGCAGAAAGTGGGGAAGCATAATTGCAAGAGCCAGGGGTCCAGGACATCTACTAGGAGGTAGTATCATCTAAATAGTTGAAAGCTAAGCCATATTAAATAAAATTTGTAATGTAGCTAAATTAACAGCTACAATTAATTAATAATCTTTATTAATGCATACATGGTAAAGCAGTGTGGCAATATTAACAGACTGTATGTTTAATATCCTGCAATTCTCTATAATAATTAATCTAAAATTAGACTAAATAAATTGTGAAATAAAAATTTGAAAAAATCGCTTTCTGCTATTGAGTGGGTGTGAGTCTAATTGGAGGGTTGAAAACATAAGATCAATAGGAACACACACACACATGTGAACATATAATACATGCCTGAAATTCTCAAAGAATAATTGATATATGTTTAATTAAAATAAGCAATACAGCTTTATGCATAATAAGAATGAGAGCAAAGTATCATACATGAAGCATTTTGATCTATTGAAGAAAAAGATGATAGTTGATTGTTTTAGTGAGGGATTGATTGATGGACAAAGTCTGATAGAACCCAGCCTGGAGTCAAACTCATGATGTAACCTAAAATGACTTTGAATTCTCCATCCTCCTGTCCTCACCACAAGCATTAAATTCCAAATTACCCCTACTACACCTTTTCAAATCCATATTTTTTTATAAACATATTGTGTAAATGATAAGGACATAAGAATATCAATGTCAGTGTTATTTTAAACAGTGTCTGCATGCCTAACTTAGGTGAAAAATTGAATCAGTAAAAATTTTCTTTTTAAAAGAAAAATCTTAAAATGACATATTAATATGTCTCTCATAAAATTATTTCAGTTTATTTACTTTTCATTCAATATATCTCTTTAAAATGACATTTAAAACCTTCAAAAACTTAATGAAATTCTCTATTCAATACATTTAAATACATTTAGAAAAATATATTTTCATTATTTTTAAAATTATTCAGTCAATACAACAAATATATAATTATAGAAATATAAGCATGTAAGTCCAGTCATAAATATTTAAATTAATTTAAATAAATTTCAGAATTAAATTTTAATTATGAAAATAAAATCATATTTAGAAATTTTACCTTAGAATATGTCAAAATATTAAAAAGTACTTGAAGATTTTCCTCAGAGATTAAGATTTTCCCTCTTTCAGAGGACCTGGGTGTGGTTCCTAGAACCCATACAGTTTCTCACCGTGGTCTTTAACTCTAGTTCCAGGAGTCTTCTTACAACCTCCTTGACTACCAGACACACACATGACACACATGTGTGTCCCACTCACTCATACATATAAATAAAAATAAACTAATCCTTAAAAGTACTAGAAACCTAGAAGTACCTAAAAGATTAACAATGACAATGATTATGTCTTCTATTGCAAATTATTTTACATAAAATTGTATATAAAACTCTAATAAGATGGGGACACCAAAGGAAACACTTTAATACTATATTTAGTAAAAAGAAGAAAATTGAATGCTCATTTAAAGCTATTTAAATACTCTCTATAGTCTAGAAAGGAACATATAAAATGATAGGCTTTTGTTATATTATATGTCTTATTATTAATGTCAAAATACTCAAAATTAGACATCCAGATTAAAATCCACAAAATCCAATTTTCTTTAAACTTCATTAGAAGCTAGTGAGTTTTTCATATCATTGAAAAAATTATCCAGAGTAAATGGAAATAACACAGCATCTTACATCAACACTTTCAAACTCTGACAATCTTTTCATAAAAGGCTATACTATGAACCCAAATCCTTTCCCAACTTCATGCAATCTTTGATTTCAGATCTGTCCTATCCTATAATTGTTAACTCATTCTCTTTGTATTTTTTCTAAAGCAGTGATGGCCTTTTCTCTAACAGCCATTCAATTGGATATTCTAAAGCTGTTTCTGTTCTTATTCAGGGTCCCTCATAGCAGGAACTGTGGTCTCTGGGCCCCTCCCCTGAGCAGTGGTCATGGGAAGTATGCTTTAGTGTTCCCTACAGACCACATTCAATATTCTGGAACATTTTGAGGGAGAACCTTGATTCTTAGGTAAAATTAAGTCGACATGGATAAATCAGAAGATTTGACTCTGTGACTTCAGTCACGATTTTCTCTGTTCTCTTTCCTAACTTAGGTTAGTGTGTATTTTTGGAAATAGAACACTTTATATTCATTGTCAGTAACTCTTTAAGGCACATCAGCACTTCATTTTATCATTATTCTATTTCAATGTTTTTCACACAAACACATTGAATACTACATTTCAATTCAAACTTCATATTAGTGTATAAACAAGATTGAGCACATATGTATAAAAACTTATTGGAGAGAAAATAGAAAAATAAACTCATGTTACATTTCTAAGATATTTTGTTTCAATTTGATGAAACATTGAAAAAGTGTTCAATTTAATTAAGTGGATGAAACATATCTGGAAAATAATTTGAGAGAAAGGACTGTCTGGAAAGGAAGTGAAGAAAGAGGAAGGAAAAGAAAAGGAAGGGAAGGGAAGGGAAGGGAAGGGAAGGGAAGGGAAGGGAAGGGAAGGGAAGGGAAGGGAAGGGAAGGGAAGGGAAGGGAAGGGAAGGGAAGGGAAGGGAAGGGAAGGGAAGGGAAGGGTTTTTACTCTATGATTTCTTGTTGAGCACTTGTACCATTATTGTATGTGAAGTGATGCTTTCTAGCCTTCTCATGTATCATTTATCTATTTTTGGATCCACTGACTCTAATCATATAATTTTACTAAAGTAAGGAATCTGAGCACTAGAGTTTACATAACTCTCTTAAGAAAACATTTATGAAGCAAAAAGTATATAGTTGCCTAATCACAACACCCAAATGTTGACACTATCAAAATTTAAAATAATCTATGAAGGTGAAAACTATACCTTATGTTTTTTGTTTTTTTTTTTTTTTACCATGTATGAGTTGTGTGGAAAATCTGATGATAGTCATCATCTAATCCTTATGGCAGAGTGTCCATTCAGTGATGATCAAAATATTCTGCTTGCATCCAGTTTCTGCTTCTAAGAGAAAGGAGAGCTAGTCTGACAATGAGTTTGGAGAATAATGTCTTTGTCTCACACATTCTATATTCATAACTCTCTCTGGATAATAGAAAATTAATAAATCAAAATTCCTTCTTAACTGGTACTAGAATTTAAAGAGGTTTTCCTGAGACATCATGAATCTATGAGATTGATTATTAGTCCCCCAAGGGTTTGGAAATTTTCTGTCCCCTTGAGATGCAAAGACACATTTTTGTATACTTTTTCACTCCCCCAGTGTTTAATAATACTTATATGCACATCCCAATTTAGATTGTATTTTTTAAAATGTTTTCCATTAATTCAATGTAATAATGTTCCCAGCATTGCTTGGGAGCAAAACTCTGTTTACTAGTATGTGGACTATACTGTTTATGTACTGAATTTAAGAAAATTTTCTTGTTTCAAGAATTTTTTTTCAATAAATTCATAATGTAAACATTCATTATTTTGGAAGAGCTTGGAAAGGACTGTATATTAAAGAAGAAGATTTATGTGTAAATATGTAAAGAGGTATATAAAATAGGAATATAAAACTCCAGTTCCAAGGTAGTTAACACTTTTTTTACCTCAATGAGCACTACACATATAGCATATGTGCACACAAACAGGAAATATATTCATACACATAATGATAGAAATAAATATAATAAATTTTAGTGTATCCATGTTACTGACTGAATGTTCTCCTGTCCTGAAAGATTCTCTGTTCATTGACTCAGTTCATTATATTTAAATATTAATTCATTACTGTTCTCAGAACATGAGTGTGATAGCTAAACTTATTTGTCAATTTGACTACATTTGGAATTAAGTTAAACTCAAGAAGCTGGGTACACCTGTAAGGGATTTTCCTTAATCAAATAATTTGACAGTGGAAGACACATTTTAACTCTGGTCCACCCTAATGACTGATGCAATGGTAGACATAAAGGCCAATTCTGGAAAAATATATTACACAAATGGTCCTTAATATACCTCTGATGAGTCTTTCTACACCTTTGAAACCTCATAGCATTAACCACCATAGTTCACACATCTTCCAGCATTCTTGCATTCTGAAATCCCACCAGGATGAGCCATTAAATACCACCTCAGAAAAACTGGGAATTTTTTGGATTAATTTACCACTCTTCTACATCCACTCCAAAATCAATTTCAAATGCCAGAAAAAAAAACAAAAAAACAAAACAAACAAACAAAAAAACATGGTTATGCTTATCAAAGCAAGAGCCCTAAGGCTTGTACCAATTTTATGTAACCATTACCTCTTTTGTTTCTGCTTCTGCATTAGAATTCCAGACAACAGTAACCTAATTAAGAAAATGAGTCATGTGGCTCACAGTTACATGGTAAAGTTCATTATAGTTGTGGGTCATGACAAGTGCTGAAGGTAGCTGGCAATATAGAACCCACAATCCAGAAGCAGAGTAATGATACACCCTCTCATACCCAAGCTCAGGGAACAATAACAACCACTTTTCAAATGAATCTTTCATTTCAACAAATAAAGATAAACCTAGTAGAGATAAATCCTCACAGGCATGTGCAGAGGCTAACCTAATAAAACATGACCTTACGTCTGTATCTGTAGGCTTATCACCTGATGGTTCCATATCCCCTCAAGGTAAATGTTGACACTAACCATTACAGTATTTATTTGAGTTACCTTACTATATTGAATAGTAATAGAGAGAATAGACCCTCTTGCTTTATTCTTGACTTTAGTGGAATGACTAAAGTTTTTCTCCCCTTTAAGAAGACAATGCAGCCATTCCTGATGAGACCTAATAGACTAGGATCAGAATGAAGGAAAAGACCTCCCCTATCAGTGGACTCGGGGAGGGGTATGCATAGAAAAGGAGGAGGAAGGAGGGATTGAGAGGGGAGATGGGAGGGAGCTACAGGGGGGATGCAAAATGAATAAATATAATTAATAAAAAATTTAAAAAAAAAGAACTTTGTTTTCAAGAATCAACAGCTCTCTTGATTTCTTTATTTTTATTTTTATTTATTTTTATTTTTTTCTCTTGATTTCTTAAAGAAATTCCTCACTCTGTGGACTATGCTAGCCTGGTACTTGGATCAATTTCAGTCATCCAACATTCTGAGTAGTGGAATTAAAAACACAAGACAGTTTTTACGGGTATCCTCTTCTGTCCCTATGGCTTCTGCTTGAGTACCCCTCATATCCTCGAGGAGCCTACCCTAACTTAGATCTCCAGCTTGTCACAGAAATGCCCCACCCTCAGTTTCTCTTTTCTCTATATGCTTTCTATCCTCTTTTCCCCCCTGTCCCCTAGACTGATTTCCACCCTCATATTGCTCTCTGGCCCCTTTCCCATCTTGTTCCCTTTCTTCCACTCCTACCTCTGTGTGTTCTATTTCCCTTTCCGAGTGAGATTTATGCATCCTCCTTTGGATTGTTCTTGTTATTTGTTTTCTTTGTGTCTGTGCTTTGTAGTATGTTTCTCTTCTACTGTACTATATGGCTAAAATCCACTTATAAGTGAATACATACCATGTGTGTCTTTCTGTGTCTGCATTACCTCACTCAGGATGATTTTTCCTATTTCCATCCATTTGTCTGCAAATTTTGAGAGTGTCAACCTCAGACACTAAGAAAGACACTTGGTAAGCCTGCAAACTGGAATCTATCAGAGTTGTCCTCTGAGAGGCTATAACAAGCAGCACCACAAAACAGATGCTGAGACTCACAGCCAAACATTGGATGATGTGAAAGGAATCCTGTGGAAAAGCAGGAGGAAAAAGGACCTGGGGATGAGAAATGCTCCACAAGGAGATCAACAGAACCAACTAACAAACACCCAGAGTGGCTTGCTAAGGCTGAAGCATCAACCAAGGAACATGCATTTTGTAGACCCCCTTACAAAATGAAGGTGATGGGCACCTTAGGCTTCATGTGGGGCCTCTAGTAAGGATAGCTAGGAGAGAATCTGAAACTGGCTTTCTAGCAATCTTTTAATCACTTACACTTTTCTGAAGAATAGGGAAGAGGATGGGGAAGAAAGAAAGAAAGATGTGTAAGACTGGGAGGCAAGGTGGGATAGGGCCACAACCAAGATTTAAAGTGAGTAAAAAGTAATAAATTTCAAAAATAAAATAATAAAAAAGACACAAGTCCCCATCAGGAGGAGGTGATCAAAGAGCCAGCCACTGAGTTCATATCAGAAACAGTTCTGTTCCCATTACTAGAGAACCCACTTGAGGACTGAGCTATCATGGGCTACATCTGTGTAGGAGTTCTAGGTTATCTCCATTCATGGTCCTTGGTTGGAGTATCAGTCTCAAAAAAGACTCCTTAGCCCAGACTTTTGGTTCTGTTGCTCTTCTTGTGGAGCTCCTGTCCCCATCAGTTCCTTCTGTCTCCCCCTTCTTTCATAAGATTCCCTGCATCTGCCCAAATTTTGAGTATGAGTCTCAGCATCTGCTTTGATACCCTGCAGGGTAAAATCTTTGAGAGGCCCTCAGTGGTAGGCTGTGGTACATGTAAACAATGGAATACTATTCAGCTATTAAAAACAAGAAAATCATGAAATTTGGAGGCAAATAGTGGAAACTAGGAAAGATCACCCTGAGTGAGGTATCACACATGATATATACTCACTTATTAGGTAAGATGATCAATCCTCATTCTGAAAGGCAAATGGGATGGACATTGAAAGAGGGAGAAAACAGGGAACAGCACAGGAGCTTACCACTGAACCTTTGCACAGATGTAGCCCATGATAGCTCAGTCTCCAAGTGGGTTCTGTAGTAATAGGAACAGGGACTGTCTCTGACATGAACTCAGTGACTGGATCTTTGATCATCTTCCCCTGAAAGGGGAGCAGCCTTACCAGCCCACAGAGGAAGACAATGCTGCCAGTCCTGATGAGACCTGATAGTCTAGGTTAAAATGTAAGGGGAGGAGAACTTCCCTGTTTTGTGCCTGATTCTAGAGACCCCAAAAGACCAGTAGGAGTCAAGTCCATTTCAAATCACGGGAGGATCGTTTTTCAAGCTTAAGCTTGGGCTGCCAATCTTCCCGAAGTAGGAGGTTAGAAAGCGAGGCCCTGAGTCTCAGGAAGGCAGAGTTTTTAAATAGGAAAAATGACAAGCAGGGAATTCCAAGCCTTGGCATTATAGGGAAGGGAAAGTTTTGCATAGGAGTTTCAGTTTTCGAGATGACCTTTAGGCTAATTGTTCCAAACCACCTGGCCAAACCAACAGATATCGAAGATATCTGTAGGATAGCCTGCTGGGTGGAGTGGAGGACCCACTAACACATTCTGTGACATTTATGACAACCTGACAACCTGTGGGGTGGAAACCTGATTATAGTTATCTATTTACACATTTTGTGGTATCCATGACAACCTGCAGGGTTGGAGGGCAATGTGGCCTTTCTTGGAACCCAAAGGTGGGGGTCAAGTCACTCCAAGGTCAATCAACTTAAGAAAGGATCTAAGAAACCCAATGGAGCCACCCCTGCCATCCTCAGTTCTTTCACCCTATCAGTGGACTTGGGAAAGTGCAAGGGAGGAATGAAGGATGGAGGGTGGGATTGGGAGGAAATGGAGGAGGTAGCTACAGCTGAAATACAAAATGAATAAGCTGTAATTAATAAAAGAAATACATCTAAAACAAAAGAAATACAATCCCATCTGTAGTGGGCATGTTTGTGCACAACTTTAATCCTGTACTTCATAAACAGAGGCAAGCATGTCCCTGAGAGTTTGAATCCAGCTGGGTGTACATAGTCAGTCGTAGACTCTGTGGGAAATCCCATGGACACATATTAAGTTTGAAAAATAATATAAGGTTTCTAATAATATACGGTTTCTATTATGTTCATCTCTCTATATTTCTAGTTGGTGTAATCTCAATGTCACTAAAACTTTGAAATATTTTTAGTTTGTTTTGTTTCCCAATTTCAAGACACAAGTTTATATGAATGGAGTCTAGGTTCAGCCTGGTCAGGTTCTTTGTTTTTGGTTCAGTCTTTGTGAGCAACCATGGGCCCAAGTAAGTTTACTCTGCAGGGCTTCTTGTGGTGTCTTTGACACCTCTGATTCCATTTCCATCCTCCAACTCCTCCACAAAATTCCCAAGCCTCTGTCTTTTCTTTGGCTCTGGGTCTCTGCATCTGTTTCCATCAGCTGCTGGATGAAGCCTCTCAGAAGACATTTATACCAAGATCCTCCCTGCACGCATGGCTGAGTATCATTAGTAGAACCAGGGTCTGGCTCTTTCCTATGGGGTGTGTCTCAAATTTGGCCAGTCATTGGATTGGCATTCCCTCAGTCTTTGTTACAACCTTTACACTTTTTGTAGGTGAGACAAAATTTGGGTAGAAGATTTTATGGGTGGGTTGGTGTCCCCTCCCTCCACTGGAAGTCCCACCTTGCTATGTGAAGTAATTACCGCAGGCTCCATACCTCCTGCTGCTTCTAGGAGTCTCATCTAGGGTCACCTCCATAGACTACAGGGAGTCTTCCCTGTCCAAGAGATAACCCCACACACACTGACTTCTGTTCTCTTTCCCAGGCCTCCCTCTCTACCCCACCAACCCCTGATCTCTCTACACCTGAACCCCAACCAAGTTCCCCTTTCTATTCCTTTTCCCACTCACTTCCCTCCTTCCATCTACTCAGATATCTACCAGAACATATTCATTCCATCAACTAATTTTAACAGATATTCAAATAGCTAAATTTCTTTTAATATTGCCTTAGATTTATGACATATAGTTCAGTTATTTAAATTATTTTAAAATATTTATTGTTTAGAATATTTATGAATAAATAAAAGTATTCTACTTTAAAATTAATCAGACCCCTGATATATATAACTCATGAGTTATGAAAAAGGATAAAATGCTATATTATTTACCTCCCAATTCAGTCAATGACTTTTGTTTTTATTGATGGTTAAGTACATCAATACTAAAACTATAAAATTTAAAGGGAAGCCTCACAGCATCTTTCTGAATGTCAATTTCAACTCTATATATGATCATTGTAAATTTCTTTAATGTTTATATTCATTTCATAGTAAAAATGTTATCTCACAAATGAATTTCTCATATACATCTTAATAAATAATCTATAGAATAGTTTCATGTGCTTCTCTATAAGGAGTAATCATGAAGGGCTTTTATGAGTAAATATGGTTTTACTTTGTGGTTTACATTAAGTTTACTAAGTATAATTATTTGATTTGTTCTATTCGTCACATGTGTGTAAATGCGTGTGTAATGTATGTGAACATGAAGAAAATGCTGGTAGCCATGCACGTTCCTGCAGAGCATTAAGGAGTAATGAATATCCTTATCTATCTTCTCTACCTCATTTCCTTGAGAAAAATATCTCTGATTGACTGAATTTTGAAGTAGCTATGTTATTCATAGATTAGTTGTCCAGTTCATTCTTGGGGTCTGCCTGGTTCTGATTTACCCACAGTGCATTAATGATGACCTACCATACTTGGCTTTGGATATGAGTAGTAAGTATCCAAACAGTCTCATTCTTATACAGCAAGGACTTTTGTCCAATCAGCCATTTCCGCAGTACTATAAATACAACGTTTTAATATTTGTCATGAACTACTATCAGTTTCTTCCACAGTTTTCTGATGGCATTTATCATTTCCTTATTTCTGAAAGTGTAAACAATAGGATTGAGCAATGGTGTCAGGACATCTGTAAACACAAATACATTTTTTTCGAAAGAGAATGCAGATGTAGGTCATGCATATATTAATATACAAGGAACAAAGAAAAAAACTACAACAGTAATATGGGATCCACAAGTGGACAGAGCTTTATACCGCCCTTCAGAGCTGTGGGCTCTCAGAGAGAACAAGATGACACCATAAGAAACAAGCAAAAAGGAGAAAATAATTATGCAGATTGAGCCACTGTTAGCAAACACCAAAATGAAAAAAATGTGTGTGTCAGTGCAGGCAAGCTTCAGCAATGGGAACAAGTCACATATGAAATGATCAATGATATTGGGTCCACAAAAGGGCAGCTGCAAAGTGAAGGCAATTTGTATGATAGAATGCAAGAATCCTCCAGCCCAGGCCACGCACACCAGAATGCCACAGAGCCTCCTGTTCATGATGAAAGAGTAGTGCAAGGGCTTGCAAATGGCCACATAGCGATCATAGGCCATGGCTGCCAGGACAATCACCTCCACTGCAGTAAGAAAGTGCACAGCAAAAACCTGGGTCATACAGCATTCAAAAGAGATGGTCTTCTTCTCATAAACCAAGTCTATGATCATCTTTGGTGTGACAACAGAAGAGACACAGGCATCTAGGAAGGATAAGAATGCCAAGAAGAAGTACATGGGGGAGCTGAGCAGCACAGGACTATAGAATATGGTCACCACAACCATCATGTTGCCCACAAGAGTTGCAAGATAGACCAATAAAAATATAACAAATGATATTTTCTCAATTTGTGGGTTTTGTGAAAGCCCCAGAAGTATGAACTCATTGACGAAGCTCTGGTTTTGCATGTTCTCCAGAGGAAAGAATAGTGTATTTATGAGACTCTGTAATCATAAGAAAAACACACATCATGTAAATTTATAGTATTAGCATCGACATTGTGGCACATCTTTTTTCAAAAATTATCTTTATTGCTTTCTTTTACTCTTCAAAACAATATATAAAGGAAAATATAACCACATAACATGCAGAATTGATGTAGAAAATTTTAAATAATTTTCCAGAAAATAATTTTCTGGAAATAATATAAAATAATTTATTTTATGAAGTCAATTATGGACAGTACAGCATAATCACTATGGTTTATGATTACAAGTTATCCTGTTAAATAAAATGACTAGTAGTTAAAAATTAAACTAAATACATATTTAAATCTCTTTCTTTAGTTGACTAATATATTCTTGTATATTTTATAGTCTTGCCAAGTAAACTCTTATTAAAGCACTGTGGCAATAGCAAGTGAAACTAAATAATTGATAATCTGAAGCCTTCTGTTCTACCTTATTTGTGTTAATCTAAAATGAGAATAAATACAATGTTAAGTAGAAATTTAAACTTCTTTTTTTTTTTTTTTTTTTTTTTTTTTTTTTTTACTAAGCAATGGGATGACCTAGGAGGAATAGGATGGAAGTGTATATGAACACAATACACACACATAAAATTTTCAAATAATAAATATATTTTAAAATAGCAACAAACAGCTTTATTTGTAAATAGTCCTGTCACTGAACAGACTGCCTGATCTCAGGCTCATGGTCCATGAAAATAAAAGGGGGTTGACAAGGTCTGCTTCAGCCCAGTTGGACATAGCATCAGCCTAGCCTGGAAGGACTTTTAACTCCTGAGCCTCCAGCCTCCATCTCGAGGTCAGATTGCAGTCTCGTGCCACCATACCCAGCCAAATTAATCTTTTAAAAATCATTTCTAAAACTCACAATTCAAGAATAACGCATGACTATTGATGTCAACATTATTTTAAGCAGTGCCTACATACTGCACTGAGATGAAATATTGAATCAGTCAAAAGAAAAATGTTTTTATAATCACATTATAAAGTATTCTGATTAAAATGAAAAAAAATTGCACATTCAATACATTTAAAAACATACTAGAAAATTTTCCAGTATCCTATTTATAATTCGGAAGTATTACTTCAGTTTCCAAATTGCACTCTGAAAACAAAATAAGCTGAAGAAATTTTATGTTCAAATACCATGCTGCATAAAGTATAAAAATTTATAGAATGTGGACTGGAGAGATAGTTCAGTGGTTAAGATCACTGGCTGCTCTTCTACAAGACCAGAGTTCACTTCCTAGCATCCACATGGCAGCTCACAATCAAGCACCCTCACACAGACATACATGCAGCCAGAACACCAATGCACCCGAAATAAAAACAAATAAAAAATTTAAAAACAAAGGAATATGGGAAATTTGTAAGAGGTATAATGTAAATATAAGAATCTAACCAAATCACTACCTTATGCTAGTGTAAATAAAATATGAAAGAGGAAACATTTTAATAAATTGGTAAGTGATAACAGCAGAATAATTTAAATGTCCATTCTTAAGAGTTAAAAATATAATATCCAGAAGTAAACCATAAATATGAGATACTTCATTTATAACAAATACTTTATAATCAAATTACATAAAATTAAACATAAGCTGACCCTCCAAACACCTAGCTTCTCTTAAAATGTAAATATTAAATCAATATCACAACTTAATCTCATTTTTGAAAATGCAAAGGTGTGCCTTGTGTCTCACCATATGTCCATTCTGTAGGAACTCTGAAGATATGTGTATCCTGTTCTCTATGGTACAGTGATCATCAGTCTTAACCAAGATTCTCCACTTGTTTCCATTTCTTCTCTCCACATCTTAGGGGCAGCAGAGGAGCAGCTCTGGCAGAGGGTGGAGGACGTCACCGCTGCTTTTCAAGTGCTCTCTTCACGTTCTTGTTTGAGCAAAACATAAACTAAGTTCTAAATTTCCTCCTTTGCTGGAGCCAGAATTTAAAGGCGTTTTCTTGAAACATCATGAATTTTTGAGAGTGATTTTTTTTGTCCCAGTGGGTTTTAGAAAATGCATGTCCTCATGAGATTCTAAGACATATTTTTCTTCATGTTTACACTTATAGCAGTGATAATAGTGCTTTTATGTTTATCTAAACCTACGTTGTGTTTTTTAAATTACATTAAGATTGTTTGCTAATCCTTTTTTATAGTATCTTTTTCGGATAAAGAACAAAATTTTATAATGCATGGAATACAATGTCTCTGTGAAGTATTTAACCAAACTTCTTTCTGTCACAAGGAAATTTTTTTTTTAAATCAGTCTGTCAGGAAAAAAATTCTTTGTTTTGGGAAACACTATCCAAGACTTTCCTTTAAAGAAAAATATCATATATATATATATGAAATAAGGTATTTTTCTGTAAGAATTTTGCTTTATTTTTACTAATTTTGACTGCTTCATGTATGTACACAATTTATTATAATCATCTTGACCACATAACTGTCTCTTTTTGTCCTACAGGTCTTCTTTTAAAATACCTCCTCATATATTTATATCCTTTTATTTAATAATGGGCTTAATTATGGGTGCTCATATGAACATGCATAGAAAGTTATGACTGAACCACTGGAAACTTACTGGTGACAACACACATGTAATTATCTTTACCAACAAATGTTAAATTCAGGATTGGTAGAACTCATGAGTCCTTCTATTCATAAGGGAATTCTGAAGAACAAATCTTGTGCCAGTGTTGTGCAGGTATCCACAACCTGATATATGTTTATGATTAAAATTGCCATATCACATCCAGCAGACACTGTATTACAGCACATCTACCCATCTCCTAGCTCTTATATTCTATATTGTCCTCTATTTTGAGCAGTTTCCTGGTCTATGAAGGGTTGATATAGATGTCCCATTTAGGTATGTGCTTTACATGTTTACTCATGCTCGGCACTTAGTCAAAAATCTCTACATGAATTGCTAACCACTGCAAAAAGAAACTTATCTTGTCAAACCTTGAAAATAGCCAAGAAAAATAAATATGGCTTTTTAAAAAATTTTTATTATTTATATTTACCACAGGTTATTTACTTTGTATCCCAGCTCTAGCCCCCTCCCTCATTCCTTCCCAATTCCACCCTCCTTCATCTCCTCCCTGCCCCTTTCCAAGTCCACTGCTAGGAGAGGTACTCCTCCCCTTCCATCTGATCTTAGCTTATCAGATATCTTCAGTACTGGCTGCCATGTCCTCCTCTGTGGCCTAGCAAGGCTCTTCCTCCCTTGGAGCTGAGGGGAGGTAAAGGAGCCAGTCACTGATTTCATGTCAGAAATAGTTCCTGTTCCCCTTACTAGGGTACCCACTTGCATACTGAGCTACTATGGGCTACATCTGAGCAGAGGTTATACGTAATATCCATACATGGTCCTTGGTTATAAAAACAGTCTCATAGAGGAACTCTGTGCCCTGCTATATTTTGTCTTTGCGGAGCTCCTGTCCACTCCAGGTCATACTATTTCTCCCTTCTTTCATATGATTCCCTGCACTCTGCCCAAGGTTTGTCTGCTTTGATCAACTGCTAGGTAGACACTTTCAGAGGCCCTCTGTGATAGACTCCTGTCCTGTTACTTGTTTTCTCCTACTTCCCATATCCATCCCATTTGTCTTTCTAAGGGAGGATTGATCATCTTACTCCAGGTCCTCTTTCTTATTTATCTTCTTTAGGTACATATATTTTACTATGTTTATCTGAACTTACAGGTCTATATGAGTGAGTATATACCATGTGTGTCTTTCTGCTCCTGAGATACCTTACTCATGACAATCTTTTCTAGATGCCACCATTTGCCTGCAAATTTAATGATTTCCTTGTTTTTTTATTGCTGAGTAGTATTCCATTGTGTAAAATTACCACAATTTCTGTATCCATTCCTCTGTTGATAGACATCTGGGTTGTTTCCAGGTTCTGGCTATTACAAATAAAGCTGCTACAAACATGGTTGAGTAAATGTCCTTGTTGTGTACTTGAGCTTCTTTTGGAAATATGCCTAGGAGTGGTATAGCTGAATCTTGAGGAAGCACTATTCCTAATTGTCTGAGAAAGGGCCAGATCGATTTTCAAAGTAGTTGTACAAGTTTACATTCCCACTAGCAATGGAGGAGGGTTCCCAATTCTCAAAATTTCCAGCATGTGTTGTCACTTGAATTGTTAACCTTTGCCATTCTCATAAGCAGAAGGTGAAATCTCAGGGTTGTTTTGATTTGCATCCCTCTGTTGGCTAAGGACATTGGGCATCTCTTTAGGTGTTTCTCTGCCATTCTATATTCTTCCACAGAGAATTCTCTGTTTAGCTCCTTACCCCATTTTTAATTGGATTGCTTGATTTCTTTCTTTTTAACTTCTTTAGTTCATTATTTTTTTCTGGATATAAGCCCTCTGTTAGATATAGGATTGATGAAGATCCTTTCCCAGTGTATAGGCTGTTGTTTCATTCTGATGACAATGTCTTTTGCTTTATAGAATCTTGTCAGTTTCATGAGGTCCCATTTATCAATTGTTGCTCTTAAAGCTTGGGCTGTTGGTGTTCTGTTCAGGAAGTTGTCTACTGTGCCAATGAGTTCAGGCTCTTCCCCACTTTTTCTTCTAACATATTTAGTGTGTCTGGTTTTATATTGAGGTCTTTGATTCACTTGGACTTTAGTTTTGTGCAGGGTGCTAAATACGGATCTATTTTCATTTTTCTGCATGTAGACATCCAGTTGGACCAGCACCATTTGTTGAAGATGCTGTCTTTTTTCCATTGAATGGTTTTGGCTTCTTTGTGGAAAATCAAGTATTCATAGGTGTGTGGGTTTATTTCTGGGTTTTCTATTCTATTCCATTTATTCACCTTTCGGCTTCTATGCCAATAACATGTCGTTTTTATTAATATTGCTCTCTAGTACAGCTTGAGATCAAGGATGGAGATACCTCTAGATGTTCTGTTGTACAGGATCGTTTTGGAAATTCTGTATTTTTTGTTTCTCCATATGAAGTTGAGAAATTTTCTTTCATGGTCTGTAAAGAATTGTATTGGTATTTTGATGGGAATTGCATTGAATTTGTAGATTACTTTTGGCAGGTTGGCCATTTTTACTATGTTAATTCTACTGATCCATGAGAACAGATCTTTCTATCTTCTGATATCTTTTTCAATTTCTTTCTTCAAAGACTTGAAGTTTTTGCAAGCAGGTCTTTAACCTGTTGGGTTAAAGTCACCCCACAGTACTTTATGTTATTAGTGGCTATTGTGAAGGGTGTTGTTTTACTGATTTCTTTCTTGGCCCTTTTGTATCAGGTATACAGAAGGGCTTCTGATTTATTTGAGTTAATTTTGTACCCAGCCACTTTGCTGAAGGTGTTTATCAGCTTAAGGAATTCCCTGGTTGAATATTTGGGGTCACTCATGTATATTATCATATAACCTGCAAATAGTGAAACTTTGAGCTCTTCCTTTTTTGATTTGTATCCACTTGATCTCCTTTACTTGTCTTATTTCTCTAGATAAGACTACAAGTACTATGTTGAAGAGATATGGAGAAAGTGGTCAGTCTTTCTTGTCCATGATTTCAGTGGGATTGATTTAAGTTTCTGTCCATTGAGGCTGATGTTGGCTATGCGCTTGCTGTATATTGTCTTTGCTATGTTTAGGTATGTGCTTTTTATCCCTGATCTCTCCAAGACTTTAAACATGAATGGGTGTTGGACTTTGTCAAATGCTTTTTTGGCATCTAAGGAAATGATCATGTGGTTTTTCAGTTTGTTTATATGGTAGATTACACTGATGAATTTCCATATATTGAACCATCCTTCCATACCTGGGATGAAGCCTACTTAGTCATTGTGAATGACATCTTTTATGTTTTCTTGGATTTGGTTTGCAAGTATTTTTTTTTTCCAATGCAGTTTATTCAGGAACATTGAACAATCCTCAGACCCCGGGGAAAGCCAGCCCACAACTTAAATAGCCTCTGGGTAGCCAACCCAGGCGTGCCACGGGGGCAATGCAGATAGGTCCACATACATGGAAGCAAGCCAGATCCTCAGCCTTAGCCAAATGTGGAATTGTTCATGACAGAGAGCACTCACCATCGGGAAGGTGGAAGGCGGAAACCAGCTCCATCTTTAAGGCATAGCATTCCTCAGCTCTCTACAGTTCCCCCTTTTTGTTTTAGATGCGTCAGGCAAGAGTAGAGGTCTGATCTCTGATATTAGAAATAAATTGGGACTTTGTACAGATGTTCATTTAGGTGTCATCCACCCAAAGAGCATCAGACCTGTCCGATACCTTTTTCTCAGAGGCGGGACCTGGGGCATCAACCCGCATGCAATCAGACATGCTCTTCTCTGGGTCCAAAGCGGCTGACCCTGAGTGCAGTGCTTAGCCTCGCATCCTGAGCGTATCATTTTAGCTTTTTATGGTATCTAACCATGCTTGGGGGGAATGTCCTGCTTCAATGGCTGTAAAGGCCTGAATGATCATGGCTGCATCACACTGTTGTGGGACTCTAATCTTGCATATATACCACAGGAAAACCAAGGAGACCAACACCAGAAGGCCTGCTAACACTCCCATGCCCGCCCATTCCTTCAGATGATTCATGGCTGCAGCAATCCATGTTGATAATCCTGTGGCTAGTCCTGCATCCACTCCGGTAGAATTTACTGTGACAATGGCCACTCTCAGCTGCTCCATCGTAGTATCGAATTCTCCAGTCCAATTACCTAAAATATAGCTAGACAATTGTTTAGACAGATTTGCAGCACAGGAAAAATTCTCATGTTGTATGCTAGTGACACAAAGTAAGATCAGAAAGGAGAGGAGAACCTCCCCTATTAGTGGACTTGGGGAGTGGCATGCAAGCAGAGGGAGGAGGGAGGGTGGGATTGGGAGGAGAGGAGGGAGGGGCTTATGGGGGGATGCAGAATGAATAAAGTGTAATTGATGAAAAATTTAAGAAAAAAGGGAAAAAATAATTTAAGAACCTTAAATGACTTTCAAAATTGGAGGAAAACATGGAGTTAGTCAATTGGCATGGAGCACGTCTCGCCCCTGGGGGCAATGGTCTCCTGAACCTACTCAGACCTCGGACACCACCACTGCTAGTTCTAGAACTGATGCAGGATGTTCCAACGAGGGGTTAAGGCTTCTCATAATATTTCCTATAAGCCCACACCTGTTTGTCTATATCCCCCATTTTTATTCATTATTAGCCAGATAGAGCCAAGTAATTGTGGTAATGATACTTGCTTTTTTGCCCAATGCTGGTTTGCAAGTATTTTATTGAGTATTTTTACATCAATGTTCATAAGAGAGATGGGTCAGAAGTTTTTTTTTTTTTTGTTTCGTCTTTGTGTGGTTTAGGGATCAAGGTGACTGTGGCTTCATAGAATGATTTTGGCAAAGTTCCTTCTGTTTTTACTTTGTGGAATAGTTTGTAGAGAATTTGAATTAGCACTTCTTTGAAGGTTGGTAGAATTCTGCTCTGAAACCATCTGGACCAGGGCTTTTTTGGAAGGAAGAATGTTCATGACTGCTTCAATTTCTTTGGGGGATATAGGGCTATTCAATCTTTCTACCTGAGCATGACGTAATTTTCATAGATGGAATCTTTCAAAAAAAGTTGTCCATTTCTTTTAGATTTTCAAATTTTGTGACATATAGGCTTTGTAGTATGACCTAATGATTATTTGGCTTTTCTCAGTATCTGTAGTTATGTCCCCCTTTTCATTTCTGATTTTGCTGATTTGTATGGTTTTATCTGCCTTTTAGTTAGTTTGGCTAAGGGTTTGTCTACCTTGTTGATTTTCTCAAAGCACCAGCTATAGGTTTCATTGATTCTTTGAATTGTTTTATTTGTTTCTAATGATTGATTTCAGCCCTAATTTTGATCATTTCCAGCCATCTGTTCCTTTTGGGTGTATCTCCTTCTATTTTTTTCTAGGGCTTTCAGTTGGGCCATTGAGTTGCTTGTATTAGATGCTACAAATTTCTTCTTGAAGGCACTTAGTGCTATGAATTTTTCTCTGAGCACTGCTTTCATTGTGTCCCATAAATTTGGGTATGTTTTACCTTCATTTTCATTGAGTTCTAGGACGTCTTTAATTTCTTTATTTCTTCCCAGACCCAGCTGTTATTGAGTAGCAAGTTGTTAAGTTTCCATCTATGTGTAGGCTTTATGTTATTTCTATTGTTTTTGAGGTCCAGCTTTAGTTCATAGTGGTCAGATAGAATACAGGGGATTATTTCAATTTTCTTGTACCTGTTGAGGTTTGCTTTATGACCAACTATATGGTCTATTTTGGAGAAGGTTCCATGAGGTGCTGAAAAGAAGGTATACTCTTTTCAGTTTGGGTGAAAAGTTCTGTAGACATCTATTAGGTCCATTTGAATTAGGGCATCTGTAATTGCCTTTATTTCCCTATTTGGCTTCTGTCTAGATGATCTGTCCCTTGGTGAGAGTAGGGTGTTGAAGTCTCCTTCTATTAAGGCGTTGGGATTGATGTGTGATTTAGCTTTAATAATGTTTTCTTCATGAATGCAGTCACTCTTGTATTTGGGGCATAGATGTTCAGAATTGTGATGTCCTCTTGGTGGAGTTTTTCTTTGATGAGAATATGGTGCCCCTCCTTACCTTTTTGTTTAATTTTGGTTGAAAGTCTATTTTATTAGATATTAGGACGGCTACCCCACTATGTTTTCTGTGTCCATTTGCTTGAAAAACATTTTTCAAGCCCTTTACCCTGAGGTAGTGTTTATCTTTGTTGCAGAGTTGTGCTTCTTGGATGCAGGAGAATGTTGGATCCTGTTTCCACACCCTTCCTGTTAGTGTGTCTTTTTATTGGAGAGTTGAGTACATTGATGTTGATAGATAATAGTGACCAATGAATGTTAGTTTCTTTTATTGTGGAGTTGGTGGTCTTACTGTGATTCATTGATTGTTTTCTTTTAATTTTTGTAGGGACGTTATCTGTATCCTATATGTTCTTGGGTATAGTTGTTTTCATTGGATTGGAATTTTCCTTCTAGCATCTTCTGTAGAGCTGGTTTGCTGTGTAGAAATTGCATAAATTTAGTTTTATCATGGAATATTTTGTTTTCTCCATCTATGTTGATTGAAAGCTTTGCTGGGTATAGTAGTCTGGGTTGGCATCTGTAGCCCCTTAAAATCTACATGACATCTGCCCAAGCCCTTATGTGTTTCATAATTTCTGATGAGAAGTTTGGTCTGATTCTGATAGGTCTGCCTTTATATGTTACTTGGCCTTTTCCCCTTACAGCTTTTAATATTTTTTCTTTGTTCTGTAAATATAGTGTTTTGAAGTGACAAGAGAAGTGTCTTTTCTGGTCTAGTCTATTTGGTGGTCTTTAGGCCTCTTGTATATTAATGGATATCTTTTTCTTTAATTTGTAAAAATTTTCTTCTCATGATTTTCTTGAAAATATTTTCTGGAGTTTGGAGCCCAGATTCTTCTTTTTCATCTATTCCTATTACTCTTAGATTTCATCTTTTAAGGCGTCCTTGATTTCTTGGATGTTTTGTTTTTGGACCTTTTCCAATTTTACTTTTTTTTTTGAGAAATTCATCAGTTTCTGCAAGTATATCTTCAGTACCTGAGATTCTCTCTTTCATCCCTTGTATTCTATTGGTGATGCTTACCTTTGTGTTTTCTGATCTTTTCTCTAAGATCTTCAGTTCCAGGGTTTTCTCTTTTTGTGTTATCTTTATTGATTCTAATTCTGTTTTCACATCTGTGCCATTTCCTTCATCTGTTTGAATGTGGTTTCCTGTCTTTCCATGATGGCCTCTATTTTTCATTCATTTCCTCTCTATATGACACTAATTGTGCCTCTATTTGTTTGGCTGTTTTTGCCTGTCATTCTTTGAGAGCTTTGTTTGTTTCCTTTTTATATGCCTTTTTATAACTGCATAAGCCTAGAGTTGAGATAATTTTCTTGTGTTTCAGATGAATTAGTATGTCCATTGATTTTGGATCCTGTGCCCCTCAGATATGGTGTGCACTAGTCGCAGACATCTTGGATCTCCCCTGCTCTCCAGAATTTAAGGCAAAAGCCCACTGAAATTCTGAATATAAATGCATGGCTTGGCACATGTATTTCATTTCTCCAGACTCTGTAAAAGGGAGCATAACAGCCATTGTATGACCTTGTTACAAGACAACACTAAACAGAATCAACATTTCTACTTTAGCATATAGACCTTCATCTAGTAATTGAACCTTGACAATACACACACAATATCCAGTTTGACCAAGTTGGCCTATAACTGAAAACTTTCTCTCTAGCATTTCAGTGGGCTGCCATTTTGCAAAATCTCAAGACTCTGTGGACTTTTGTAATCTGGAACCACCTCTTTCCGTGTTATTGTAAGTTCTAGATTGGCTTGCTCTGAAAGCTCTCTATTTTGATTCAAAGATTCTTCCAACCTCTGTTCTATGGCCTTTAATTTAGCATCTATTTTCTCAGTCTCTTATTTCTCAAAGTCTGTCTTATCTTGATCTCTCCCAAAGAGGATATATAAAACTGAAATTATCATTGAAAAAAATTATTTGTATGCTAAGAGAAACAAACTCAAATGGTACTCAGAAGCACTGTGTCATTGTGTCTTCCTCCATCTCAAATCCTTTCCCTAAGATTTTTACATTTTGAGATACAGGTTCCCTTTCAGACCTTAGCAGTTCAGATGTTTGAGGCTTCTCTGTGTGTCTCTTGCTCCTGCTTCCAGGGAGAGGAAATTTTGAACTCCTAGTTTAGGAACTGCCTTTGCTTTGTTTTAAAGGACATAACTAAAAAATAAAAATAAAATAAAACAAACAACAACAACAAAAACAAAAAACACCCAAAACAAACAAAAAAAACTGCTCTATGGTTTTACTTTCTATATAAGTTCTTGCTAGATAACAGTAAATTCTGCCCCACTCTGGAGCCATGTGTTGTAGATTATCAATATTTATTATTGATTTATCTTTTACTTAATCAACCCCACCAGAGACTTGGAATTATTTAATTCATCTAGAGCACAAGGCAGGGCAATAGTTACTGCATCCTAAACCTCCAAGCTTCCTCCCAATCAGATTTCCCACATTACACTTACTTTTAGTCATATCTTAGGTCTGGTTCATCTCTCAGGTTCATCTAAATCCTTTCCTGCCACCCTCTGTTCTCCTACTCCCACTCGCTTCTTTCTCCTCCACTTTGGACCAAGATGTCCCACTCTATTCTCTCCATTGCTCAGCATTGTGGCTGGTTGTTTTATTGACAATGAAGAGAACAAATTAGTGGCATGTTTACACAAACTTGAGACAGGTGATGCTTAGAATAGACATCATCATGCAATGTCTATAATGAAACCATATAGTGGGGTAGAGAAATCAGCATTTGAATGATCAAGGGTAAACTGTGTACATTCTACAAGAACATTATATCAACAGTCACCATTTAGTAATTGTGTCTATCATCTACATTGAATAAGGCAAAGGAAGAAATAAAAGCACTTCAGAGTGCACCACAAAATCCTGACTTTTTGAACTGTGTTTCAAACATGAAGTAAAATAGAACTTCAAATGAACTAATTTAATCTTCATGAAAGATAAAGTTATGTAGGACAGTCTATTATACATGATGCAACTATTGAAGAGTTACTTACATTTCATCAATTCAGAAAGATTATGTTGTCACAACAACTAAGTGGAAGTGCTGAAAAAAAACAGTAATTGTCCAGGACATGGGTCCTAGTCAACAGTATGTTGCATGTGTTATTGTTGCTATTTTAAAAAAAGTTATAAATAAAAAGGAAAGTTTAAACAACAAAAGATGCTTAGATTTTAAAAAGCAATCAGCTCCATCTTTTCCCTGTGTATCAACGTAGGGGAAAGGACCTTTCCCTGCTTACTATCATCTTCTTCATAAAGGACTCTGAAGCTTCTTTTTCTTGATTTCTCTGTGATTTGGACATTTTTAAGTGGTCAAGCCAGGACTAAAACCATTAAAACAGTCCTGAATTTAGCCTAAGATTTTCCTGAGGCAGAAACCTATTATTTAGAGGAAAATGAGTGTACTTAATTCATAGCATTCATTTTGTGACCTTATTCTGACCATAATGCCTTTTTCTGGACCATGTTATTGTGTAGCAGTATAAAAAGAACATTTTATGTTTCTTTGTAATACTGTATAGAATTTAATAGGGTATTAACTTGCCACGACCCTATGCCAACATTCTTTATAGAGTCTCAAAACATACCACCTTCATATCCAAACACAGGTAAAGGTGACTTTACTCACCATAATTGAATATGTTCTTAGAAAATAAGTAAAGCATTATTGCAAAGATAATAAAAAAATTCAAAGGATTGAGGCTTTCTATATTACTTGGTTTCTACATGAAGAGGAAAAGTAAAATATGTTTAATGAAGTTAAACTTGAAGAAATTAAGAGTCGATGGGAAGGAAGAAGAAATCAAACTGGAAGAATTAATAGAAGGAGGGACGAAGAGAAGAGGAAAGGAAGGTAGAAAGGGAAAGAGCCAGGAAGGAAGGGAAGCAGGAAAAAAAGGATTCTACTCTCTAACAACTATTTATTGGACACTTAGACAGTTACTACTTTTAAGTGCTATTTTTGGTATTCTATTGTATTACGTTTAGTAAGTTCTATATGCCTTGATTTGGATCATAAAATCTGAATTACAAACAAGCTATGTGTTTGTAATGCCCTCAAAAACCCAGTTCCAATCCAAGAGATATACCAGGGAAGGTAGAGAATGTTCCCACTGTTCCTGTCATGAGGCTTTAATCACATATTAAGGATAAAAGTAAAATAATAGAGCCAAAATCCCTCCTTAATTGCAACTGGAATTTAATGTAGTTTCTCTGAGAGGACTCTCATCTCCCCCGGGGTTTGAACAATTTCTTGCCCATGACTTTCTGAGATACAATGCTGTACACCTTTTTTACTAGCTAGTGTGTTCATACTTCTATTTATATCCTATGTCAGCTTTAAAAAGTGTTTTTAGAAACTGTATTCTTTTCTTTTTTGACAGGTACAGAACATTTCTGGTGTATGTGGTGTGTATAGGATAATATTACCTGAATATAAGACTACTTTGATTTATTTCCTAATTCTTTTTCACATTTGTTCATATGTGATCTATATACACTGTTTAGAAATCATTTTTGACACAAATTGTGATGATATATTTTTCTAAAATATTTATTGATACAAAAGAGACTAATCTCTCAGATATGCAACCAAATTATTGACACTCCTTGAAATCGTTTGAATTTTGATTTAAACTTCTATCCTACTGTTTACTCAATTTGTTTAAGTTTAAATTGTTTCTATGACAAAATGTTAATCACTGTACTTTCTGTTGGATTTTCTATGTGATAAGCCCTTTCAAGCTAAGACAAATTCACAAATTTAATACTATATTTTGTATCCTTCAATGCTCCAGAGTAAGAATAATGTCCATGTGTAATATCTGTTTCTTGAAAGTAGCAAAAAGTTGAAAGCAGACTTCACCACCACCACCAGCAAATCCATAAATGTTGGAAAAGCATGTTAGTATAGGCTAATAACATACACATTCATTTTCACTACTCTTCTGGATAATCTGGAGTCAATAAAGTAACTTCCTCCTCTGTAAAACTCTGTTAAAGGTTGTTGGAAAGAATCACTTATTTCTTTCCCATACCGTGTTTTCTGTGCTTTTTGATGCACACAGAGAAAGTCCCTTCCTTAGGCACAGAGGTAGAGATAGAGGAGACTGGCACAGACTCAGAACCAAAAGATGCACAATACATCAAACAGAACTAAGGCTAGACAGACACACACAACAGGCAACAGACACATCAGTCACAACCAACTACAGACAGGTAGAAAACAGGGAGAGAAACGAAGAATTCATTTTGGGGCTTATTGTTTGTCAAACCAATCTGAAAAATAATTTATGTCTTTGGTCCTTAACGTGACATCTACACATTTTGATACCTCCTCTGTGGTTTCTTTAATCATTACTTGAAATAGCAAATTTTTGTTTTTTATTTTCTCCCAATGGAAACTCTCATATATCTTCTGTAGCTTCATGTGTATTGTCTCTAGCAGTTAAAAATCAATGAGAAACAAACTATTAATAGTCAGCAAATTTTAACCATAAAATTTGGTTGCTGGATAGTGCTGTTGATTCTAAGCAGATGTTTAACAGTAGGCTTATTGCTTCTATATTCATCTTGACAATGTAACAAATCATAACAATGAAATGATACAAATAATCTCCACTGATAACTATAAATGTAATTATCATTTGTACATACCAGATTAAGAATATTAAAAACACATAATAAATTGGAATTGAATTTTTTTATTATTATTATTTTACACTTTATTCATTTTGTATCCCCCCATAAGCTCCTCCCTCCTCCCCTCCCGATTTTAAAACTAATTTTAAATCTTCTTACTATGGCTTCTATTTTTTTCTGTAAAGAGTGGGGAATATGTACTCACTGTATGATTATCTTTTCTTCATAATACTAGGAGAGCAGTGTCTACAAGCTTTTTGTTGTTGTTGTATTGGAACAGGAGGACTACATGGGTATTTATCTAATCAAGTTCCAGAGCTCATTAGAATAGGATAGTCACATCATCCAAGAGAAATCCCAGCTGGTTTCATATATTTTATCTGACATTAAGTTGAAGAAGTAATTTATGTTTTCTAGCAGACATGAATGGAACCACTTAAAATGAAGTCAGATGATGCAGGAACACCTAGAAGTCGGGTTCTGGGTTTCAGTCTCTGCATTTATAGGTTATGAATGTGTCACTTAGAAACCTGTTTGTTCATGGAAATTACTTTATTGTTTTTCTTGTCCAAATACACATTTATTTTTGTCAGTCAATTTTTTAAATAAAACATAAGTCTAGTAAAAAGCATTTAAATAATTAAAACATTTCAAATATATAATAAAAATAAGTGAGAGTATAAAATTGAACTGTCTTGTCAGGGTCAGATAGAAGGGGAGAGAGACCTCCCATATACATGGACTTGAAAAGGGGCATAGGAAGAGATGAGGCAGGAAGAGTGGGATTGGGAGGGGATGGGAGAGGGACTTCAACTGGGATACAAAGTGAATAACCTGTAATTAATATAAAAATAAAAATGTAATTGAAAAAATTGAACTGACTTTAATTTTTTATAACAATGCTGAGTAGCCAATTAAGAGTAAAAATATGGGGGCAGGGCAAGATGGCGGCACCGGGAGGACTCTCATTCTGACCAGCAGAACAGCAGGATCCAATGACCAGCAATCAGAACTCTCAGCCATAAAACACAAGTGAATGTGTTTTCCAGGTGAGAGGATACCCCATGGTGGGGGGGGGGGATTCAATCAGCTTTAACTCACCCGGCTAAACCACTGAAGAGATCCGGTTCTTCCAGACATTTGGTCGCCAGCCCAGAGCCACACACCAGTGTGCTCTGGTCACGGTCCCAGACTGAACTGTGTGCATCACAACATCAAAGACTGGAATTTCCAGTTGAGAGATAACCCCACGGTGCAGGGAACGATTGGGACCAACCTTAGGTCACCCAGACATCCCCTGAAAAAGACTCAGGTTCCACGGGCAGCCCAGGAGCCAGGCCAAAGCCAGAGCCGGGGACCCAGGCACCAACACAGAGCCCTGCCTGCAAACCTGATTCACTGCCTCAGATAGAACTGTAGGTCCCAGGGCACCAGAGACTGAGTTTCACTGTCGGGTACAAACCCACAGGGAGGGAAACAGCTGGTCTGATCTCAGAGCACTTAGCCAATACCACCACCCCGAAAAGGTATCGGAAAAAATTACCCAGTTTAGGCAGACACCCAGGCTCCCAAAGGCCAGAAAGGCAGAGCCATGCACGTCTGTACCTGTGGGTTCTACTTGCCATCCTAGACAGAATGGCAGTCCCCCAAGTAATGACTGGGTGTCCCTGTCAGTAGGAAACCCCACAGTGGGGGGATCATCAAGACTAACGCTCAGGACACCCAGCACCAAAAGACTTTCTGGATTCATGCAGACTCTAGGCTCTAGCCTTCTACTGCAGGCAGCAGTACTGTGCTCACTCGCCATTTTTGAGTACCACTAGGGCACTGGGGCACACAGCTGCATCCTCAGACCTACAAAAGCCAGAGAGCCATTTCAGCAGCCCTCAGACACTGTGCCAAGGATCAACCAGTTATCCCTAGCTAGACTGACAAAACTGGGAATCCCTGGTCCTTCCAGAGGGCTGCACCCAAGAATTACACCTTAAGAGCAACAGCTGCTGCTCAATAAATTCAGAGCAAGAAATCCAGCAGCAGGACAGCCATCACCAGGACCTCTCCTGAGGAGAGGTGAGCCTTCCTGAATACCACAGTTACCATAGAGGTCCATACACCTGAAGTGAACTGTGACAATTTCTGAGAAGCACCACTATTCAGTTGACCATACCCAAAAAGCAGAGGAGAACTTCAGAACCCCGCCAAGTGGATTCTCCCCACCCCAGGACTCAGCAGGCACCAGAAATTAACAGACAACACCTGAGACAGAGAGATGGGTAGAGGCCAGCGAAAAAGTACAACCAACAAAAGGCAAAACAACATGGCATCCTCAGAACCCAGTTATCCTGGGGCAAGTAGCCCTGGACACCCTAACATAAGTGAAATTTGAGAAGATGACCTAACATATATGCTAATGAAGAAGTTAATGGAGGAAGTAAATAAAATGCATAAAGTATAAGGGGAAGATATAATAAAACAGATTATGGTCATCCCTAAAGAAATACAGGAAGATGCAGCCAAACAGTCTGTGTTACTTAAAGAAATAAAAGAAACAGAGGAACGAACGCTCAAACAAACAGCTGAAGGAATTGAAAGAAAAACAGGAAAATACAGACAGACAGGTAAAGGAAATCAACAAAACGGTTCAAGATCTGAAGATAGAATTGGAAGATTAAAGAAAACACAAATGGAGGAAATCACGGGGAGGGAGAACCTACGAAAGAAAACAGGAACTACAGAGGTAAGCATAACCAACAGACTAAAAGAGAAGGAAGAAAGAATCTCAGGTGTGGAAGATACAATGGAAGAAATCGATGTATCCGTCAAAGAAAATAATAAATCTAAAAAAATTCCTGACACAAACCATCCAAGAAATCCAAGACAACATAAAAAGACAAAACCTAAGAATAATAGGAATAGAGGAAAAAGAAGATTCCCTGCACCAAGGCCCAGAAAATATTTTCAACAAAATCAATGAAGAAAAATTCCCCAATTTAAAGGGGAAGCCTATAAGAATACAAGAGGCCTACAGAACACCCAACAAATTTGACCAGAAAAGAAAATCCTCCCGTCATGTAACAATCAAAACAGTAAGTATACAGAACAAAGAAAAAAAATACTAAAAGCTGTAAGGGAAAAAGGCCAAGTAACATATAATGGCAAACCCATCAGAATGACACCTGACTTCTCAACAGAAACTATGAAAGCCAGAAGAGCCTGGACGGATATCATGCAGAGCCTTAGAGAACACAGATGTCAGCCATAGGCTACTGTACCCAGCAAAACTTTCAGTCCTCATAGACGGAGAAAACAAGATATTTAATGACAGAAACAAATTTAAACAATACCTACACACAAATCCAGCATTACAGAAGATACTAGAAGGAAAAATACAACCCAAGAAAACTAACTACTTTCAAGAAATCATAGGAAATAAACAACCTCACTACAGCAAAACAAAAGTAGCCAAACACACAAACATACTACCATGGTCAACATCAATATCAAAGGATCTAACAGCCACTGGTCATTAATCTCCCTCAATACCAGTGGACTCCATTCTCCTATAAAAAGACACAGACTAACAGAATGGATGCATAAACAAGACCCAACAATCTGTTGCATCCAAGAAAAACACTTAAATCACAAAGATAGACATTACCTGAAAGTAAAGGGCTGGAAGACGGTTTTTTTCCAAGCAAATGGACCCAAGAAGCAAGCAGAAGTAGCCATTCTAATATCTAATAAAGTAGATTTCCAATCAAAATCAATCAAAAGAGATAGAGGACACTTCATATTCAACAAGGGAAAAATCCACCAGGAAGATATCACAATCCTGAACATCTATGCCCCAAATGCAAGGGCACCCACATTTGTAAAAGGGACTTTAATAAAACTTAAATCACACATAGACCCCCACACAATAATAGTGGGAGACTTCAACACCCCACTCTCAACGAAGGAGAGGTCAACAAAACAGAAATTAACCAAAGAAACAATAACTCTGACAGAGGTCATGAATCAAATGGACCTCACAGACATCTACAGAACCTTTCACCCAAACACAAAAGAACTTACCTTCTTCTCAGCACCTCATGGAACCTTCTGTAAAATAGACCATATAATTGGTCACAAAGAAAGCCTAAACAGATACAAGAAGATTGAAATAATCCCTTGTATCCTATCTGATCACCATGGACTAAAACTGGACCTCAATGACAAAAATAGCAAAAGGCCTACACACACATGGAAACTGAACAACTTGCTTCTAAATGACATCTGAGTCAGAGAAGAAATAAAGAAAGAAATTAAAGATTTCCTACAATTCAATGAAAATGAAGGCACAACATACCCAAAATTATGGGACACAATGAAAGCAGTGCTAAGAGGAAAGTTCATAGAACTAAGTGCCTTTCAAAAAGAAATTCGAAACATCTCATGCAAGCAGCTTAATGGCTCACTTAAAAGCCCTAGAAAAAAAAAAAGAAGCAGACACACCAAAGAGGAATAGACAGCTGGAAATAATTAAAGTCAAGGCTAAAATAAATTAGAAACAAATAAAACAATTCAAAGAATCAATGAAACCAAGAGCTGGTTCTTTGAGAAAATCAACAAGATAAACAAACCCTTAGCCAAACTAACTCTGCCTAAAAGGCAGACAGAAAATATCCAAATCAACAAAACCCGAAACGAAAAGGGGGACATAACCACAGACACTAAAAAAAAAAATTCCAAACAATAATTAGATCTTACTTCCAAAGTCTATATGCCACAAAATTTGAAAATGTAAATAAAACGGACAATTTTCTTGACCAATTCTACATGTCAAAGCCCAATCAAGACCAGGTAAACCAATTAAATAGTCCTTTATCCCCTACGGAAATAGAAGCTGTCATCAAAAGTCTACCAAGGAAAAAAAAAAAAAAAAGACCAGTGCCAGATGGTTTAAGTGCCGAATTCTACCAGACCTTCAAAGAAGAGCTAATACCAATACTCTTCAAACTATTCCACAAGATAGAAACAGAAGGAACACTACCAAACTCATTCTATGAAGCCACAGTCACCTTGGTACCTAAACCTCACAAAGACTCAACAAAGAAAGAGAATTTCAGGCCAATCTCCCTCGTGAACATTGATGCAAAAATACTCAATAAAATACTTGCAAACTGAATCCAAGAACACATCAAAGACATCATCCACTATGACCAAGTAGGCTTCATCCCAGGCATGCAGGGGTGGTTCAATATATGGAAATCCATCAATGTGATCCACCACATAGACAAAATAAAAGAGAAAAACCACATGATCATCTCCTTAGATGCTGAAAAGGCATTTGACAAAATCTAACATCCATTCGTGTTTAAAGTATTGGAGAGATCAGGGATACAAGGCACATACCTGAACATAGTAAAGGAGATGTACAGCAAACCTATATCCAACATCAAACTCGATGGAGAGAAACTTAAATCATTCCCACTGAAATCAGAGACAAGGAAAGGCTGTCCACTCTCTCCCTCTCATTTCGACATTGTTCTTGAAGTCCTAGCTAGAGCAATAAAACAATTGAAGGAGATCAAGGAGATACAAATTGGAAAAGAAGTCAAAGTATCACTATTTGCAGATGACATGATACTATACCTGAGTGACCCCAAAAACTCTACCAGGGAACTCCTAAAGCTGATTAACACCTTCAGCAAAGTGGCTGGATACAAAATTAACTCAAAAAATCAGTAGCCTTCCTCTATACAAAGGACAAAACGGCTGAGAAAGAAATTAGGGAAACAACACCCTTCACAGTAGCCACAAAGGACATAAAGTACCTTCGTGTGAACCTAACCAAGCAACTCAAAGAATTGTATGAAAAAAATATCCAGTCTCTGAAGAAAGAATTAGAAGAAGATATGAGAAAATGGAAAGATCTCCCATGCTCATGGCTTGGCAGGATTAATATAATAAAAATGGCCTTCTTACCAAAAGCAGTCTACAGATTCAATGCAATTCCCATTAAATTATCAACACAATTCTTTATAGACCTTGAAAGAAAAATTCTCACCTTCATATGGAACAATAAGAAACCCAGAATTGCTAAAACAATTCTCTACACTAAAAAGATCTTCAGGAGGTATCTCCATCCCTGATCTCAAGCTGTACTATAGAGCAACAATACTAAAAACTGCATAGTACTGGCATAGAAACAGACTGGTGGATCAGTGGAATCAAAGAGAAGACCCTGACATCAATCCACATACTTATGGACACCTGATATTTGACAAAGATGCCAAATCCATTCAATGGAAAAAAGACAGCATCTTCAACAAATGGTGCTGGTCTAACTGGAAGTCTGCATGTAGAAAAATGCAAATAGATCCATACTTATCACCCGGTACAAAACTAAAGTCCAAGTGGATCAAAGACCTCAACATAAAACTAGACACACTAAACCAGAAGCTGGAAACAGCCCAGATGCCCCTCAGTGGAAGAATGGATGCACAAATTGTGGTATATCTACACAATGGAATATCACTCAGCAATAAAAAAAAAACAAGGAAATCATGAAATTTGCAGTTAAATGGTGAGCCTGGAAAAGATCATCCTGAGTGAGCTATCCCAGAAGCGGAAAGATGCACACGGTATATACTCACTCATATAGACATATAATATAGGATAAACCTACTAAAATCTGTACTCCTAAAAAAACTAATCAAGAGGGAGGACTCTTGCTAAAATGCTCAATTCCTATCAAGAAAGGCAAAGAGGCTGGACATCAGAAGAAGGAGAAAAGAGGTAACAACTCAGGAGCCTGACACAGAGGACCTCTGAAAATCACTGCCCTGCAGACTTTCAATATAGATACTGAGAATTATGGGCAAGCTTTGGGCAGAGTGCAGGGAATCTTAGGAAAGAAGTGGGAAATAGTAAGATCTGGAGAGGACAGGAACTCCACAAGGAGAACAACAGAACCAAAAAAAAAAAAAAAATCTGAGCACAGGGCTCTTTCCTGAGACTGCTATTCCAACCAAGGACTATGCATGAAGATAACCTAAGACAGTTCAGTATCCAAATGGGTTCCATTGTGATAGGAGCAGGCATGAACTGATTGGCCTGCTCTTTAGTTTCCTCCCCCTGAGGGGGAAGCAGCATTACCAGGCCACAGAAGGAGACAATGCAGCCACTCCTGATGAGACCTAATTGACTCGGATCAGATGGAAGGAAAAGAAGTCCTCCCCTATCAGTGGACTTAGGGAGGGGCATGCAGGCAGAGGGTGGAGGAAGGGAGGGGTTGGGTTGGGAGGAGAGAGGGAACCACGGGGGGGGATACAAAGTGAGTAATGTGTAATTAATAAAGGAAAAATATTAAAAAAAAAGAAAGTGCCTTCCCCACTGAAAGTGTAAAATTTTAAAATTTATCAGAAACTACCATCAATCTCTTCCACATTTTTCTGATGGCATTTATCATTTTCTTATTTCTGAAAGTGCAAACTACAGGATTTAGCAATGGTGTCAGGACATTGACAAATATAAGCATATTTTTTTTTCAAAGATGAATGCAGATATAGGTCTTGCATATATTAATATACATGGGACAAAGAACAAAAGCACAACAGTTATATGTGATCCACAGGTGGAGAGAGCTTTATGCCGACCTTCAGAACTGTGAGCTTTCAGAGAAAACAAGATAACACCATAGGAGACAAGCAATAAGGAAAGGATTATGATGCATATAGCCCCACTGTTGGCAAACACCAAAATGACAAAATGTATGTGTCAGTGCAGGCAAGCTTCAGTAATGGGAACAAATCACACATGTAATGATCAATGACATTGGCTCCATATAAAGGCAGCTGCAATGTGAATATAATTTGTACAATAGAATGCAAAAAGCCTCCTGCCCAGGATGCTAGCACCAAAATGCCACAGAGCCTCCTGGTCATGATGCAGAGTAGTGAAGGGGCTTGCAAATTGCCACATAGTGGTCATAGGCCATGGATGTCAGGATAATCACTTCTGCCCCAGTGAAGAAGTGGACTGTAAAGAGTTGTGTCATACAGCATTCAAAAGAGATAGTCTTTCTTCTATAGAAGCAGTCTATAATTATCTTGGCTGTGACAGTAAAAGAAGTACATGCATCCAGGAAGGACAGAAATGCCAAGAAGAATTATATGGGAGAGTTCAGGAGTGCAGGGCTGTAGATGATGGTCACCACAATTATCATGTTGTCCCCTATAGTTGCAAGATAGATCAATAAAAATATGACAAATAGTATTTTCTCCACATTTGGATTCTGTGAAAGCCCCAGGAGTATGAACTCAGTGACACAGCTCTGGTTTTGCATGATTCACAAGAAGGCAGTAAAACATATGACTCCCAATTATTAGAAAAAATATTGCTTCTTATAAATTTATGGTTTTGCAATAAAAAAGATGGCACACACTTTAAACATTACATTGATTGAGTCTATTACAATTTAAAATAAAACATTAGAAAAATTTAAAGGCTATAGTTGTGTAACCTGAAGAATTGAAGCAAAGGTGGATTATTAAATAATTGAAAGTAGTCACAATTCAAATATTGTATGCAAAGCTCTTTACTTGTGTGAGTAGAAATAAATGTCCCATCTTTGAATTATTAGCTTTTAAAAATCTGATTCTTCAAGAGAAATATTAAAACAATATTGAAACTGTAACTTAGATATGAAAAAAGACCAGAATTTCTAAATCATGGCTGTAGTCTTCATGGAGTGAGGGGGCTGAGCAGCCTGTATTGACTTGTCCAAAGAATACTCCTCATAAACCAAAAGAAGGAGAGACAAATGTACCTTTGGATGCAAACCAAAACATTGGCTACTTTTAAAACTTATTTTATACTAGAAAGCAGATTTTAACCTCAAATGACTGATTTTTCACACACACACACAAAAATCTGTAAGAAACATCTAGCACTTCAAAACATGAATATATTGGAAGAGCTGAAGTTTCACTTCTACTCCATTTTAAAGTGTGACTAGAACAATATGCAAAATACTATGTTGTCATCACAAAAAAATCACCCCCCAAAAAGATTTTTATTATTATTATTAATAATGAGTTATATTAATTAGTGTTTTTTTCCTTTTATTATTATTTTTTTACACTTTATTCACTTTGTATCCTCCCATAAGCCCCTCCCTCCTCCTGTCCTGATCCCACCCTCCTTCCCCCTTCTTCATGCATGCTTCTCCCCAAGTCCACTGATAGGAGAGGTCCTCCTCTCCTTCCTTCTGATCTTAGTCTATCAGATCACATCCCGAGTGGCTGCATTGTCATCTTCTGTGGCCTGGTAAGGCTGCTCTCTGCTCGGGGAGAGGTGATCAAAGAGCAGGCCAATCAGATTGTGCTGCAGACACTCCCTATTCCCATTACTATGTAAGCCACTCGGACACTAAACTGCCATGGATTAGATCTGCGCAGGGTTTCTAGGTTATCCCCATGCCTGGTACTTGGTTGAAGTATGGGCCTCTGGGAAGACCCCTGTGTTCAAATCTTCTAGTTCTGTTGCTCTCCTTGTGGGGTTCCTGTCCTCTCCATAACCTACTATTTCCCACTTCTTACATAAGATTCCATGCACTCTGCCCAACAGTTGGCCATAAAGTCTCAGCATCTGCTTTGATAGTCTGCAGGGCAGAGCCTTTCAGAGGCCCTCTGTGGCAGGTTCCTAGGTTGTTTCCTGCTTTCTTCTTCTTCTGATATCCATCCTCTTTGCCTTTCCGGATGGGGATTGAGCATTTTAGTCAGGGTCCTCTCTCTTGATAAGTTTCTTTAGATGGACAGATTTTAGGTTTATCCTGTAAGTCTATATGAGTGAGTATATACCCTGTGTGTCTTTTTGCTTCTGGGACAGCTCACTCAAGATGATCCTTTCCAGGTCCCACCATTTACCTGCAAATTGCATGATTTCCTTATTTTTCATTGCAGAGTAATACTCCATTGTGTAGATGTACCACAATTTCTGCATCCACTATTCAGTTGAGGGGCATCTGGGCTGTTTCCAACTTCTGGCTATTACAAGTAAGGTTGCTACAAACATGGTTGAGCAAATGTCCTTATTGTGTACTTGAGCCTCTTTTGGATATATGCCTAGGAGTGGTATGGCTGGATCTTGAGGAAGCACTATTCCTAGTTGTCTGAGAAAGCGCCAGATTGATTTCCGGAGTGGCTGTACCAGTTTACATTCCCACCAGCAGTGGAGGAGGATTCCCCTTTCTTCACAACCTCTCCAACATGTATTGTCACTTGAGTTTTTCATCTTGGCCATTCTGATGGGTGTAAGGTGAAATCTCAGGGTTGTTTTGGTTTGCATTTCCCTGATGGCTAATGAGGTTGACCATTTCTTCAAGTGTTTCTCTGCCATTTGATATTCCTCTGCAGAGAATTCTCTGTTTAGCTCTGTTCCCCATTTTTTAATTGGATTACTTGGTTTGCTGCTTTTCAGCTTCTTTAGTACTTTATATATGCTGGATATTAGCCCTCTGTCAGATAAACGGTTAGTGAAGATTCTTTCCAAATCTGTAGGCAGTTGTTTTGATTTGATGATGGTGTCCTTTGCTTTACAGAAGCTTTTCAGTTTCATGAGGTCCCATTTATTGATTGTTGTTCTTAGAGCCTGTGCTGTTTCTGTTCTGTTCAGGAAGTTGTCCCCTGTACCAATGAGTTCTAGGGTATTCCCCACTTTTTTTTCTAGCCAATTTAATATGTCTGGTTTTATGTTGAGGTGTTTGATCCACTTGGACTTCAGTTTTGTGCAGGGTGATAAGTATGGATCTATTTTCATTTTTCTACATGTAGACATCCAGTTGTACCAGCATCATTTGTTGAAGATGCTGTCATTTTTCCACTGTATGGTTTTGGCATGTTTGTAAAAAATCAGGTGTCCATAAGTGTGTGGGTTTATTTCTGGGTCTTCTGTTTGATTCCATTCATCCACCATTCTGTTTCTATGCCAGTACCATACAGTTTTTATAACTGTTGCTCTATACAGCATAGGATCAGGGATGGAGATACCCCCAGAAGATCTTTTATTGTAGAGGATTGTTTTAGCAATTCTGGGTTTCTTGTTATTCCATACGAAGTTAAGAAATTTTCTTTCCAGATCTGTAAAGAATTGTGTTGGCAATTTGATTGGAACTGCATTAAATCTGTAGATTGCTTTTGGTAAGATGGCCATTTTTACTATGTTAATCCTGCCAAGCCATGAGCATGGGAGAACTTTCCATCTTCTCATATCTTCTTCTAATTCTTTCTTCAGAGACTTGAATTTTTTTTCATACAAGTCTTTGACTTGCTTGGTTAGGTTCACACCAAGGTACTTTATGTCCTTTGTGGCTATTGTGAAGGGTGTTGTTTCCCTAATTTCTTTCTTAGCCCTTTTGTCCCCAAAAAGATTTATAAAGAAATAAATACAGAAAATTTTAGTGCTCGGGTCTCAGGCTCCTGGCCAGGAATATGTGACAGAAGTTTTTGTTACTATTTTCTTTGTACACTGTTTTTATATAAGTTACAAGGTCAAACCAACAAGGAATTATTAACCTAGAATTTTATATTTATACACACACACACACACACACACACACACATATATATATATATATATATATATATATATATATATATATATATATATGTTCCAAGACTCTTGATCTCTTTAAGAAATCAATTCTTTTGAACAGGGAGCTTTTTTCTTAGTTATAGCTGCATTGACAGATATTCTTTCAATTTTCTTCCTCTGTGTTAATATTAAAGCATTTTCTTATTCTCTTCCAGTGTAAATGAGGAATTTTGACAAACACAACAGAAAATGATGAATGCTCAGGTGATGGACCAAAAACACACAAATGAAAATTGGTAACGATGCATATCTGTAAAAGAGAAATCATTCATTGAATTTGAATTACATTTTTTAGACTTAATCATTTGATACTCAGTCATGAATTGTTTACTTGTTAAATAAATACTATTTGATAAGGTAATAAGACACATAGTTACAAATTTGCTTATAGAGAGTTTACATGTTTATCTTTAAGGATTATGAAAAAAGTCAAATGGAAAAGTGTGAAAATGTTATTCATAGTCACATGACCTCAAAATTCTATGTTCAGTTTCAATTCATTCACTTGAAAACCTATCTGCATTTTACATAAATATCTCTTTAATACACACTAAGGTAATTATCTGTCTTATGTATTCATTTTCCCTACTTGCCATGGCTTCAAAGAACATCTATTGCCTTTCCTGTCTACACGCCTGAAATTTCATAATAAATATGATTTGTGAATAATTCTATGGAAATATATAAAATATATGTGGAAAAATACATAATTACTATTTCAAATCTGTGAGTAAAAATAATCCAATTGTATTGTGAAGAAAATGTGACAATTTTAATGACTACAATTTAATTATTTTAATGACTACAATTTAAAGAGAACAGAAAATTTTCACTTACTAATGACTCTACAATGAGGTGCTGCTGTATTTAATTTAAAATAAAGGGCCATTGCATGATGTTCTCAGAGCAGTTACACACTAGATTCTATAATCTGAAATCTGAATCTGTTAACAGGCTTCTCCAATTTTCTCTTTCATCACCCAATCCTATTTCCCTAGCCACCAACTCCCACAGTTATCCACCTGTACCCTGATGGACACCGTGGCCAAAAGACGCAGGTGGGCAATCTTCACTATACCTCCTCTCTTCCAAACATAATCTAGCAGGCTCATCCCAAGCCCTGTTGCAGACCACATGCCTTAGGTTTGCTTCCCTTTCTGCACCATTTGCATTGGATTCTGCAGATCCTAATGGCATACCCTGCTTCTCTGCTTCCTGTGGACCCGCTCAGCTACCTCTTCTACTCCACTTCCATTCCCAGGTGTCATCTCTCTAACACCTAGAAACATTTTTCTCAGAACCCCAGTATACACAAGCAGCCTGGGCAACCCACAGTCATTCTCCTGAGAACTAGAGAAGGCAACAGATACCAATGAAATGAACAGCCACCCAATGAACACAAGAACAGATATCAGCACCAAGAATAATAATCATGCAAAATTTAAAAGCCTAGTTCCCAGTGCAAACACAAAATCAACAACAGCCAGGAAAATATGTCTCAACTAGATATCAGGAAATTTACTACAATAGGCCCTGAGAAATGCATCATAGCTGAAACACGAGACAAAGACCTTAAAATAGCTTTTATGGGTAGAGGTCCTTAAACAGGAATTAAGTAAATACCTTGAAAAATTATGAAAACACAAACAGTAGAATGAAATGAATAAAAATAGTACAACACGTGAAAGTGTAAATAGAACCCCAAAATAAAACTGAGGACCTTCGAATCCCAGAACACATAAAAAAAAAATCATTCACCATGTTCAAGTAGGTTTCATTCCCTATATGTGGGATGTTTCAACATATGAAAATCTGTCAAAATAATCCAATATATAAACAACCTGAAAGAAAAAGAAAAGAAATGACATATTATTATCTCAATAGATACTGAAAAAGCCATTGACAAAAATCCAACACGCCCTCATGATAAAAATCTTGGAGAGAAAATGTAGGAAAGGGACATACCTAAACATTAAATACAATTTATAGCAAGCCTATTGTCAACCTCAAATTAAAGGAGAGAAACTTAAAGCATTTCTACTAAAATTAGAGACAAGACAAGGATGTCCACTCTCTCCATATCTATTCAACACTTGAAGTCTTAGCTGGAGCAATAACACAACTGACAGACAGCAAAGTAATACAAATTGGAAAGACAGAAGTCAAAGTATCACTATTTTCAAATGATATGAGAGAATACATGAGTGACCCAAAAATTCTATCAGGGAACTCCTACAACTGATAAACTCTTTCACTGAAGTGGCTGGATACAAGATTAACTTAAAAAAGAAAAGAGAAAGAAAGAAATCAGTAGTCCTTATATATAAGTGAGAAGAAAAAAATCATGTACACAACACCCTTCTTAATAGCCACAAACAATATAAAGTATCTTGGAGTAATTATAATCAAACAAGTAAGAACTTATATGGCAATAACTTCAAGCCTTTGAAAAAGAAAACTGAATTCAGTATGTTTATTGTATCTTATAGGTCTAGCATCCACTTATAAGTGAGGGTACTGAAATCTGTACACCTAAAGAATATAAACAAGAAAGAGGACCCTGGGTAAGATAATCAACCCTCACTTAGAAAGAAAAATGGGATGGACATTTGTTGTAGGAGAAAACAAATAACAGGACAGGAGCCTACCACTGAAGGCCTCTGAAAGTCTCTACCTAGCAGTATATCAAAGCAGATACTGAGACTCATAACCAAACCTTTCGCAGAGTACAAGGAATCATATGAAAAAAGAGGGAGTTAATATGACCTGGAGAGGCAGGAACTTCACAAGGACCAAAAATATCTGGGCACAGGGGTCTTTTGTGAGACTGTTTCTCCAACCAAGGACCATGTATAGATATAACCTAGAACCCCTGCTTAGATGTAGCCCATGGTAGTTCGGTAATCAAGTTGACACCCTAGTAAAGGGAACAGGGACTATTTCTGACAGGAGCTCAATGTCGGACTCTTTGACCTCCCTCCCCACCCGAGGGAGGAGCAGCCCTGCTAGGCCACAGAGGAGGACTTTGCAGCCAAGCCTGAAGATACCAGATAAGCTGGGGTCAGATGAAAGGGGAGGAGGTCCTCTGCTATAAGTGGACTTGGAAAGGGGTAGAAAGAAGATGAGAGAGAGAGGGCAGGATTGGGAGAGTGAGACTGGGAGGGTGGGATTGGGATTGGGAGAGGGATACAGCTGGGATACAAATTTAATAAACTGTAACTAATGTTTAAAATAAAAATAAAATAAAATAAATAAAAATTAAAAAAGAAAAAAAGAAAAAGGAAACCGAAGAAGATATCAGAAGGTGGAAATATTTCTCTTGCTCATGGATTGGTAGGATTAACATAATTTAAATTGCTAACCTATCAAAAACAACCTAAATATTCAACACAATCTCATAAAAATTCCAACGTAATTATTTACAGACTTTGAAAGAATAATACTCAACTTCATATGAAAAAGCAAAAATCCAGGATAGCAATCTAATACAGTAAAAGAACTTTTGGTGGTATCACCATCCAGATTTCAAGCTATGCTACAGCACTGTAATAATAAAAAACACATTGTAAAAGGCAAAAGATTTATATGATCTGAAGAGATACCACGAGGGAGGCACAGCCTTGCTAGGCTACATAGGAGGACATTGCAGCCAGTCCTGAAGATACCTGATAAGCTAGGGTCAGATGGAAAGGGAGGAGGACCTCCCCTAGTGGACTTGGAAAGGGGCAGGGAGGAGATGAGGGAGGGAGGGTGGGAATGGGAGGGAATGAGGGAGGGGGCTACTGCTGGGATACAAAGTAAATAACCTGTGATTAATATTAAAAAATAAAATAAAATTTGGTTTACATACACACTAAAAACAAAACCCACATTGTATTGGTATAAAAATAGACAAGCTGATCAAAGAAATCTAAGGGTAGAGAGACATATAAATCCACACAGCTATGCACACCTGATATCTGAAAAAGAATTCTGAAATATACAATGGAAAAAAGAAAGCATCCTCACTAGTGGTGCCAGTCTAACTGAATGTCATTATGTAGAAGAATGTAAGTATAGCCATCTTATCTATCACCCAGCACAAAAGTCAAGTTCAAGTGGATCAAAGAACTCAAAATAAAGCCAGATACACTAATCTGCTAGAAGAAAAGTGGAAATAGGCTTGAATGTATTGACACAGGAGACAGCTTCCTAAATGGAACACCACTACCTTAGGCACTAATATCAACAGTTAATAAATAGGATCTCATGAAACAGAAAAGCTTCACTAAGGCAAAGGATACCATCCATAAGACAAATGGCAGCCCAGAAAAAAAGATTTGCATCAACTTCACATCTAACAGAGGGCTAATATCCAAAAATATAAAGAACTCAAGAAAGAAGATGTCAAAAAACCAAATAATCCAATTAAAATGGAGTACAGATCTAAACAAAGGATTCTCAACAGAGAAATCTAAAATGGCTGAGAAACACTGTAAAAATGCCCAACATCATTTATTTATTCATTTTTAAAGAAGAAGTCAAAGTATCTTCATTTGAATATGATATGATTTTGTAAGAAAAGATCCTAAAAATTCTCCAAGAAATATTTACATCTAGTAAACACTTTTATAAAAGAAGCAGAATACAAAACTAATGCCCTCAAATCAGTGGTCTTCTTCTATACAAATAACGAAAAGGGTGGGGAAAAAAAAAACAAACATCATCTTTTTTCAATAGCCTAAATAATATATTGGGATAATATTAGCCAAGTAGGTGAAAGGATTGTATAATAAAAACGTTGAAGAAAGAAATTGAAGAAGACATCAAAAGATGGAATGATTATCCATTTTCATTTTTTTAAATTTTATTTTGTTCTTATCAGTTACATTTTATTAACGCTGTATCCCAGCCGTGTCCCGCTCCCTCATTCCCTCCCAGTCCCACCCACCTTCCCTCCCTCATCTCCACCGTGCCCCTTTCCAAGTCCACTGAGAGGGGAGACCTCCTCCCCTTTCATCTGATCCTGTTTTATCAGGTATCTTCAGGACTGGCTGCGAAGCCCTCCTCTGTGGCCTAACAGGACTGCTCCTAAACCACTCAATGGAAAAAAGACAGCATCTTCAACAAATGGTGCTGGTCCAACTGGATATCTACATGCAGAAAAATGAAAATAGATCCATATTTATCACCCTGCACAAAATTAAAGTCCAAGTGGACCCAACATCATTTAACCATCAGAAAAAGGCAAATCAAAATGACTTTGAGATTTTATCTTAGACCTGTCAGTTTGGTTAAGATAAAAAACACAAGTAACAGCTCATGTTGGTGAAAATGTGGAGCATGGGGGACATTTCTCCACTGCTGGTGGGAGTGGAAACTTGTAGAGCCACTTTGGTAATTATTTTGGCACTTTCTCAGATAGTGGGAATTGATCAACCCCAAGACTCAGCAGTACAATTCCTAAGCATAAACCTAAAAGACACTCCATTCTACTACAGGACACTTGCTTAATTATGTTCATAGCAGTTTTATTCATATAGCCAAAAAGTAGAAACAACATAGATGTCCCTCAGCTGAATAATTCATAATGAAATGTGATTCACTTCACAATTTAATCATTATAAAACTAGATTGAAGCCCCTTCCCTCAACTCCTGAAATACCACCTTCTCTCTCTTCCCCTCATTTCCTTCCCCTTGTCCACTGAAAGGGGGAGTTCTCCACTATTGCCATCTGCCTATAACTTGTTTTTTTATTTTATTTTTTTCTTATCAGTTACATTTTAACTCTGTATCCCAGTTGTGTCCGCTCTCTCATTTCCTCCCAGGCCCTCCCTCCCTCCCTCATCTCCACCGTGCCCCTTTCCAAGTCCACTGATAGGGGGTGACCTCCTCCCCATTTATCTGATCCTGTTTTATCAGGTATCTTCAGGACTGGCTGCAAAGCCCTCCTCTGTGGCCTAACAGGACTGCTCCTCCCTTCGGGGGTGGGGAGACCAAAGAGTCATTGAGTTCCTGTTAGAAATAGTCCTTGTTCCCCTCACTTTGGGAAACCAAGTGGTTACTGAGCTACCACAGGCTACATCTGAGCAGAGGTTCTAGGTTATATCCATACATGGTCCTTGGTTGAATGTCAGTCTCAGAAAAGTCCCTGTGCCCAGATATATTTGGTCCTTGTGGAGCTGCTATCCTTTCCCCATCAGACTAACTCCCCTTCTTTCTTATGATACCTTGTACTCTGCCAAAGTTTTGGTCATGAGTCTTTGCTGTGAAAACACTGCTAGTTAGAGTCTTTCAGATGCGCTCAGTAGACTCCTGTCATACATTCAATGCACATCCCATCTGTCTTTCTAAATGAGGATTGATCATCTTACCCTATGTCCACTCTCTTGATTATCTTTTTTAGGTGTATAGATTTCATTATGTTTATCATATCTTATAGGTCTATAAATGTGAGTATAACCGTGTTTGTCTTTCTCCTCCTGGGATATTTCACTCAGAATGATCTTTTCTAGATCCCACCATTTGCCTGCAAATTTCATGATTTCCTCCTTTTTGGTTGCTTTTTGATTCCATTGTGTAAAAATACCACAATTTCGATACCCATTCCTCCATTGATGGACATCTGGGTTGTTTCCAGTTTCTGGCTATTATAAATAAAGCTGCTATAAACATGGTTGAGCAAGTATCTCTTTTGTGTACTTGAGCAAACTTTGGCTATATACCTAGCAGTGGTATAGCTGGGTCTTGAGGAAGCACTATTCCTAATTGTCTTAGAAAGCGCCAGATAGATTTCCAAAGTGGTTGTACCAGTTTACATTCCCACCAGCAGTGGAGGAGGGTTCCCCTTTCCCCACAACCTCTCCAGCATGTGTTGTCACTTGAGTTTTTCATCTTGGCAATTCTGATGGGTGTAAGGTGATATCTCAGGGTCGTTTTGATTTGCATTTCCCTGATGGCTAATGAGGTTGAGCATTTCTTTAAGTGTTTCTCTGCCATTCGATATTCCTTTGTCAAGAATTCTCTGTTTAGCTCTGTTCCCCATTTTTTAAAGTGGATTACGTGGTTTGCTGCTTTTCAGCTTTTTTAGTTCTTTGTATATACTGGATATTAGTCCTCTGTCAGATAAAGGGTTAGTGAAGATTCTTTCCCAATCTGTAGGCAATCCTTTTGTTTTGATGACAGTGTCTTTTGCTTTACAGAAGCTTTTCAGTTTCATGAGGTCCCATTTATTGATGGTTGCTCTAAGAGCCTGTGCTGTTGGTGTTCTGTTCAAGAAGTTGTCTCCTGTGCCAATGAGTTCTAGGCTGTTCCCCACTTTTTCTTCTAACAGATTTAGAGTATCTGGTTTTATGCTGAGGTCTTTGATCCACTTTGACTTTAGTTTTGTGCAGGGTGATAAATATAGATCTATTTTCATTTTTCTGCATGGGGACATCCAGCACCATTTGTTGAATGGTTTTGGCTTCTTTGTCAAAAATCGAGTATTCGTAGGTGTGTGGGTTTATTTCTGGGTCTTCTATGTGGTTCCATTGATGCTCCTTTCTGTTTTTATGCCAATACCATGCAGTTTTTATTACTATTGCTCTGTAGTACAACTTGAGATCAGGGATGGAGATACCTCCAGATGATCTGTTGTTGTACAGGATTGTTGTGGAGATTCTGGATTTTTTGTTTCTCCATATGAAGCTGAGAATCTTTTTTTCAAGGTCTGTAAAGAATTGAGTTGGTATTTTGATGGGAATTGCATTGAATCTGTAGATTGCTTTTGGCAGGATGGCCATTTTCACAATGTTAATCCTACCAATCCATGAGCATGGGAGATCTTTCCATCTTCTGATATCTTCTTCAGTTTCTTTCTTCAGAGACTTCAAGTTTTTCTCAAACAGGTCTTTCACTTGCTTGGATAGTATCACACCAAGGTACTTTATGTTATTAGTGGCTATTGTGAAGGGTGTTGTTTCCCTAATTTTTTTTCTCGGCCCTTTTGTCTTTGGTATACAGGAGGGCTTCTGATGTTTTTTTAGTTGATTTTGTATCTTGCCACTTTGCTGAATGTGTTTATCAGCTGGAGGAGTTCTCTGGTTGAATTTTTGGGGTCGCTCATATATACTATCATATCATCTGCGAATAGTGACACGTTGACCTCTTCCTTTATGATTTGTATCCCTTTGATCTCCTTTAGTTGTCTTATTGCTCTGGCTAGGACTTCAAGTACAATGTTGAAGAGGTATAGAGAGAGTGGGCAGGCTTGTCTTGTCCCTGATTTCAGTGGTATTGATTTAAGTTTCTCTCCATTGAGTTTGATGTTGGCTATAGGCTTTCCATATATTGCCTTTACTATGTTTAGATATGTGCCTTGTATCCCTGATCTCTCCAAGACTTTAAACATGAATGGGTATTGAACTTTGTCAAATGCTTTTTCCGCATCTAAGGAGATGATCATATGGTTTTTCTCCTTCAGTTTGTTTATGTCATTGATTGCATTGATGGATTTCCGTACATTGAACCACCCTTGCATGCCTGGGATGAAGCCTACTTGGTTGTGGTGGATGATATCTTTGATGTGTTCTTGGATTCGGTTTGCAAGTGTTTTTTTCAGTATTTTTGCATCAATGTTCATAAGAGAGATAGGTCTGAAGTTCTCTTTTTTTGTTGGGTCTTTGTGTGGTTTAGGTATCAGGGTGACTGTTGCTTCATAGAATGAGTTTGGTAATGTACCTTCTGTTTCTATTTTGTGGAATAGTTTGAGGAGAGTTGGTATTAGCACTTCTTTGAAGGTCTTGTAGAATTCCGCGCTGAAACCATCTGGCCCAGGGCTTTTTTTGGAGGGGAGACTGTGAATGACTGCTTCAATTTCCTTGGGGGATATAGGGCTATTCAGTCTTTCTACCTGATCTTGACTTAATGTTGGAAGATGGAATCTATCAAGAAAATTGTCCATTTCATTTAGGTTTTCAAATTTTGTGGCATATAGGCTTTTGTAGTATGACCTAACGACTGTTTGAATTTCCTCAATGTCTGTAGTTATGTCCCCCTTTTAATCTCTGATTTTGTTGATTTGGATAGATTCTCTCTGCTTTTTAGTTAGTTTGGCTAAGGGTTTGTCTATCTTGTTGATTTTCTCAAAGAACCAGCTTTTTCTTTCATTGATTCTTTGAATAGTTTTATTTGTTTCTAATTGATTGATTTCAGCCCTGAGTTTGATTATTTCCAGCTGTCTGCTCCTCTTGCGTGTATCTGCTTCTTTTTTTCTAGGGTTTTCAGTTGGGCCATTAAGTTGTTTATATGTGATGTTACAAATTTCTTCTTGCAGGCACTTAGTGCTATAAATTTTTCTGTGAGCACTGCTTTCAATGTGTCCCATAAATTTGGGTATGTTGTGCCTTCATTTTCATTGAATTCTAGGAAGTCTTTAATTTCTTTCTTTATTTCTTCCTTAACCCAGCTAACAAGTTGTTCAGTTTCCATGTGCGTGTCGGCTTTTTGTTATTTCTGTTGTTGTTGAGGTCCAGCTTTAGTCCATGGTGGTCAGATAGAATACAAGGGATTATTTCAATCTTTTTGTATCTGTTGAGGCTTGCTTTATGACCAACTATAAGGTCTATTTTGGAGAAGGTTCCATGAGGTGCTGAAAAGAAGGTATACTCTTTTGAGTTTGGATGAAAAGATCTGCAGATGTCTATTAGGTCCATTTGATTTAGGGTCTCTGTAAGTGTTTTTATTTTCCTATTTGTTTTCTGTCTAGTTGATCTGTCCCTTGGTGAGAGTGGAGTGTGGAAGTCTCCCACTATTCGGGTATTAGGATCAATGTGTGATTTAAGCTTTAATATTGTTTCATTTACGAATGTAGGTGCTCTTGTATTTGGGGCATAGATATTCAAAATTGTGATGTCTTCTTGGTGGATTTTTCCTTTGATGAGAGTATAGTGGTCCTCCTTATCTTTTTTGGTTAACTTGGGTTGAAAGTCTATTTTATTAGATATTAGGATAGCTACACCAGCTTGTTTTTTGGTACCATTTGCTTGAAAAACATTTTTCCAGTCCTTTACTCTAAGATAGTGTTTATCTTTGTTGCATAGGTGTGTTTATTGGATGCAACAGAAAGTTGGATCCTGTTTCCGCAACCATTCTGTTACTCTGTATCTTTTTATTGGGGAGTTGAGTCCGTTGATATTGATGGAGTCTAGTGACCACCAGTTTTTACTTATTTTAGATGTGGGGTTAGTGGTGTCACTGAGTTTCATTGCTTGTATTTTTTTTTGTTTGTTTTTTTGTTGTATAGTTATCTATTTCCTCTGTTTCTTTAGATGTAGTTTTTTTCTTTTGTTTGGAATTTCCCTTCTAATAGCTTCTGTAGAGCTGGGTTACCATGTAGACATTGTTTAAATTTGGTTTTGTCTTGGAATATTTTGAATTCTCTGTCTATGTTGATTGAAATTATTGCTGGGTATAGTAGTCTGGGTTGGAATCAGTGGTCCCTTAAGGACTTTATGATTTCTGTCCAGGCCCTTCTGGCTTTCATATTTTCTGTTGAGAAGTCTGGTGTGATTCTGATAGGTCTGCCTTCATATGTTACTTGGCCTTTTTCCCTTGCTGCTTTTAGAATTTTTTCTTTGTTCTGTAGGTTCAGTGTTTTGACTATGATGTGACATGAAGAATTTCTTTTCTGGTCTAGTCTACTTGGTGTTTTGTAGGCCTCTTGTATGTTTATTGCCATCTCCTTCTTTAAGTTTTGAAAGTTTTCTTCTATAATTTTCTTGAAAATATTTTCCGGAACTTTGAGCCTGATGTCTTCTTTTTCTTCTACTCCTATTATTCGTAGGTTTTGTCTTTTCATGTGTCCTTGATTTTTTGGATGTCTTGTGTTTGGAACTTTTCTGATTTTATTTTTTCTTTGAGAGATGTGTCAATTTCCGCAAGTATATCTTCGGCTCCTGAGATATTTCTTCCATCTCTTATATTCTGTTGGTGATGCTTACCTTTGTAGTTCCTGATCTTTTCTCTATGTTCTCCAGCTCCTGAATTTTCTCTATTTGTGTTTTCTTTATTGATTCTAATTCTGTTTTCATGTCTTGCACCATTTCCTTCATCTGTTTGAATGTGGAGTCCTGCTTTTCAATGACAGCTTCTATACTTTTGTCCGTTTCCTCTCTATGTATCACTAATTGTGCCTCTACTTCTTTGGGTATAATTGCCTGTATTTCTATGAGACCTGTGTTTATTTCTTCTTTGTTTGCCTTCATTTGTGTGGACATTTCTTTGAGAGCTTTGTGCATTTCTTCTTTGTTTGCCTCAATTTTCGCGGTCATTTCTCTGAGAGCACGATTTGTTTCCTCTTGGTTAGTCTCGATTTCTTTGGCTATTTCTCTGAGGGCTTTGTTCATTTCATCTTTATGGCCCTCTAATAGATGGAGAAACATAGTTTTGAGGTCGTTTTCTTGTATATCTAGTGAATTGAAGTGTCCATTGTTTTGTGGGGTTGCTGGTGAGGTCATTATGTCCTGATTTTTGTTGGGAGTGTTCTTATGTCTGCCTCTAGCCATCTGGTTATTTATAATCCTCACTGTTTGTTCCTCGAGATTGTAGTTCGGGCTATGATCGTCTCTTTCTGTTTTCTGGACTGTTTTTTCAGGAAGATGAGAGAGGTTCACTGGTTTGGGAGTGTGCACTGTGGTTTCAGTTTTGCCTAAGTAAGGAATGTGACGCTGGTGCTATTCGCGTGCGCTTTTAGCAGGCGTAGTGTACACGTGCGGATTCTCTGACTATTGCAGTGGCCTGCAAGCCACTATTATGCAGTTCTGTCTGAGATCCAGGGATTGTTTGCCTGGATTACACTGGTGGACCTGCAAGGCAGAGGCTTCAATGTTGGGGTCGCTATCCCAAGAATCCCTATTATGCCCACACTAGGGGTGTGGGTGGCAGGGATCTCGTCTGGTTGCTTCTTTGGAGAGGCCCTGGGTCTGGGGCAAACTCTACCTAGAAGGTTCACTCACTCTCTTGCAGGACCAGTTGGAATGCACAGGTGTTCCCCTTGCTCACTACTCTCTGATTTGGTCCTGCTGTGGAGAGTGCACAGGTAGGCTAACAGTCAGCTCTGTGACACTGTGGCCGCAGAACTCGGTGTCCACCTTTCCTGTGTGCTGCCTCTCTGTCCTTTCCCTCTGCTAGGAGGGGTTATGTTGACTGGTCCTGGGGTGGCACGGGAAAGAGTTAAGTTGAGTGTTCTCAATCCCAGATCCCAGGCCCAGATCTCTCTGCCAGAAGCAGCCTGGTGATAGAACCTATGTTTGCTGGTCCCGGGAGAGTACCGAGTAGGGTTGAGTGTCCTCAGATCCAGAGCTTGGGTTTCTCTGCTAGGGGACGCTAGGTGAGCTGGAGAGAGGGTGCTATGTCCTTGGCAGGCTTTCTCTCTGTCCTTCCCCTCCACTAGGGCAAGCTTATGGCAGTGCTCTCAGGGGAGTGCCAGAAGGGGTTGGGGCTTCTCAGTCCAATCCTGAGCTGAGGTTTCTCTGCCAGGGGTTGGGGAGGGTGACACTGGAGATAGAACTTGCTGCTAGACCTTATTGCGCTGGACCCAGGAGAATCTCAGGACATATAGAATGACCATAGTCCCAGATCCCGAGCTGAAGTTTGTTTCCTAGGAGCCGCCGGCAGCACTGGAGTTCCGGCACTGTGAAGCTGCTGTGCACCTCTTTATCCTTCTGCTCTGCCATGGCAGGGTTATGGCAGCATTTGGGGGAGTGCCTGAAAGGATTGGGTTTTCTCAGCCCCGATCTCGGGTTGGGGTACAGACAATGTGGTCTGTGGCAGATTCTGCTGGACACCTCCTGCCTCCTCCCAAGAGGGAGTAGGGATTTTGAGCTGGGTGCACAGCTGCTCTCCAAGCATGGTGGGAGCTCAGTTATGATGGTGGTGTGTACCCATGGTCAGCAAGACCTTCCAGGGAAAGACTGGGTGACCTGTGATCAGTCTTGGAACTTTCCTTCCACATGGGTTTTTTTTGTGACTGGACTCCCAGTCTCTGGCACCCTTGTGCCCACCAATCAGCCTGGGAAAGTGATTGGGACATGCAGGCTTGAGGCACCAGCCTGGAGACCCAAAGCCCGCATTACCCGGGTTCTCTTCAGGGTTCTGGCTGTGTGGCCTGAGAGTGGACCCGACCGATTCCCACGCTGTGGGAGCCTCCCCTCACCTGGGAAACACAATAGCTGTAGTTTTAGGGCCCAGAGTTCAGTCTCCTGGTTGCTGCATGGAGTGTGATGTCCCGCTTCTCAGACACAGTGTTCTCCAGGCGCTGCCATCTTGGCCCCCTCCTGCCTATAACTTGTTAATTCTCAACAGGACTGCCTGGATTCTCTTCCTCCATGGCTTGACAAGGCCATATCAGCAGGGGCAAGTGATTAAAGAGCAGTCAACGAGGTCCATGATACAGGCAGCCCCTTCTCCCCTCACTCAGAGATCCACATGGAGATTGAGCTGCCAGTTGGCCACATCAGGGTAGGGGGGTCTAGGTCCTCTCCATGCATGGTCCTATATTGGTGCATCAGTTTCTGCAGGGCCCCCTGGGATCAGATCTTTTAGTTCTGTTGGTCTCTTAGTGGGGCTCCTGTGCCCTCTGTCCCTCTAATCCCACCACTCTCTTCCTCCATAAGACTCCCTGCCCTCTACCCAAAGTTTGGCCCTGAGTTTCAGCATTAGCTTCAATCCTATTGAGAGATGGCTCAGAGGTTAAGAACACTGGCTGCTCTTCCAAAGGCCCTGATTTCAATTCCCCAGCAACTACCTGATGGCTCATAGCCATCAATAATGAGATCTGGTTCCCTCTTCTGGCCTACAGGCATACATCAGGCAGAACACTGCATAAATAATAAAAATTCTTTAAAACAAAAAGAAAAACAAAAAAGAAAATATTGGGTGGACACCAGAAGAAGGAGAAAAGAGGGAACAATTCAAGAGCCTGACACAGAGGACCTCTGAAAGGCTCTGCCCTGCAGACTATCAATGCAGATGCTGAGACTTATGGGCAGCCTTTGGGTAGAGTGCAGGGAATCTTAGGAAAGAAGTGGGAAACAGTAAGATCTGGAGAGGACAGGAACTCCATAAGGAGAGCAACCGAACCAAAAAATCTGAGCACACGGGTCTTTCCTGAGACTGATACTCTGACCAAGGACCATGCATGGAGATAACTTAAGACCCCTGCACAGATGTAGCCCATGGCAGTTCAGTATCCAAGTGGGTTCCATAGTAATAGGAACAGGGACTGTCTCTGACATGAACTGATGGGCCTTCTCTTTAATTACCTCCCCTCAGAGGGAAGCAGCATTACCAGGCCACAAAAGAAGACAATGCAGCCACTCCTGATGAGACCTAATTGAGTAGGATCAGAAGGAAGGAAAAGAAGAACTCCCCTATCAGTGGACTTGGAGAGGGGTATGTGTGCAGAGGGGGGAGTAAGGGAGGGATTGGGATGGGAGGAGGGAGGGAACCACAGGGGGATACAAAGTGAATAAAGTGTAATTAATAAAAAATTAAGAAATATTGGGATAAAGACATATTGACTCAGAGACACACACTTTACTCACATAAGAATCCCATAAAACTTCCTGAGCTCCCTGTCTCTGAGTCAATATGTCTTTATCCCAATATATTCTTCTTTCTTATGTTTATTTAGTAACATTTTAATTTCTTTGTTTTTGTTGAATGTTATTTTATTTTTTATTATTTCTAAGATGACTATTTGCTTTCAAAATGTGACAAAAAGGTGTAGATTTGTGTAAGAGAGGAAGTGGGGAGGAATTTGAATGAGTTGTATAAAGGAAACCATAATTTGATATACTATATGTGAAATAAAATCCTATTTTCAACAAAAGAAAAGGCAAAGCAAAACAAAACAAAGGAATAAATAGTCCCAAAGAATGTCAATGATTAGAAAAGATAATTTTATATTTGAGTCTGCTTTTGCATAAGTACAGTTGCTAAATGTTTTTTCTTTGTACTCATTCATAAAGTAATTTTTTTATTTCATAAATTCATGTAAAGAAACTTTAATCCAGCAACATGGCTGCTGCTCTCACAAGAATTTGTACCCAAAGACCTTCTAGGTCTACATGATCTGACCAAAATTCAGACATGCCCCGGATTACAGTATGATCTGGCTGGAATACAGACATGCCTTTAGTGCACTGAATTTCTAATAAGGTTAGTTTGTAACGGGAACAAGCCTTTTTTGAAGGTGACATCTGGTTGAGGAGGCAGAGATTCTACGAGCTAAGAATAAATGTCCTAAATGGCCTTAAGCAATGACATTCTCAAGAGAATTTAATTTTAGATAAATTCTTGATTTTCATAACCAAAACTGATAGGTGCTGTTCTCCATAATGATGCACAAGGCAAAATACTAAAATACTACATTTCATAGCTACAAGATACGATAGCTTCAATGTCCACTCTGTCCATTTCCATAGTACTTGAAGACCTAGTTAGAGCAATAAGACAATTAAGTGAGATCAAGGGGATACAAATCAGAAAGGAAGAAGTCAAAGTATCACTATTTACAGATGATATGATAGTATGCATGAGTGACGCCAAAAATTTTACCAAAGATCTTCTACAACTGATAAACACATTCAGCAAAGTGGCTGGATACAAAATTAACTAAAAAAAAAAAAAAACAACAAAATAAACAAACAAAAAAAACTCAGTAGCCCTCCTATACACAAAAGACAAAGGGCTGGGAAAGAAATTAGGGAAACAAGAGCCTTTGCAATAGCCTCAAATAACATAAAATACCTTGGTGTGACTCTAACCAGGCATGTAAAAGACCTGTATGAACAAAAACTTCAAGTCTCTAAAGAACGAAAGTTGAGAAGATAGCAGAAGATGAAAAGATCTCCCATGCTCATAGATCAATAGGATTAACAGTGAAAATGGCCATCTACCAAAAGCAATCTACAGATTCAATGCAATCACCATCAAAATATCAACACAATTCTTTACAGAACCTGAAAGAACAATTCTCAATTTCATATGGAAAAACAAAAAACCCAGAATTGCTAAAACAATCCTGTACAACAACAAATCTTCTGGAGATATCTCCACCCCTGATCTCAAGCTGTACTACAGAGCAATAGTAATAAAAACTGCATGGTACTGGCATAGAAACAGAATGGTGGATCAATGGAATCAAATAGAAGACCCAGAAATAAACCCACACACCTATGAATACTTGATTTTTGATAAAGAAACCAAAACCACACAATGGAAAAAAGATAGCATATTCAAAAACGTTGCTGGTCTAATTGAATGTCTACATGTAGAAAATGCAAATAGATCCATATTTATCACCCTGCACAAAACTAAAGTCTAAGTGGATCAAAGACCTCAAGATAAAACCAGACACATTAAACCTGTTAGAACAAAAAGTGGGGAAGAGCCTTGAACTCATTGGCACAGAAGACAACTTCCTGAACAGAACACCAACAGCACAGGCTCTGAGATCAACAATCAATAAATGGGACATCATGAAACTGGAAAGCTTCTTAAAGCAAAGGACACTGTCATAAGAACAGAAAAACTACCTACAGATTGGGAAGGGGCCTTGATCAACCTTATATCTAACAGAGGGCTAATATACAGAATATATAAAGAACTTAGGAAATTAAGTACCAACAAACTAAGTAATCCAATTAAAAAATGAGGTACAGAGCTAGAGAATTCTCAATAGAAATATCAAATGGCAGAGAAATACTTAAAGAAATGTTCAGTGTACTTAGTCATCAGAGAGGTATAATTATATTTTATTTTGAAAAATAAATTTAAAAAACGTTGGTAAGTGGAATCAATCAAGAAAATTGTCCATTGAATTTAGATTTTCAGTTTTTGTGGCATACAGACTTTTGAAGTAAGTACTAAAGATTGTTTGGATTTCCTCAGTGTCTGTAGTTATGTCCCTCTTTTCATTTCTGATTTTGTTGATTTGGATGGTGTCTCTCTGCCTTTTAGTTAGCTTGGGTTTGTCTATCTTGTTGATTTTCTCAAAGAACCAGCTCTTGATTTCATTGATTCTTTGAATTGTTTTATTTGTTTCTAATTGATTGATTTCATCCCTAAGTTTGACTATTTCCAGCCATATACTCCTTTTTGGTGTGTCTGCTTCTTCTTTTTCCAGGGTTTTAAGTGAGCCATTAAGTTGCGTGAATGAGCAGTCTCGAATGAATTTCTTCTTGAAAGCACTTAGTGTTATGAACTTTCCTCTTAGCACTGCTTTCATTGTGTCCCACAATTTGGGGTATGTTGTGCCTTCATTTTCATTGAATTCTAGGAAGACTTTAATTTCTTTCTTTATTGCTTCCCTGACCCAGTTGTCATTTAGTAGCAAGTCGTTCAATTTCCATGTGTGTGTAGGGTTTTTGCTTTTTCTGTTGTTGTTGAGGTCCAGCTTTATCCCATGGTGATCACATAGGATACAAGGGATTATTTCAATCTTCTTGTATCTGTTGAGGCTCGATTTGTGACCAACCATATGGTCTATTTTGGAGAAGGTTCCATGAGGTGTTGAGAAGAAGGTAAATTTTTTTGTGTTTGGGTGTAAGGTTCTGTAAATGTCTGTTAGGTCCATTTGATTCATGACCTCTGTTACTTGTTCATGACATTGTTTCTTTGTTTTGTATCCAAATACAACAGAATTCACTATTTGGATAAGACAAACATTTCTCTCCTCAGCAATTAAAAACAAGGAAATCATTAAATTTGGAGGCAACTGGACAGAACTAGAAAAGATCATCCTGAATGAGGTAACTCAGAAGCAGGAAGACCAACATGGTATATATTCACTTATGAGTGGATATTAGACAGAAATAGGATAAACATACTAAACAAGCTAAACAACAAGGGACCCTAGGGAAGATGTTCATTCAGAAGGGCAAATGGTATAGACATTGGAAGCAGGAGAACACAGGGAACAAGACAGGAGCCTACCACAGAGGGCATCTGAAAGATTCTACTGACCGGGGTATTGAAGCAGATGCTGAGACTCATAGCCAAACTTTGGGCAGAGTGTAAGGAATATTATGGAAAAAAAGGGAGATAGAAAGACCTGGAGGGGACAAGAGCTCCACAAGGAGACCAGTAGAGCCAACAAAAAGGGCCCAGGGGGCCATACAGAGACCAATACCGCAATCAAGGACCATGCACTGAGAGGACCTAGAACCCCTGCTCTGATGACTAACCCATGGCTAGCTCGGACTCCATGTGGGTTTTCCTAGTAAGGGGAGCAGGGGCTGTCTTTGATATGAACTCAATGGCAGGCTCTTTGATCACCCCCCTACCCCTGTGGGCACAGCCTTGCCAAGCAACAGAGGAAGACAGTGCAGCCAGTCCTCATGAGACCTGATAGCTCAGGGTCAGATAGAAGGGAAAGAGGACCTCCCTTATCAGTGGACTAGGGGAGGGGCATAGGGAGAGAAGAGGGAGGGAGAGTGGGACTGGAAGGAGATGAGGGAGGGGGGACTACTATAGCCAGAATACAAAGTGATTAAATTGTAATAAAAAAATAAATACATTTAAAATAGTTTTCCTTTCCCTTCATTATCTTGACAAATGATAGAGTACAGTACAGTGACAGTATCAAAAAATCTATGTGAGATACAGTAACCTGAACTCTCTGTTCTATGTTATTTAATCTAAAACTGGGATAAATAAAATATTGCTTTGCAATTAAATAGATGTTTGCTTACTGCTGTTGCAAGAGCTAGAATATGATTACAGTGACTTGTACACATGTATGAAATTCCAAAATGAAAAAAAATACTCTGTAAATTTGGTTTAACTAGCCAATTTGAATGTTATAGCCATGTGCCATAAACCAACTGACCAAAGCTCAACAAAAGTGGACTTTATTTCAATAGTAGTAGAAAGGACTGATGTAAACCAGGATGCACACAAACTTACCATGTAGCCTGGGATGACTATGAATTTATGATCTTTCTACCTCTGCCACGCAGTTCTTAGAATATAAACTTGTGTAACTGCTTATTTTAAGAGAGAGAACAAGCCAGAATCCTCACACTACAGAAATCAGTTTCATCCACTTAGTTTCCGTAGGAGTTCAGACAAAGATCACTAATGCATACAGGAATCTAAGTGTACATGATTGAATAGATTTAAATTACATAGACTTTACTATGTTGAGTTGAGTCAAACTTTCTTACACTATATTCCTTCTGTGTCATATGTAATAGTATGTGTTTATATAACTAGAATATTTTATATTAGATTTCTATAGACATTTAAGGTACGGAGATGCTTCCATTTATTATGTTCTTATATCATTATTCTTTGTACAACCTCAAAGCATTCTGCCTTCCAATGCAAGCTTCATGAATGTATTTTCATATAATCAAAGTACTATCAGAGAGATAAGAGAAAATATATTTGCTCGATTTCTAAAATTTTGATTTTATTATGAAAATGAAAATTTAAAAATATTTTAATGCCATGAGTCATACTGTACAGACTGCTCAGACCCTGAATAATCTTTTAGCCAATGTAGCTCATGCCTTAGATGTACAAAAAGGAATTAATGCTCAACTAAAAGGAGGCTTGATGGTGTTCAATCAGAGGATTGACCTCGTGCAGGAGCAAATTGATACCCTATGGCAAATGGCTCAACCGGGCTGTCAATGAAAGTATGCTGGACTTTGTGTCACTAGCATACAACATGAGAATTTTTCCTGTGCTCCAAATCTGTCTAAACAATTGTCTAGCTATATTTTAGGTAATTGGACTGGAGAATTCGATACTACGATGGAGCAGCTGAGAGTGGCCATTATCACAGTAGATTCTACCGGAGTGGACGCAGGACTAGGCACAGGATTATCACCATGGATTGCTGCAGCCATGAATCATCTGAAGGAATGGGCAGGCATGGGAACGTTAGCAGGCCTTCTGGTGTTGGTCTCCTTGGTTTGCCTGTGGTGTATATTCAAGATTAGAGTCTCACAACAGCGTAATGCAGCCATGACCATTCATGCCTTTACAGCCATTGAAGCAGGACATTCTCCCCAAGCATGGTTGGATACCATAAAAAGCTAACATGTTATGCTCAGGATGCGAGGCTAAGCACTGCACTCAGTGTCAGCCGCTTTCGACCCAGAGAAGAGCATGTCTGATTGTATGCGGGTTGATGCCCCAGGTCCCGCTTCTGAGAAAAAGGTATCGGACGGGTCTGATGCTCTTTGGGTGGATGACACCTAAATTAACATCAGTACAAAGTCCCAATTTATTTCTAATATCAGAGATCAGACCTCTACTCTTGCCTGATGCGTCTAAAACAAAAAGGGGGAACTGTAGAGAGCTGCATAATGCCGTGCCTTAAAGATGGAGCTGGTTTCCGCCTTCCACCTTCCTGATGGTGAGTGCTCTCTGTCACAAACAACTCCACATTTGGCTAAGGCTGAGGATCTGGCTTGCTTCCATGTATGTGAACCTATCTGCATTGCCCACATGGCACGCTGGGGTTGGCTACCCAGAGGCTATTTAAGCTGTGGGCTGGCTTTCCCCAGGGTCAGATGATTGTTCAAGGTTCCTGAATAAACTGCATTGAAAAAAAAAATTTTTAATGTCATTAACCCTGGAAAAAAAGAATGCTTAAAAATTTATTGAAAAAGACTTTTCTGTAGGGATAAATAGATGGAAGGATTTATGCTATAACAGCAGTTATTTGAGCCCCATGAGCTCTTGAAAAATTATTATGAAGTGCTAGTCTCTGGTCTCCATACACAACATTTTATTAAATTTAAAAAACACCAAATTTTGGTAATAAAATTTCTAGTAGATAAGTAATCTGAGTAATCAGGATTTATAGAACTCCCTCAAGAATAAAGAGTTGTTAGATGAAAGACAAACATTTTTCTAAGTGCAGTAGGGTGTACACAATACACACATGTTAAACCACTTTATCAAAAATTAAAAACTATTTCATAAAGGTGAATTATATCTTACTTTGCCTCACCACATATTCCTTCTGTGAAAAATCTGAAGATAGCTACCCATTTCATTCAGTGGTAATCAAGATTCTCTGCTTCTTTCCAGCTCTTCCTTCCACAGCTAAGAGAAAGCAAGAGATCAGCTCTGACAGTGAGGGTGGACCATGTTACCACTGCTTCCTGGTTGCAATGTTCATCATGGTTGCTGAGCAAAACATAATGAAGGACCAAAAATTTCCCCCTCATTACTTGTGGAATTTAAAGAAGGTTCCATGAGACATGATGACTCTTTGAGAGTGATTCTTAATTCTCCCTGGATTTTTAAAGTGTCTGGCCACATGAGATTCAAAGAAACAACTTTGTTTACCTTTCCATATGTTCCAAAATGTACAGTGCTTTTATGGTCATCTTGCATTTTGTCAATTTAGAGAAGGTTTTATTTGATAATAATTTTATATACCATGATTTTCAGAAAGAACAGACTATTTTATACTGGATATAATACAGTGTTTCTTTTCAGAACTTAGTTAAAATGCTTTCTGTCTAATGGATTTATCATTTAATATGTAAGGAAATTTGGAAAGATTGTTCACCAATAAAATATTTTTTATTTATAAATGAATGTTATACATATAATAAGAGGATATTTTCCCAGGTCAGAGGCAAATGAAGCCAGATTCTTAAACAATATACAATTTCCTTAGTTTGGTTCCTGTTATAGTCCTTCTCTGTCTCATGAATCTCAGAATTGCTCATCTGTACTGGCTAGCTCTCATAGTGCTGGAAGGTGTGAAGTAAGGTCTGAGGACAAAGGTAAGCACCGGCCTCACCAAACTGTGATCCATGAAAGAGTCAATAATTACAGACCTGAACAAGATATATCCACTGTTGCAATAAGGGCATAAAAGCTACTCAAGTAACTAATGACTCTCTGGTTGTATTTAAGAGCCTATACCTCACAGTGTTAGCAAGGGAAAGAACCAGTGGTTTGATAGGCCATAGGGCCTATGGGAAAGTCTCTTATAATGTTAAGTGGGCATAATATTGAAATGACTCAAATGACTTATTGCTATACCCAAGATAACTGCATCTTTAAATTCTCATTTTCTCCTCTTTAAATTCTTAGAGATGCTTGTTATTAGTGGATGGCAATTTACACACATACCTACAAATGTTCAGTTTGTAAAGAATAAGATAACAGACAGCAAGACTGCTGAGCCCTAACAGGATGTCTACATCAAACCCATTCCCACAAAGATGAGAGACCACTGAAAAAAATGTGTAGAAAGATTGAAAGAGCCAGAAGTGATGGATGAATATAGAAAAACTGTTGTCCAGACACAACATAACAGAAGTATATATGAAATTGCATCAGTTGTGACAGTTTAAAAAATATCAAGACATCTTTAGTTCTTTATATATTCTGGATATCAACCTTCTCTAGATATAGGGTTGGTGAATTCCTTTCTCAGTCTGTAGGCTGTCGTATTGTTCTGATGACTATGTCCTTTGCTTTACAGAAGCTTTTCAGTTTCATGAGGTCCCATTTATTGATTGTTGCTCTTAGAGCCTGTGCTGTTGGTGTTCTGTTCAGGAAGTTGTCTCCTGTGCCAATGAGTTCCAGGTTCTTCCTCACCTTTTCTTCTAACTGATTTAGTGTATCTGGTTTTATGTTGAGGTCTTTGATCCACTTGGACTTTAGTTTTGTACAGGGTGATAAATATGGATCTATTTGTATTTTTCTGCATGTAGACATCCAGTTGGACCAGCACCATTTTTTGAAGATGCTGTCTTTTTTTCCATTGAATGGTTTTTGCTTCTTTGTTAAAAATCAAGTATCCATTGGTGTGTGGGTTTATTCCTGGGTCTTCTATTAGGTTTCATTGATCCACTATTCTGTCTCTATGCCAATACCATGTGGTTTTTGTTACTATTGCTCTGTAGTACAGCTTGAGATCAGGGATGGAGATGGCTCCAGATGATCTGTTGTTGTATAGGATCGTTTTGGAAATTCTGAGTTTTTTGTTTCTCCATATGAAGTTGATAATTTTTCTCTCAAGGTCTATAAAGAATTTTGTTGGGGCTCATAACCAAACCTTTGGCAAAGTGCATGGAATCAGAAGAAAGAAGGTCATATTATGACCTGGAGAGGACAGGAGCTCCACAAAGACCAAGTATATCTGGGCAAAAGGGTTTTTATGAGACTGTTTCTTCAAACAAGGACCATGTATGGATATAACCTAGAACCCCTGCTCTGACGTAGCCCATGGTAGCTCAGTATCCAAGTGGGTACCCTAATAAGGAGAACAGGGACTGTTTCTGATATGAACTCAATGGCAGGCTCTTTGACCTACCCACACCCCATGGGAGGAGCAGCCTTGCTAAGCCACAGAGAAGGACTTTGCAGCCAGTCCTGAAGATACCTGATAAACCAGGATCAGATGAAAGGGGAGGTAGTCCTCCCCTATCAGTGGACTTGGAAAAGAGTAGGGAGGAGATGAAGGAGAGAGGGTGGGATTGGGAGGGAAAAAGGGAGGGAGATACAGCAGGGATACAAAGTTCACAAACTGTAATTAATGTTAAAAGAATAATAAAAGAAAAAAAAGAAAAAATATCAAGACAAACAAAATCCCAACATGAAAGTAGTAGGAGGTGGGGATACTCTAGCTGAAGGGATATTGGTAGTTGGCAGCTGATGGGAGACAGCATGTCAGTTTTCTTTAAGGTTGTGATTGGTGCAGGTCAACAGTTCTCAAAGACATATCCCATATTCTGGCAACACAGAATAGACTTGAAGTTGTTGGATTTCATTTTAATGGAAAGCAAATTTGTGTGGGTAGAGTGGTGTGAGTGGTTCTAAGAGGTGTTGAAGTGGCAACCGTGATTAAGTGCATTGCATGAAATTCTCAAAAAATTACAACTTCATTTGACTTACAAAAAGAACAATCATCATTTTGAGAATTCTCAAGAGGATGTTTGCTTGTTTGTTGTTGGTTGTTGTTGTTTTGTTCCTGGTAGTGGTGTTGGTGTGTGTATGTGTGTAAGTTCATTATAATTTGCTATGAAGCAATCCTCCCAAATTAGCCTCCATTGTTCTGGGCTTACAGACATTAAAAAAATTACCAGGCCTGAATCAAAATTTAAAACTAGTGACTTTCAGTTTGAGGAATTTTTCTTTTTCCATATTGTGAGAAAGCTAAAATATAAGATCTGTGTAATGTAAAAACAGAGTATTAAGCCTGGGATTTGAACAAAAATTTTTCAAATTGCTATTTGTACACCACTGGAGAGTGAAAATACCTATTACTTTACTCCATTACATACTGTTGAAACATTGAATTCTACCCATTTTAGAACTAGTTTCATACATGAGATAATTTATGCTGGACAACCTAACATAAATTAAATTTAAGAAGATGACCTTACATCTATGCTTATGAAGAGGGTAATAGAGGAAACAAAATGAGTAAAGAAATAGAGGAATATAAAGTCAAACAGATTATGGCCATCCATAAAGAAATACAGGAAGATGCAGCCAAAGTTTGTGGCTTTCAGAGAGGAAAAAATTAAATCATTGAAAGAAATAAAAGAAACAGGAATGTTCAAACAGCTGAAGGAATTGAAGGAAAAACAGGATAACACAGTCAGACAAATGAAGGAAATCAATAAACCTTTCAAGATCTGAAGATAAAATTGGAAAAATTAAGGAAAAAACAAGTAGAGGAAATCATGGAGAAGAAGAACTTAGGGAAGAAAACAGGAACTATGTGGGTAAGCATAACCAATAGACTACAAGAGATGGAAGAATCTCAAGAGTGGAAAATACAATGGAAGAAATCGATGTATCCATTAAACAAAATGTTAAATCTAAAAATTCCTGACACAGGCCACCCTGACAGCATGAAATCCAAGACAGCATGAAAAGACAAAACCTCAGAATAATAGGAATAGAGGGAAAAGGTGATTCAGTTCTCCAAGGCCCAGAAAAAATTTTTTTTTGCTTGCACACTTTTTAATTTATTTTTAATTAATTTTTTATTTTTAATATTAATTACAGTTTATTTACTTTGTATCCCAGCTGTAGACCCCTCCTTCAGTCCCTCCCAATCCCACCTTCCCTCCCTCATCTCCTCCCTGCCCCTCTGTAAGTCCACTGATAGGTGAGGTCCTCCTCTCCTTCCATCTGACCCTAAGTCATCAGGCAACATCAGGGCTTGCTACAATGCATTCCTCTGTGGCCTAGCAAGGCTGTTCTTCCCTCCGGGGGAGGGGAGAGGTCAAAGAGCCAGCCACTGAGTTCATGTCAGAGACAGTCCCTGTTACCCTTACTAGGGACCAGAAAATATTTTTAACAAAATCATAGAAGAAAATTTCCCCAATTTAAAGGAGAAACCTATAAGAATACAGGAAGCCTACAGAACACATAATAAATTAGACAGTAAAAGAAAATCCTACCTCCACATAATAATCAAAACAGTAAGTATATAGAAAAAAGAAAAAAATACAAAAAGCTGCAAGGGAAAAAGGCCAAGTAACACATAATGGCAAACCGATTAGAATTTCACCTGACTTCTCAAGAGAGACTATGAAAGCTAGTAGGACATGGAAGGATATTGTGCAGACCTTAAGAGAACACATGTCAGCTCAGGCTACTATGCCCAGCAAAACTGTAAGTTATCATAGATGGGAGAAAACAAGATATTCAACAACAAAAACAAATATAAACAATACCTACCCACAAATCCAGAATCCAGTGTTACAGAGACATTAGAAGGAGAAATACAACCCAGGAAAGCTAATTACATTCAGAAAAACACAGGAAATAAATAACCACACTACAGCAAAACTAAAAGTAAAATTTGCGTCAGGCACATTTATAAACATCAACTCCTATTTTGTAGAGCAGGTTCATAAAACATCAAAACTTAGCTCAGAATCACAGTACCAACATTTTGGGTAAAATAAAATATGCTCTGTGTGTGTGTGTGTGTGTGTGTGTGTGTGTGTGTGTGTAGCAGAAAGCTGAAAATTTGACACTAGTTACTTTTAAGGACAGAGAAGAAGACAGTTGATAATTTATTTAGAAATACTCAGTAACTTTGACTTTTAAAGCCATGAATACATGTTTCACTGATAAAAGAAAAAAATAAACTTAAAAAATGAAAGAAAAAAATAACCAAACACACAAACACACTACCACAATCAACAGCAAAATCAAAGCTTCTAACAGCCACTGGTCAATAATCTCCCTCAACATCAATGGACTCAACTCTCCAATAAAAAGACACAGACTAACAGAATGGATATGTAAACAAAATGCAACAATCTGTTGCATACAGGAAACACACCTAAGTCACAAAGATAACCATGACCTGAGAGTAAAGGGCTGGAAGATAGTTTTCCAAGCAAATGGACCCAAGAAGAAAGCAGGAGTAGCCATACTAATATCTAATAAAAGAGATTTTCAAACAAAATTAATCAAAAGATATGGGGAAGGTCGTTTCATACTCATCAAAGGAAAATTCTACCAAGAAGACATCACAGTTCTGAACATCTATGCCCCAAATACAAGAGCACCCACATTTGTAAAAGAAACTTTAATAAAAGTGAAACCACTCATAGATCCTCACACATTAATAGTGGGAGACTTTATCATTCTACTCTCAACAATGGACAAGTCAACAAAACAGGAATTAAACAAAGAAACAATGACTCTGACAGAGGTCAAATGAGTCAAACGGACCTCACAGACATCTACAGAACCTTACACCCAAACACAAAATAATTTACTTTCATCTCAGCACCTCATGGAACCTTCTCCAAAATAGACCTTATAGTTGGTCACAAATCAGGCCCCAACAGATACAAGAAGATTGAAATAATCACTTCTATCCTATTGGATATGATGGACTAAAGATGGACTTCAACAACAACAGAAATAACAAAAGTCCTATAGACACCTAGAAACTGAACAACTCGCTATTCAATGACAGCTGGGTCATGAGAGAAATAAAAAAAAAGAAAGACTTGCTAGATTTCAAGGAAAATGAAGACAAAACATACCCAAATTTATGAAATGAAAGCAGTGCAAAGAGAAAAGTTCATAGCACTAAGTGCCTTCAAGAAGAAATTTGAAATAGCTCATACAAGCAACTTAAAGGCTCACCCAAAAGTCCTAGAAAAGAAAGAGGCAGACATATCCAAGAGGAGTAGATGACTAGAAATAAACTTAGGGCTGAAATCAATCAATTAGAAACAAATAAACAATTCACAGAATCAATGAAACCAAGAGCTGGTTCACTGAGAAAATCAACAAGATAGACAAACCCTTAGCCAAACTAACTGAAAGGCAAAATGATATCATCCAAATCAACAAAATCAGAAATGAAAAGGGGGACATAAAAACAGACAGGGAAGAAATCCAAATAATCATTAATTCTTACTTCAATATCTTATATGCCACCAAATTCTAAAATCTAAATGAAATGGATAATTTCCTTGATGGATTCCACTTGCCAAAACTGAATCAAGACCAGGTAAATAAATAGTCCTATATCCCCTAAGGAAATAGAAGCTGTCATCAAAAGTCTCCCACCCAAACAAAAAGCCTAGGGCCAGAAGGTTTCAGTGCAGGATTCTACCAGATCTTCAAAGAAGAGCTAACACCAATACTCTTCAAACAATTCCACAAAAGAGAAAGAGAAGGAACACTACCAAACTCATTCTATGAGGCCACAGTCACCTTGATACCTAAACCACACAAAGACCCAACAAATAAAGAAAATTTTAGACCAATCTCTTATGAACATTGATGCAAAAATACTCAACAAAAGAGTCACAAACCAAATCCAAAAACACATAAAAGATATTCACTATGACCAAGTAGGCTTCAACCCAGGTATGCAGGGGTGGTTCCATATATGGAGATCCATCAATGTAATCCACCATATTAACAAACTGAAAGAAAGACAAAAAGCACATGATCATCTCCTTAGATGCTGAAAAACCATTTGATAAAATCCAACATTCATTTATGTTTAAAGTCCTGGAGAAATCAGGAATAAAAGGCACTTACCTAAACATAGTAAAGGCAACATACAGCAAGCCTATAGACAACATCAAACTAAATGGAGGGAAACTTAAATCAATCCCACTGAAATCAGGGACAAGTCAAGGCTTCCCACTCCATACCTTTTCAACATAGTACTTGAATTCCTTGCTAGATCAATAAGACAATTAAAGGAGATAAAGCTGATTCATTTCAGAAAGGAAGAAGTCAAAATATCATTATTTGCAAATGATATGATAATATACCTGAGTGACACCAAACATACTACCAGGGAACTCCCACAGCTGATATACACCTTCAGCCTAGTAACTGGATAAAAAAAATTAATTAAAAAAATCAGTAGCCCTCCTGTATAGAAACGACAAACGGGCTGAGAAAGAAATTAGGGAAACAACATCCTTCACAATTGCCAAAAAAGGAGATAAAGTACCTTGGTGTAACGCTAACCAAGCAAGTCAAAAGCTTGTATGAAAAAAACAAAACAAAACAAACAAAATAAGCTTTCAGTCTCTGAAGGAAGAAATAGAAGATATAAGAAGATGGAGAGATCTCTCATGCTCATGGCTTGGCTTGGGAGGATTAACATAGAAAAAATGGCCACCTTAACAAAAGCAATCTACAGATTCAATGCAATTCCCATCAAATTACCAACACAATTCTTTACAGACCTTGAAAAAAAAATTCTCAACTTCATATAGAATATCAAGAAACCTAGAATTGCTAAAACAATTATCTGCAATAAAAGATCTTCTGGATTTAATATTTATCCCTGATCTCAATCTGTAGTATAGAGAATGAGTAAAAAACCTCCTTGGTACTGGCATAGAATCAGATCAATGGAATCAAATAAAAGACCAGAAATAAACCCACAAACTTATGGACACCTGATTTTTGACAAAGATGCAAAAACCATACAATGGAAAAAAAGATAGCATCTTTAATAGATGGTGCTGGTCTAACTGTATGTCTACATGTAGAAAAATACAAATAGAACCATACTTATCACACTGAAAAAAACAAAACAAACAAACAAACAAACAAAAAACTAAAGCAGATCAAAGACCTCAATATAAAACCAGACACACTAAACTTGTTAGAAGAAAAAATGAGGAAGAACCTTGAACTCATTGGCACAGAAGACAACTTCCTAAACAGAACACCAACAGCACAGGCTCTAAGATCAATAATCAATAAATGGGACCTCATGAAACTTAAAAGGTTCTGTAAAGCAAAGGACACTGTCGTCAGAACAAAATGACAGCCTACAGATTGGGAAAGGATCTTCATGAACCCTATATCTGACAGAGGGCTAATATTCAGAATATTTAAACAACTTCAGAAATTAAACAACAGCAAATCAAGTAATCGAATTAAAAATGGGGTACAGAGCTAAATAGAGAATTCTCAATAAAGGATCATTGAATGGCAGAGAAATACTTAAATAAATGCTCAACATCTTTAGTCATCAGGGAAATGCAAATCAAAATGACCCTGCGATTTTACCTTACACCCGGAAGAATGGCTAAGATCAAAAATTCAAATAACAACACATACTGGAGAGCATGTGGAGAACTGGGAACCTGACTCCATTGCTGGTGGGAATATAAACTTGTACAACCATTTTGGAAATCAATCTGGCACATTCTCAGACAATTAGGAATAGCCCTTCCTCAAGATGCAACTATACCACACCTAGGCATATAACTAAAAGATGCTCAAGTACACAACAAGGACATTTGCTCAACCATGTTCACAGCAGCTTTATTTGTAATAGCCAGAACCTGGAAACAACCCAGATGTTCCTCAGCTGAGGAATGGATACAGAAATTTTGGTACATTTACACAATGGAACACTACTCAGCAATTAAAAACAAGGAAATCATGAAATTTTCAGACAAATGGTGGGATCTTGTAAAGATCATCCTGAGTAAGGTATCCCAGAAGCAGAAAGGCACACATGGCATATACTCACTTAGAGTGGATATTAGACATATAATATAGGATAGTATTACTAAAATCTGTACATTTACAGAAGCTAATCAAGAAGGAGAACCTTAGGTAAGATGCTCAATCTTCATTCATAAAGGCAAACAGAATGGTCATTGGAAGAGGGAGAAAACAGGAAATAGGACAGGAGCCTACCACAGAGGGCCTCTGAAAGACTCTACCCAGCAGAGTATCGAAATTATGATGAGAATCATAGCCAAACCTTGAGCAGAGTGCTGGGAATCTTATGAAAGAAGGGGAAATAGAAAGACCTGAAGGAGACCGGAGGTCCACAAGGAGAGCAACAGAATCAAAAAATCTGGGCCCAGGGGTCTTTTCTGAGATTGATACTCCAACCAAGGACCATGCATGGAGATAATCTAGAACATTTGCACAGATGTAGGTCAGTGTCCAAGGGGGACAGTCTCTGATATGAACTCAGTGGCTGGCTCTTTGATCTCCGCCACCTGTGTGAGGTGCAGCCTTGCCAGTCCACAAAGGAAGATAATGAAGCCAGTGGTGATGAGACCTAATAGATTAGGGTCATATAGATGAGGAAGAGTATCTCCCCTATCATTGGACTGGGGGAGGGGCATAGGAGAAGAAGAGGGAGGTAGGGTGGGATTGGGAGGGGCTGGAGGAGAGAGCTACAGTTGGGATACAAAGTGAATAAACTATAATTAATAAAAATAAAATTAAATTAAAAAAAGAATTCACCTCTTGTATGAGTCAGACATATGACGGATATAAAGATTAGGTGGGCAAATCGCCCTAACTTATACATGCATTTGTTACAATTTTTGTCTCATTAAACCACTTTATTCATATATATATATATGTGTGTGTGTGTGTGTGTGTGTGTGTGTGTGTGTGTTTAACAATATCTTAATTCTTTAAACACTTTCTAATGGGAAATCAAAACAACTTCACACATCCTCTGCAGGATCATGTACTAATATAGTAATAATATAGAAGGCACAAACACAGTATGAATTTTTAGTTATTTTTCACATAAAATTCAATTGGCCTGTTAGTGTTCTTGGTAGTGAAGGAAAAATATGTAATTAAATTAATTCCCTCAGATTCTACTGTACTATTTAGCTTGATTTTGTAAACTACAAGCATGAAGTGATATAACATATGTGTTAATTTCAGTGATCTCTATTAATAATTCTTTGAATGTATTGGGTTTTATATGAATACATAAAGTAAGAGTAGTAAAATCACCAAGGAAATTGAAATTTATTATTCTTTTTAATACTATTTTTAAGTCTACATCCTCTGGGATATGTCCTCTTTGGAAATAGTAGGAGAAATGTGTTTGTCTTATGAGCTTATTAGTTTTGGTCCTGACAGTAAGTGATGCCCAATATCTGCCTTTGTTTGATCAAGAAGACAGGGCACCTTACAGGTATTTCTATATGAAATCAGGTAATTGAATTTATTGGGATGGGACAGTGACATCACACAAGAGGCAATCCTACTCAAGTTCTCTAGCAGACATGAAGGGATCCACTTCACAAATGAAGTCAAGTGATACCAGAGGACGTCGGTGTGAGTCTTTTCTTTTGCTCCATTCTGCAGTTCAAGGTTCTGAGGTCTCACAATATCACACAGAAACCCTCTTGTAATAGTTTTGTGTGTTTCTTAATTCCAGGTACACAATTATTTTATTTTTTAACCATTTCAAAATAAAATGTAGTGGTACTGTCAAACACTGTGTTAAGTTTGTACAAATATTTCCTTCGATTTAAGAAAATGTAAAATTGAACTGGTTTTAATTTTTTGTGAAACAATACTAAGTAGCTGATTTACAGTGAAGGTGTCATCTCAGAAAGAGATTCCCACTCCCACTACTGATGCACTTTCTACTGAATAATGTAATGTCTCTCTTTATGAGTAAATCATGAAGTGCTGTGTGAATAAATACTGACTAATTTATTCTTTACATTAACTGTTAAAAGTGTGACTGTTTTTGTCTCATTGTGTATGGAACGTGTTGGGTTTATGTATACATGTTTTCACACATGACTGGGGATGGTGTTTGTGCCTGTGAACATTTATGTAGAAACCAGAAAGGGCATTATGTATGTCCATATACTGCTTTCTACCTTATTTTCTTGAGTCAAAGTCTGTATTGAGCATTGAACTTTCTGTTTGTTAAATAAAATACCTGTTCACTGAGCAATTGGATTCACTTATCTCTACTTTAATACTGTTGATATAAAGGTGTGCTACCATCTCTTAACTTCTCACTTTGAACTTGGGTCCTCTTGAGTGCACACCAAATGCTCATACTCACTGATTTGTCTCTTTATCATTTTAAAAGTATTCTTTAATATTTAATATTTATCAGAAACTACTCAGTCTCTTCCACATTTTTCTGATGGCATTCTTCATTTCCTTATTCCTGAATGTGTAAACTATAGGATTGAGCAACGGTGTCAGAACATTGGCAAATATAAGTGTATTTTTCTCAAAGGAGAATGGGGATGAAGGTCGTGCATATATTAGTATGCATGGGATAAAGAACAAAACAACAACTGTAATATGGGATCCACAGGTGGAGAGAGCTTTAAGTCGACCTTCAGAACTGTGGGCTTTTAGTGAGAACAAGATGACACCATACGAGACAAGCAACAAGGAGAAGATAATGATGCAGATAGAACCACTGTTGGCAAACACCAAAATAACAAAAATGTGTGTGTCAGTGCAGGCAAGCTTCAGCAATGGGAACAAGTCACACATATAATGATCAATGACATTGGGTCCACAAAAGGGTAACTGCAAAGTAAAGACAATTTGTATGATAGAATGCAGGAATCCCCCAGCCCATGCTATACCCACCAAAGCTCCACAGACCGTCCTGCTCATGATGGAAGAGTAGTGTAAGGGCTTGCAAATGGCCACATAACGGTCATAAGCCATAGCTGACAGGACAATCACCTCTACAGCAGTAAAGAAGTGTATGGCAAACAGTTGTGTCATGCATTCTTCAAAAGAGATGGTCTTCCTCTCATAGAAGAAGCCTAAGATCATCTTGGGTGTCACAACAGTAGAAGTGCATGCATCCAGAAAAGACAGGAATATCAAAAAGAAGTACATGGGGGAGCTCAGCAGGGAAGGGCTGTAGATGATAGTTGCCACAATTATCATATTCCCACCAATAGTTGCAAGATAGATCAGCAAAAATACAACAAACAATATTTTCTCAACTTTTGTGTTCTGAGAAAGACCAAGGAGTACGAATTCATTGACAAAGCTCTGGTTTTGCATGATTCTTAAGAAGATGGAATCAAAATATGTTCATGTAAATCTGCAATTATGAGGAAAAAGTACTTCATATAATGCATTACCATCAAGTTGGTTCATCTTTATTGCAAAATTATAATATTTTACTTTCTTACTACTGAGTATAATATATGAGAAATGTTTTGATTGGTTTAGTTGTATAGCATGTAGAATGGAAATTGAGGCAAATTATGGTATGTTTTTAAAATAATCACATTTTAAATACTGAATTAAAACAGTTATGTTCGATAGAGCAGAAAAAAGTTTACCTTTGAACGGTTAGCTCTAGAGTATTTTTGGAGTAAAGTACTAGCATGTCTTTTGGGATTAAACCTAGATATGAGCAAAACAGCAGAATTCATGAATCATGCCTACCATCATCATGGGATGGACAGGGCTGAGCAGCCTGCAGTTGGTGACTCACTCTGGCACTGCCTCATCTGCCAGTAACAAGAAGGGGCAAATGTCCTGTATGGAATACACAGCTACATTTTAAATTTGTTTATAAACCAGTGTGTATTGAAACCTCAAATAAACTAATATTCCTTTTGTTTAATGGAAAACTCTTTTAGGGAAGCGTATAGCTCTATATATGGTACATGTGTTTTTAAGTGCTAAGTTTTCACTTTTAAGTTATTAACTGGAAGCATGAGAAGAACCTTACTAAAATTATGCTGTAATCATGTGATCAAGTGAAATGACTCCTAAAAAAGCTACTTCTCAGCTTTCAAGACTTTACATTACAAGGGTTATTACTGACATTTTATTTGTGAAAAATTAACAAAAGCTGGAGAAACTGCTAAGAGGTTAGCTCAAAAAATTGAGTTCTCCAAGGTATAAACATCAGAAAGCGTAGGAAGTTTTTATATTAATAATTTCAGTGCGTGGACTATTTTTTTCTGTGTCCTGCTTTCAACATCAAAGCATTTTACATCGCTACTGTGTGACTAAAACATAGTTAAAAAGGCAATAAAGTAAAATGATGATGATTCATAGGCTATGGACCAATAGCTACGTGTTTGATGGAAATGGGAAGCTGAAAAAGTGAAACTACTCTCTGAATAAAGTTGCAAATAAAGTTTAATTCTTTTCTACTTATTTATACAATGTTAACTTATGTAATGCTGAAAAACTCTACAAAATATATTATTTGAAATTTACATGAATTTGTAAATCTAAGAAAATATTTGTAAACCGCTTGCCTGCTCATCTACAAAAATTTTGAGAGATTCTAATTGGAAATATTAAAATGTTACTAGTTAAGATAAACTTCCAACTCTGGGGTAACTTGTAAATTGAACATGATCAAAGGGATTCTTGACTTAGATACCCTTCTTTACAAAGAAAAGGAAACTGAGAGGGAAGTCCCAAGGGAAACAAAGCCCAATGTTAATTTTAAAATTAATTAAAGCTTAGCTTCATCTTTTACATTCTGCTTTAGATGTTCATTACTGCCAAACAAACTGGTACTGTCAATATCTCCATTATAACAATTTCTAAATTTTTTGTTTAGATATCCACAAAGGAAATACAGTATAATTGTAGCTTATGATCAGAGGGTGATGATTTTATATTATTTAAAAGATGATTGGTCCAAACATAGGGTATAATTTAAATTGAATAACAGAAAGAGCAAAAGTGAAATTTAAATATGTAGATAAGGCAAATGCATTCATGTTTTCTTCATGTTCTTGATACATGGATGCATAATAAAACATCAAGTAAATCCATATTATGACTTCCTAGTGTGTTTTGTTCTATATTATTTATGTTAATCTAAAATGATAAAAATACATGATATATGTTTGTCAATTCCCTTGACAACACACACATACACACACACACACACACTCATAAATAGAAAAATAGTGAGAATAGGTTTACATATAATAGGAACTAGAAATACATCGAACTAGCAGACTTCAAGGACTTGGTCCATGAATGACAAACTACCAGTTTCTCATTTTGAAGGAGGCTTGGCCAGTTCTAAGGTAGTCCAGGTTAGACTCATGCTCACCGTTTATCCTAGGAAAACTTTAAAGAACAGATCTTCTCTCTTCCACTCCAATATTTTGCACTATATCCAGCCAAATCTATAATTTATGTCATGGTATTCTCCAGACTACATAAAAGAAGGATATAAATATTGGAGTCAGTTTTGTTTTGTAAAGAGTGATTTAAATACCGAATCAGTTAAAAGGAAAATGTGTTATCACATTTGAAAAATTATACAAATTAGAATATTGGTTTGTTCAAGTAATACTTTTAGAAATCATACTAGAAAATAACTCCAAACCATAAGCATGTTTAAATTCTTGTACTAAAAAACTCAGTCTTCAGATTTTATTCTAAAAATAAAATAAAATTTTACATTAAAATGTGATATAGTGCAAAGCATTGAACAAATATTAAGATATTTACAATATTATGGTCTGTAAATAAGACTATTACAAATTAAAATCACACGGCACTCTAAGTTAAGCATTAATAGGACTATTTGAACTATGATGCAGTTTTTTAGTGTACTAAATGAGCAAAAGATATGAATACTAAATTCCCTTTATTTACACTGAATCTACAGCATTATATAAGATAGAAGAGAACACACAAAAATAATAGAATTAGTCGGGTGTAGAGGCACACGTCTTTAATCCTAGCAATCAGGAAGCAGAGGCAGGTGAATCTTTGTGAATTTGGGGCCAGCCTGGTCTACAAAATACATTCCAGGACATCCAGAGCTACATAAAGAGCTACATAGTGAGAGCCTGTCTGAAAAAATTTAAGATATTATTGCAATGAATGTTGTAACTATTATAAAATTATTTCAAATTAAACATCAAAATAAAAACCCACAAAATCAGATTTACTTTAAAGTTCTCAAAAAGGTTGTACAGCTGCAGATCATTCATCAGAACAGTAAATTCTGATGTCACTACTGTAACATCTCAGGTTAACATTTTTACACTATTATAATCTTTCTTCTATAAAAGACCACAATTCTGATTCAACCTCATCCAAAATAATGTACTCTTAGATTTAAATCTATATTTTCACATAAAGACTAACTTGTCCTGTCTCTATTTCTCCTGGAGTATTCCATGGCCTTACCCCTAATAGCTATGTAGCTGAATATTCAAGAACTTGTCCTCATCTTGACCAAGAATCCCTCACAGCAGGAATCATGGTCAGTGTGGCATCTGCTTGAGGCTGATCTTAGGAAGTATGTGTCAATGTGCCCAACTGTCCATATGTCTCACCGTTTTTTTTTTTCATTAATCCTAGCAGCAAACTGATTGTAACACTATTCTATCTGAAGATAAAAGAATTGCTTTGTTATATAAATTGTGTATATCATTTAAAACCATCAGGATGAAGAGAGGTTGTCATTCTAAGTAACTGCTTTTAAATTTATTTCATATGAGTATGTAAATATTATTACAATGAGAATCATAAATTAAAATCTTATTTGAAACTCTTTTTACATTAAATTGTATAAGTCTATCATATTTCATTTAAGATTATTAACTACAAATGAAATATTATTGTGTAGCTATGAAAATTTTTTTCATCACTCTCTAGGAAATATATTCTCTTCAGATTACTGATTCCTCTTTTCTCTCTTTGTTGTTCTGTTGAGTCACCTTAACAGTTCAAATTTACTTATCTTATTATTCTTAAAATCCATGGAAATGAGCTTTTCTGTTTCCTCTTGTCTACTACTTAAAAGATTCTCAAAACTTCTCTTTTCATGTCTTTGTGATTCAGCTCATTTTAAGAAGAGATAAGCCGAGTCTGTTATAACTGAAGTGCTTCAATGCCTCAATTTAGTTTTTCACAGTTCAGAGACAGAAACTTAATGCTTAGGGAAATGTAGGTAGATATAAATCATAACAATTCACTTTGTGAATTAAGTCACTTAGAAAGTAAAAGTTCTTCCTCTCTGTTCAAGAGTTAGTATGGAAGTAGGATTTTTATAGTTATTAATATTGCATAGTTTGGCAGCATTTTAATCTACTCTGACCTTATATCATCATCCTTTGAACAACCTCAAAGTTGTGTAAACATCAGAATAGTGTGTGTACTAATATGTAAATGAAGATATATTAGACAAAAAGCAAAAAAAACCAAGTTAGGTATTATTTGAGAGATATTAGAAAAAACCTTGATGCCTTTCTTAACTGTTTTAAAAATGAAGTTAAAAATATGTTTAATAAGAAAACACATGCTCAGAGTGAAGAAAGGGAATTAACTATCAGGGAAGCTCAATGAAGAAGTGAAAGAAGGAAAGGAGGGAAAGAGGGAGAGAGGGAGAAAAGGGGGAAGGAAGGAATTAGAGAAGGAAGAAATTTATATTGCAACAACTGTTATCCATTGGACACTTGAACAGTTCTTACTTTCAGGTGTTATTTTCTTGACTTCTTGAGTAACATTTTATTCACTGCTTTATGCCCTGATTTTGGCCATAAAATCCCCATTAAAAGCACTAGAGTTTAAATAACTTTCTCAAGAACACATTAGTTAACTTAAGTGAGTATTTGCATAAAATGCAATAAACTGACTACAAACCCAAAATTTAAAGTATTTCAGAATCACAACTTAAAATCATCTCTGAAAATGCAATATATGACTTAGAAGTCTCACCATGTGAAAATGTGAAAAAAGCTCCTTTCTATTCTTTAGAGAGCAGTCCTTTCAATGTTGTCCAAACTGCTATGATCATAGCCAATTCTTTCTCTCACATTTAAAACAGAAGAACCCCTGTCTGTGAAGCTAGAGGATTTTAAAATAATAAGTGTTAAAATGTTCTCTTGTGCTATCTTCAATGTGGTTTAAACATAAAGAAGAAACAAGAAACTAAAATTCTTTTGTAATTGGCAGTGGAATTTAAAGTAGGTTAGGCTATAGATCTGTGAGGCTGATTTTTCGTTCCCCAAAGGTTTGCACAATTTCAGGCCCCAGGAGTTTCAGAGACATTTGTTTGTGCGCTTTTGTAATTGCCTGAGTGTTTATGATACTTCAACCACAAGTTAAATTTCTAAATAGTTAGTGGAAACTAACTATTTAGAAACTAACTATAAATTTCTAAATAGTTAGTGGAAACTAGAAACTTTCTTCTGACTATTTACTTGAAGGAAATGATCTCTCTTTTAAAAAAATTTACATTATTATTATTATTATTAACAATTTATTCAATTTGTAACATGATTGTAGCTACCAACCTCATTTTCTCCAGCCCTACCCTTCTTCTTTCTTCCTCCTTTATTCCTCTCCCCTAGTCCACTAATAGAAGAACACCTCTGTTGTTTGATCCAAACCTATTAGGTCCCATCAGGACTGCCTGGATCTTCTTCCTCTGTGGGCTGGCTAAGTTGCCCCATCAGGGTGAAGTAAAGGAAGAGGAGGAGGAAAAAGTTCTTGTCAGAGACTATCTCTTCTCCAACAATTAGCAGACTCAAATGGAGACTGAGCTCTTGACTGGCTACATCTAAGCAGGGGGTCTAGGACCTCTCTATGCATGGTATTGGTTGATGCATCAATCTCTACAGTGACCCCTGGGCCCAGATCTTTTGGCTTTGTTTGTCTTTTTGTGAGGCTGCTGTCCCCTCCGGGTCCTTCTATCTCCCCCTTCTTTCATAAGACTCCCTGGGTTCTGTCCAAAGTTTGGTGTGAGTCTCTGCATCTGCTTCTATCCTCTGCTGGGTGGAATCTTTTACAGGACATCTGTAGTAGGCTCCCATCCCTGTTACCTCCCTTATACTGCTTCCGGAGTCTTTTCTGCTTTCCCTTCTGAATGAGAATTAAGCATATTCCCTAGGATGCTCCTCATGATTTAGCTTCCTTAGGTCTCTAGATTTTAGTATGTTTATTTTATATTATATGGCTAATACTTATGCATGTCTTTCTGCTTCCGGGTTACCTCACTGTTGTAGTGAGTAATAAATAAATGAGATGTTGGGCTATAAAATATTTATTATTAGTCCTATTATTATCACGGTAGTATTATTTAACCAGCTTTCACACATAATAAGACACAGACAACCATTAGATTTTATAATTGCCTTATTAACCTTGGGCCAGTCAGATGTTTCACTTAAACTATCTCAATAAACTCACCAGTCATTTCTCAGCCCCCATCCAATGCCATCCATCTTAATCCTCCTCATCTGGTCTACCTTTCATGCTTAATCACATGGTACATGCTTATATTCTTTATCTGGACCTTATCATGGTCTGGAGTCCTTCCTTCCAGACCATATGGTTTCTTCTCCACACTAACACATTGTGGCATCCTCCTTCATCCTATATAGGAAGATAGGATGATTTCCATGATTCCCATGATTCCCTGCCTTCCAAAGCCCAGGACATTAGTCACGCCTACCCCATTCTGCCCTGACCAGGTATATGCTATTAAATCAAACAATTAGATATGTCTTAGGAAGGCTTATAAAACAAAGATAGGTGTAACCAGATCTTAAGGGCCAGTAAAATGTATCAGACCAACCTCTAATACCACACTCAGGATGATATTTTCTAGTTCAATACATTTGCCTGCAAATTTCATGATTTCCTTGTTTTTAATTGCTGAGTAAATATTTCATTTCGTAAATGTATCACAATTTCTATATCCATTCTTCAGGATGAGGGACATCTAGGTTGTTTCCAGGTTTTTGTCTGAATGAATAAAGCTGCTGTGTACATAACTGAGTAATTGTCACTGTTGTATGGTTGAGCATCTTTTGAGTATATACCCAGGAAATGTATAGCTGGATCTTGAGGTAGCACTATTCCCAGTTTTCTGAAAAAGCACCACATTGATTTCCAGAGAAGATGTACAAGTGTACATTCCCACCAGCAATGGAGGAGGGTTGCCTTTTAACCACATCTTCTCCAGAATGTGTTGTCAAATTCTGTATTTGATCTTAGCCATTCAGATGGGTGTGAGATGGTATTTTCAGAGTCATTTTGTTTTGCATTTCCAAACATTTCTTTTTTTTCTTTTTTTCTTATCATTTTTATTATCATTTATTACAATTTATTTAATTAGTTTCCTGGCTGTGGCCCCCTCTGTCATCTCCTTCCAACCCACTCTCCTTCCCTCCTCTCCCTAGTTCACTGATAAGGGAGGTCCTCCTCTCCTTCTATCTGACCCTAACCTATTAGGTCTCATCAGGACTGGTTGTTTTGTCTTCCTATGTGGCCTGGCAAGGCTCCACCACCCAAGAGGAAGGTAGTCAGAGAGATTGCCACTAAATTCAAGAAGGAAGAGAGAGAAAGATTTAAACATTTCTTTTAAGCATTTCTCCACCATTCTATATTCCTCTGTTGAGAATTCTCTGTTTAGCTCTGTACTCCATTTTTAAATTGGATTAGTTGTTTTTGTTTTTGTTTTTTTTTTTGTTGGCTTTTTTGTTGTTGTTGTTCAATTTGTTGAATTCTTTATACAATATTGATATCAGGCCTTGGTCAGATGTTGGCTTGGTGAAGATCCTTTCCCAGTCTGTAGGCTGTTGTTTTGTTCTGTTGACAGTGTCCTTTGTTTTCCAGAAGTTTTTTTAGTTTCACGAGGCCCTATTTATTGTTTATGGTAGAGTCTGAGCTCTTGATGTTCTGTTCAGGAAGTTGTCTCCTATGCCAATGAGTTCAATGCTCTTCCCCACTTTTTCTTCTAAAGGATTTAGTGTGTCTAGTTTTATGTTGAGGTCTTTGATCCACTTCAAGTTTACTCTTGTGCAGAGTGATAAATATGAGTCCATTTGCATTATTTTACATGTAGACATGCAGTTAGATTAGCACCATTTGATGAAGATTCTATCTCTTCTCATTGTATGGTCTTGATTCTTTGTAAAATATTCAAGTATCTGTTGGTGTGTGGGTTTATTAATGCATATTCTATTTGATTCCATTGATCCACCATTCTGTTTCTATGCCAGTACCATGTCATTTTTATTACTTTGGCTCTATACTACAGCTTGAGATCAGGGAGGGAAATATCTCCAGTAGATCTTTTATTATACAGGATTGTTTAAGCTATACTGGGTCTTTTTTCCATATGAAGTTGAGAATTGTTCTTTCAAGTTCTGTAAAGAGTTGTGTTTGTATTTTGATGAGAATTTCATTGAATCTGTAGATTGCTTTGGCAGGATGGATATTTTTACTATGTTAATCGTACTGATCCATAAGCATGGGAGACCTTTCTATCTTCTGATATCTTCTTCAATTTCTTTCTTCAAGTCTTGAAGTCTTTTTGTTTGTTTCTTTTTTTTTTTTCATATAGGTCTTTCACTTGCTTGGTTAGGGTCACACCAAGGTATGTTATTTGTGGCTATTGTGAAGGGTGTTGTTTCCCTATTTCATTACTAGCCCATTTGTCTTTTGCATATAGGAGGAATTCTGGTTTTTTTTCAGTTAGTTTTTTTTAAATTAATATTAATTACACTTTAATCACTTTGTATCCCCCCATGGTTCCCTGCCTCCTCCCCTCCCAATTCCTTCCTTCCTCCATCCTGTGCATGCATGTCCCTCCCCAAGTCCATTGATGGGGAGGTCTTTCCTTTCTTCTGATTCTAGTCAATTAAGTCTCATCAGGAGTGGCTGCATTGTCTTCTTCTGTGGCCTGGTAATGCTTCTTCCCCCTCAGGGGGAGGTAATTAAAGAGCAGGCCAATCAGTTCGTGTCAGAGGCAGTCGCTGTTCCTATTACAATGGAACCCACTTGGACACTGAACTGCCATGGACTACATCTGTTTAGGGGTCTTAGGTTATCTCCATGCATAGTCCTTGGTTGGAGTATCAGTCTCAGGAAAGACCTCTGTGCACAGATTTTTTGGTTCTGTTGCTCTCCTTGTGGAGTTCCTGTCCTCTCCAGATCTTACTGTTTCCCACTTCTTTCCTAAGATTCCTTGCACTCTGCCCAAAGGTTGCCCATAAGTCTCAGCATATGCATTCATAATTTGTAGGGAAGAGCCTTTCAGAGGTCCTCTGTGTCAAGCTCCTTACTTGTTGCCTCTTTTCTCCTTCTTCTAATGACCATCCTCTTTGCTTTTCTGATAGGAATTGAGTATTTTACCAAGAGTCTTCCCTCTTGCTTAGTTTCTTTAGGTGTGCAGATTTTAGTAGGTTTATCCTATATTATATAAAGAACTCAAGAAGTTAAACAGCAACAAATCAAGTAATACAATTAAAAAATGGAGTACAGAGTTAAACAGAGAATTCTCAATAGAGGAATATCGAATGGCAGAGAAACATTTAAAGTAATGTTCAACATCCTTAATCATAAGGGAAATGAAAATCAAAATGACCCTAACATTCCACCTTACACCCATCAGAATGGCTAAGATCAAAAACTCGAGTGACAACACATGCTGGAGAGGTCATGGAGAAAGGGGAACCCTCTTCCACTGCTGGTGGGAATGTAAACTTGTACAACCACTCTGGAAAGCAATCTGATGCTTTCTCAGACAACTAGGAATAGTGCTTCCTCAAGATCCAGCTATACTACTCCCAGACATATACCCCAAAGAAGCTCAAGTACACAATAAGGACATTTGTTCAGCCATGTTTGTAGCAGCCTTATTTGTATTAGCCAGAAGCTAGAAACAGCCCAGATGCCCCTCAGTGAAGGAATGGATACAGAAATTGTGGTACATCTACACAATGGAATATTACTCAGCAATAAAAAACAAGGAAATCATGAAATTTGCAGGTAAATGGTGGAATGTGGAAAAGATCATCCAGTGTGAGCTATCCCAGAAGCAGAAAGATGCACATGGTATATACTCACTCATATAGACCTACAATATAAGATAAACTTTCAGTTAGTTTTGTATGTAGTCACTTTGCTGAAGGTGTTTATCAGCTGAAGGAGTTCTCTGGAAGAATTTTTGGAGTCACTCATGCATATTATTGTATCATCTGAGCATAGGAATACCTTGACTTCTTTCTTTCTGATTTTTATCCCCTTTATATACTTTAGTTGTCATATCACTCTAGCTAGGACTTCTAGTACTGCATTAAAGTGATTTGGTCAGTGTGGGCAGTCTTGTCTTGTCCCTGATTTCAGTGGCATTGATTTAAGTTTTCTCTGTTTAGTTTGATGTTGGCTATTGGCTTCCTGTATATTGCCTTTACTATATTTAGTTATGTGTATTATAATTCCTGATCTCTTCAAGACTTTAAACATGAATGGGTGTTGGATTTTGTCAAATGTTTTTTTCAACATCTAAAGTGATGATCTTGTAGGTTTTCTCTTTCAGTTTGTTTATATGGTGGATTACATTGATGGATTTCTGTATACTGAACCACCCTGCATGCCTGGGATGAAAGCCTACTTGGTCATGGTGGATAATATCATTAATTTGTTCTTGGATTTGGTTTGCGAGTATTTTATTGAATATTTTTTGCATCAATGTTCATAATGGAGGTTGGTCTCAAATTTTCTTTTGTTTTTTGTTGGGTCTGTGTGTGCTTTAGGTATCAAGGTGACTGTGGCCTCATAGCATGAAGTTGGTAATGTTTTATCTTTTTCTATTTTGTGAAATTGTTTGAATAGAATTGAATAGAATTCTTTGAAGGTGTGGTAGAATTCTGTGCTGAAACCATCTGGCCCAGGGCTGTTTTAAGAACAGCTTCTATTTCTTTGGTGGATATAGGACTATTCAAATTATTCCCGGATTTTGATTCAAATTTGGTAAATGGATTTTATCATGAAAATTGTCCATTTCATTTAGATTTTCAAGTTTTGTGGCATATAGGCTTTTGAAGTAGGATCTGATGATTCTTTGCCTTTCTTCATTGTGTGCCATTATGTCTCCCTTTTCATTTCTGAGTATTTTGTTGGTTATTGAATTGTTTTCTTTGTTTCTAATTTATTGATTTAAGCTGGGAGTTTGATTATTTCCAGCCATCTACTTACCTTGAGTGTGTCTGTTTTGCTGTTTCTTTGTTTGTTTTTCTAGTGTTTTCAGGTGTGCCATTAAGTTGCTTGTATGAGATGTCTTGAATTCCTTCATGAAGGCCCTTAATGCTAAGAACTTTCCTCTTAGCACTACTTTCATTGTGTCCCATAAGTTTGGGTAAGTTGTGCCTTAATTTTCATTGAATTTTAGGAAGTCTTTAATTACTTTCTTTATTTCTTCCCTGACCCAGTGGTCATTGACTAGAGTGTTATTCAGTTTACATGCATGTGTGGGCTTTTTGATATTTTTTTATTGTTAAGATCTAGTTTTAGACAACTGATATGATACAAGAAATTATTTCAATTTTCCTATATCAGTTGAGGCTTGATATGATCAATCTGTCAATTGAAGCTTCTGTGAGGTGCTGAGAAAGTATACTCTTTTGTGTTTGGGTGAAAAGTTCTGTAGCCATCTATTTGGTCCATTTGATTTTAGATCTCTGTAAGTGTCATTAGTTCTCTGTTTAGCTTCTGTCTCAATGATGTGTTCCTTTCTGAGAGTGGGGTGTTGAAGTCTCCCACTATTAATGTGTTGGGGTCAATATGTTTTTTAAACTTTAATAATGTTCTTATACAAATGAAAGTGCCCTTGTATTTGGGGCATAGATGGTCAGGATTTTGATGTCCTCATAGTGGATTTTCCTTTGATCAGAATGAAGTGTTCTTCCCCATCTCTTTTGATTAATTTTAGTTGGAAGTCTATTTTATTAGATATTTTGTTTGCTACTCCAGTTTTCTTCTTGGGTCCATTTGTTTGGAAAATCTTTTTGTAGCCCTTTATTCTGTTGTAGTGTCTAGCTGTGTTGCAGCAGTGTGTTCATTGATTGCAGCTGAATGTTGGATACTATTTCCATAACCATTCTGTTAGTCTGTGTCTTTTTATTGGAGAGTTAAGTCTATTGATATTGATAGATATTAGTGACCAATGATTGTTATTTCCTTTTCTTGTGGAGTTTCTGGTGATTGTGGGTTTGTGTGATTGTTTTCTCTTGCTTTTTTGTTGTGAAGTTATCTTTTTCCTGTGTTTTCTTGGTTGTAGTTTACCTCATAGCTTCTAGTATCTTCTGTAGGTCTTCTTTGCTGTGTATAAACTCTTTAAATGCAGTTATGCTATGGAATATTTTGTTTTCTCCATCTATGGTGACTGAAAGTTTCTCTGGGTATAGAAGTCTGGCTTGGTATCTGTGGTCTTGTAATGTCTGCATGATATTTGCCCAGGCCCTTCTGGGTTTTATAGTCTGTGTTGAGAAGTCTTGTGTGACCTGATGGGTCTGCCTTTATATTTTACTTAGTCTTTTCCCCTTTCCACTTCTAATATTTTTCCTATGTTCTGATGATTTAGCGTTTTGATTATTATGTGGTGGCAGGAATTTCTTTTCTGTTTTAGTTTATTTGGTGTTCTGAAAGCATGTTTTTATGTTTAATGGCATCTCTTTCTTATGGTTGGAATAATTTTCATCTATGATTTTCTTGAAAATATTTTCTGGGCCTTGAAGCCTGGAATCTTCTTTTTTGTCTATTCTTATTATGCTTAAATTTTGCCATTTCATGGTGTCTTTGATTTCTTGTATATTTTTGTCAGAAACTTTTCTGGTTTTATGTGTTCTTTGAGTGATCTTTTGATTTCTACAATTTTATCTTCAGTGCCTGAGGTTCTCTCCTCCATCTCTTGTTTTCTTTTGGTGATGCTTTGTAGTTCCTGATCTCTTCCCTGAGTTCTCCATCTCCAGGGTTTTCTCAGTGTAACTGTATGACTACATGTAGAAAAATATAAATATATCCATATTTATCACCCTGCACAAAACTAAAGTCGAAGTAGATCAAATACCTCAACATAAAACCAGACACACTAAACCTGTTAGAAGAAAAATTAGGAAAGACCCTTGAACTCATTGGCAGAGGAGACAACTTCCTGAACAGAATACCAAGAACACAGGCTCTAAGATCAACAATAAATAAATGGTACCTCATGAAACTGAAAAGCTTCTGTAAAGAAAAGGATACACTTGTGTTTTCTTTATTGATTCTCATTCCATTTTCATGTCATGAATGGTTTTATTCATTTTCTTCACCCTATTGTTTTTTGGATTCCTGTTTGTCCATGATGGCCTCTATTTTTTGTTTGTTTCCTCTTTATGTGTCTCTAACAACTGTATAACCATAAACTTAACATAATTTTCCTGTGTTTCTGCTGTATTAGAATGCCAATAGATTTGGGGATGGGAGAGGATTCTGGTAAAGGCATGATATCCTGGATTTTGTTGATTTTATTCTTCCTCTGCTAACTAGCTATCTGTTTGTCCATAGCCTTGACTATTTGTTCCTGGAGACTGTACTGCAGACTGGGTCCACCTGTCTCTCTAGTCTATAGGAAGATGAAAGACGTCCAGGGGCCCAGAATGGGTGCTGGCAATTAGATGCAGCTAAGGGAGGGCACTGGAACATATGTGTTGAGGAGCATGACTTGGGCCCTGGGGTGAGTGCCTTGAAGGGCAGATGTGTGTGTGTGTGTGTGTGTGCAGGCTTGGTTGTGGGCAAGTGCGAGGGTATGTGGGTGGGATTGTGCTTTGGAGGTCAGTGGCTACATGTTTGCAGCTGGCTTCAAGCACAGATTGCAGGCACAGGTTGTAGAGTAGGCACAGCATATGTGCCCAGGTATCCAGATGGGCTCAGCATGGGTGCCAAACACTGGGTGTCTCAAAAGATACCTTGCTGTGGCCCACAAGCTGCCAACTCAGTGTCTTCTCCACTCAGACTTGTCTAGGCTGCCCTATCCTGGATCCAAGATCTGTGTGCTTTCACTGCCAGGTTTCCATTGGGTGACCAGTAGAACTGGGAACACTGCCCAAGAAATCCTGATGCTGCCCTCACGGTGCAGGAGGGATCTAATCTCTGGCTGCTATAGAGAAGGGTCCCTGAACCTGCAGAATGCTGAGGACCCAAGTTTTGTGGCTTTTAGATCAGGGAAATAGTCATGGGGGGCCTGGATCTGCTCAGCCCCAAATGTCTCAGGAAACCTGAAGCTTCCCTCAGGGGAACAGGAATGATCTGATGTCTGGCTGCTAGAGCAAAGGGTTCCTGGACCTTGATTTCTACACTCTCTAGGCTGTTCAGAAAATTCCAGGGTTTCACAGTTTGTGATTCCTGCACCTGGTAGATGGCCAAGGTAGGGCCTGTATTTTAGTGACCCCAAATCACAGGATGTCCCTTCTAGTCCTAGGAAGCTCCATGGTCGATGTTCTGGATCCAGGAGCCTGTCCACTCAGTTGGTTTCAAAGTCCTATCCTTTGCCCCTCAGATACAGTGCACTCTGGTCATCACCATCATGGAACTCATGATGTCTCTTTTCAAATAAACTTTATTGTCAAAGACTTTTCAGTGAAGAGTTGGTATTCATTAGTGTCTCCCCTATCCATAATGCAGTGTTGAAACAACAAATTTTATGCCAATGGTGTGCAGTTTTAAAAGGTGTTGTTTGTTCATGATTACAATGGCCTTGTCATATACAGAATACAGCACTTCTTTTCCATACCCCAGCTCCTGTATTCTTTCCACTCTATCTTTCAAGATACTTTCTCGATCTAGGAAGGAGTTCTATTTAGGAATGATTTTAATTCAGAGTGTCAGTTGTGAGGCTGTGCATTAAGCCCCCACTCATTGCAAAAAGTTACTCTAAACAATACCTAAGAAGTACAATTAGTGTATACATAACTTTTTAGACAAAATATCCTTTTAGAAAAGCAACAATAGTAGGTGCTCTTGTAGAGTTTGTAAACTTTCTTTTCACAGGCCCATAACCAAGTTTACAGTATCAGCCATGTGATATCTTTTACAGAATAGGCCTCAAATCCATTCTGAAACTTGCTGTTTAACCCCCAAACATTCATGCTACCATTGTACCATTAGGCATATCTTGCTTTGTAGGTCAGTACTCCAGTATGCTACATCTGCAGCTGGTACCACTATTAATTTTTCTCCCAAAACAAATTGAATAACCCATTACAGAATAAACCATCTCTCTTTCTCCTCTCTCTTATTTGAAACAGGGTTTCTCTGAATAGCATTGGCTGTCCTGGACCCACTTTGTAGATCAGTTGTCCTTGAAATCACAGAAATCTGACTGCATATGCCTCCCACACCACAGGAATTACAAGGGTGCATCACTGAGCCCTGCTGTTATGAATGCATTTTTGTGGAAAATAATTTTTACACAATATTCTAATGATGGTTTCTTGTCCCTGAACACTTGGCAGACCTCCCCTGTTGTGGATATAAACAGGTTTTTGTTTTGTTCCCAGGTGTGGGATATGGGAGTGATTCAGACTGTCCACAGCTGCAGACTATTTGCCTCATTCGACTCTGAGAGGAACTCTTTGCCAGCTGCAGATAGTTTAAATCTGAGGACTCTGGAAAGAGAATAAATGGCAGAGCCCATTTATTGGAGCTCTGAGAAAGAACAAGTCTGCTCCTGCATCCCCCTTGCTGTTCCTGGTTGCTGTTGTGAGACAAGAAGTTGGAGATCTCCTGAAATAAGGATTGGACTAGCTCCAAGGAATCCTGTGACACTAATCAGCAGAAATAAATTAAGAGAATTGTACCCCCTCTCCCACTAATGCTTTCTTTCTTCTACCTAGTGATTGGACTTTGGATTTTGTCAAATACTTTTTCGCATCTAAGGAGATGATCATGTGGTTTTTCTTCTTCAGTTTGTTTATATGGTGGATTGCATCAATGTATTTACTTATATTGAAGCACCCCTGCATGATGGGATGAAGTATACTTAGTTATGGTGGATGATATCTTTTATATGTTCTTGGATTCAGTTTGCAATTATTTTATTGAGTATTTTTGCATCAATGTTCATAAGAGAGACAGGTCTCAGACCTTTTTTTTTTTGGTTGGGTCTTAGTGTGGTTTAAGTATCAAGGTAACTTTGGCCTCATAGAATGAGTTTGGTAATGTTCCTTCTTTTTCTATTTTGTGGAATAATTTGAAGAGAATTGGAGTCAGTTCTTTGATGGTCTGGTAGAATTCTGTGCTGAAACCATCTGGCCCTGGCCTTTTTTTTTTTTTTAATGTCTGCTTCTATTTCTTTGGGGGATATAGGATTATTTAATCTATTTACCTGATCATTATTTAATTTTGGCAAATGGAATCTATCAAATATTGTCCATTTCATATATGTTTTCAAATTTTGTGGCATATGCTTTTGTAGTAAGACCTTAATGATTGTTTGGATTTCCTCTGTGCCTGTTGTTATATCCCCCTTTTTCTTTCTGATTTTGCTGATTTGGATAGTTTCTCTCTGTCTTTTAGTTAGTTTGGCTAAGGGTTTGTCTTTCTTGTTGATTTTCTCAAAGAACAAGCTCTTGGTCCCATTGTTTTCTTTGTTTCTAGTTAACTGATTTCAGCTGTGAGTTTCATTATTTCCAATTTTCTACTCCTCTTGGGTATGTATCCTTTTTTTTCTAGGAGTTTCAGGTATGCCATTAAGTTGCCTGTATGAGATGTCTAAAACATCTTTCTGCTATGAACTTTCCTATTAGCACTGCTTTCATTGTGTGCTTTCATTTTGGGGAAGTTGTGCCTTCACTTTCATTGAATTTTAGGAAGTCTCTAATTTCTTTTTTCATTTCTTCACTGTCTAAGCTGTCATTTAGTAGAGAGTTTTTTAGTTTCCATATGTATGCAGGCTTTTTGTTATTTCTATTGTTGTTGAAGTGTAGTTCTAAGCCATGGTGGTCTGAAAGGATACAAGGGATTATTTCAATCTTCTTGTATCTGTTGAGGCTTGCTTTGTTCCTGACTACATGGTTAATTTTGTTAGCATTCTGTGAGGTGCTGAAAATAAGGCATACTTTTTTGAATTTGGGTGAAAAGTTCTGTAGACATCTATTAAGTCCATTTTAGTTAGGATATTTGTAAGTGCCATTAGTTCCCTATTTGGCTTCTGTCTAGATGATCTGTCCCTTGCTGAGAGTGGAGTGTTAAAGTTTCCCACTATTAAGGTGTTGAAATTTATGTGTGAATTGTCCATTAATAATGTTTCATTTACAAATGCAGGTGCTCTTGTATTTGCGGGAGAGATGTTCAGCAGTATGATGTCCTCCTGGTGGTTTTGTTCCACTGATGAGAATGAAGTTCCCCTCCTTATCTTTTTTGATTAATTTTTGTTGAAAGTCTATTTTATTAGATATTAGGATTGCTACCCCAGCTTATTTTCTGGTTCAGTTTGTTTAAAAAAAAAAAACAAAAAACTTTTTTCCAGCCCTTTACTCAGAGGTAGTGTTTATCTTTGTTGAAGAGCTGTGTTTCTTGGATGTAGCATATATCGTGTCCTGTTTTGGAATTATTCTGTTAGTTTGTATCTTTTTTATTGGAGAGTTGAGTTCTTTTATGTTGATAAATATGTTACATGCCCTTTTTTTCTTGCTGCTTTTAATATTTTTTTCTTCATTCTGTAGGTTTGGTATTTTGACTATGATGTGACTGAGGAGTTTCTTTTCTGGTTTAGTCTATTTGATGTTCTGTAGGCCTTTTGTATGCACATCTCTTTCTTTAAGTTAGGAAATTTTTCTTCTATGATTTTCTTGAAAATATTTTTCTGGGTCTTGGAGCCTGGTATCTTCTTTTTCATCTACTCCTATTATTCTTACATTTTTGTCTTTTCATGGCGTCCTCAATTTCTTGGATGTTTTGTGTTTGGAACTTTTTCGATTTTACCTTTTCGTTGAGAGACGTATCAATTTCTTCAAGTGTATCTTCAGCACCTGAGATTCTCTCTTCTGTCTCTTGTATTTTGTTGGTGATTTTTTCCTTTGTGTTTTCTGATCTTTTCTCTAAGTTCTCCATTTATCATTTTCTTTTTTTAATATTCATTATGGATTATTCACTTTTTATCCCTGTTGTAGCCCTCTTCCTCATTCCCTCCCAATCCCACTCTCCCTCCCTCATCTCCTCCCATGTCCCTCTCTGAGTCCACTGATAAGGAGGTCCTCCTCCCCTTCCATCTTCTGATAGTTGCCGGAGCCAGCCAGCAGAGTCGAATGGTTCTTGAGTGTGGAGTGAGGATTAATATTAAAATAAACACACAGCACACAGAAACATTTTTAAAGGTCCAGACTTGACAGCCACAGCAAAAGGCAGGCTGCTGCCTCAAGCAGTGCAAGCAGCAAGTCTCAAGTCTCTGCCTCCTCCTCTGCCTTCAGCCCTCTGTTTCCTAACATTTAGATTCCCCACATTATCCTTGCTTTTTGTGAAATCTTAGGTCTGGTTCATGCTCCATGTCCTCCAAGCTCTCTCCTCCAGCTCTGCTCTCCTCATGCTCCTCCTACCCTTTCCTGTTCTCTGGCTCCTCCCATTGCATAACATTTTATCTAGTTGCTTTATTTGTGTCCTGTTTACATGAGAGTTGAGACAGGATGCTTGGAGCATCATCTTCAGCCTTCCTCTGCAGTAACTGTTGGCCTGTCCTTTTATTGTAGAGTTTCTAAGCCAGAGTAGAAACATCTCAAAACAATAGTTTAAATTCCACAAGCCTGAGGAAGAGGTGTGATCCTCACAAGCTATCCTACCTGCTGTCACAAACAAAAGGAGATGGACTTGCAAATTCTACCCTGCCTTTAGAGAAGGTCCAGTAAAAGCAGTCTCTCTGCTGAGATTTAAATATCAAAGAAGCTGCCAGAGGCACCGCTCCCAGGAGGAGACCTACACTATCAGGTCTCAGAAGGACTGGCTGCATTGTTATCCTCTGTGGCCTGGTAAGGCTGTTCCCCCTTCAGGGGGAGGTGATCAAAGAGCCAGCCACTGAGTTCATGTCACAGTCTCTTACTAGGGCAACCATTTGGAGACTGAGCTGCCATGGGCTACATCTGTGCAGGGGTTCTAGGTTATCTCCATGCATGGTCCTTAGTTGGAGTATCAATCTCAGAAAAGGCCTCTGTGCCCAGCTATTTTGGTTTTGTTGCTCTCCTTGTGGAGCTCCTGTCCCCTCCAGGTCTTACTATCTCCCCCTTCTTTCATAAGATTCCCTGTATTCTGCCCAAAGTTTGGCTATGAGCCTCAACATCCTCTTTGATACACTGCTGGGGAGAGTCTTATCTTTTAAATCATGTTGTTTTCAAGATAGCTAAATGAAAGTAGTGTAAAAGAATAATAGAAAATAACCACTATTAGGACTCATCCTCCTAGGCACCAGCATAAAGCAAAAGTTGTGTTTATTTTATTATACTAAAGTTATCACTAAACAGGTTGATGTCAAACTCTAGGCATAACTATAAAAGATGATTAATCTTAGGATTTTTTAGAGAAACTGCCTTGAACACACATAATATCTCCTGAGACAATTTCATCAGTTTGAAGCTGGAGATTTATTTTTCTCAGTAAGAACCTTAGAATAGTTGCTACCTTCCATTCTCCATAACGTTTAAAGAATCTTATTTGGTTCTTATCTTAATAAGGTTATTGTTAAAGATAAGAGAGAAAGTGATTAAGAATCAGAATCAGTGAAAACTAGGAGCAACACATAGGTGATTAGGAAAAAAATCTTGTCAAATATAATTTAGACCCTTGAGACTCAATTATTTAGACAATACAACCTTTCTGGAAAAAACCATAATTCTTTGAAATGTATGGTTTGTATTTTATGTGGACTTGCTTTAAAAAACATTCATAAACAGCTTACCTGCCAATTCTTCAATAAGTTTAAAACTGAACATATCAAAATATCACTCATGGTGAATACCAGGACAAATCTTGGAAAAACTGATTCATTTTTAATGCCACCTGCTTTACCCACAGAAAGTCTCCAAGAACCATGTAGTTAAATATTCCAAATAATGTTAGCTTTACAGTATATTTATGGCTTTCTGCAAAGATCTTTATCTATTGCAAGAAGACATTCTTTTTTTTAATTTTTTATCATTTTTTTACACTTTATTCATTTTGTATCCCCCCATATGATCCTCCCTCCTCCCCTCCCGATCCTACCCTTCCTCCCCCTTCTTCACATGCCCCACCCCAAGTCCACTGATAGGGGAGGTCCTCCTCTCCTTACATCTGATCTCCACTCAGGAGGAAGTGATCAAAGACCAGGCCTATCAGATTGTGTCAGAGACACTCCCTCTTCCCATTACTCTGTAACCTACTTAGACACTAAACTGCCAGGGATTAGATCTGCGCAGGGGTTCTAGGTTATCCCCATGCCTGGTACTTAGTTGAAGTATGGGCCTCTGGGAAGACCCCTGTGTTCAAATCTTCTAGTTCAGTTGCTCTCCTTGTGGGGTTCCTCTCCTCTCCATAACCTACTATTTCCCACTTCTTACATAAGATTCCATGCACTCTGCCCAACAGTTGGCCATAAAGTCACAGCATCTGCTTTGATAGTCTGCAGGGCAGAGCCTTTCAGAGGCCCTCTGTGGCAGGTTCCTAGGTTGTTTCCTGCTTCCTTCTTCTTCTGATGTTCAGCCTCTTTGCCTTTTGAGATGGGGATTGAGTGTTTTAGTCAGGGTCCTCTCTCTTGATTAGTTTCTTTAGATGGACAGATTTTAGGTTTATCCTATAAGTCTATATGAGTGAGTATGTACCGTGTGTGTCTTTCTGCTTCTGGGACAGCTCACTCAGGATGATCCTTTCCAGGTCCCACCATTTACCTGCAAATTGCATGATTTCCTTATTTTTCATTGCAGAGTAATACTCCATTGTGTAGATGTACCACAATTTCTGCATCCACTCTTCAGTTGAGGGGCATCTGGGCTGTTTCCAGCTTCTGGCTATTACAAATAAGGCTGATACAAACATGGCTGAGCAAATGTCCTTATTGTGTACTTGAGCCTCTTTTGGATATATGCCTAGGAGTGGTATGGCTGGATCTTGAGGAAGCGCTATTCCTAGTTGTCTGAGAAAGCGATAGATAGCTTTCCAGAGTGGTTGTACCAGTTTACATTCCCACCAGCAGTGGAGGAGGATTCCCCTTTCTCCACAACCTCTCTAATATGTATTGTCACTTGAGGTTTTCATCTTGGCCATTCTGATGGGTATAAGGTGAAATCTCAGGGTTGTTTTGATTTGCATTTCCCTAATGGCTAATGAGGTTGAGCATTCCTTCAAGTGTTTCTCTGCCATTCAATATTCCTCTACAGAGAATTCTCTGTTTAGCTCTGTTCTCCATTTTTTAATTGGATTACTTGGTTTGCTGCTTTTCAGCTTCTTTAGTTCTTTATATATGCTGGATATTAGCCCTCTGTCAGATAAAGGGTTAGTGAAGATTCTTTCCCAATCTGTAGGCAGTCATTTTGTTTTAATGATGGTGTCCTTTGATTTATAGAAGCTTTTCAGTTTCATGAGGTTCCATTTATTGATTGTTGATATTAGAGCCTGTGCTGTTGGTGTTCTGTTCAGGAAGTTGTTCCCTGTGTCAATGAGTTCTAGGGTATTCCCTGATTTATTTTTTCTAGCTGATTTAATGTGTCTGGTTTTATGTTGAGGTGTTTGATCCACTTGGACTTCAGTTTTGTGCAGGGTGATAAGTATGGATCTATTTTCATTTTTCTACATGTAGACATCCAGTTGTACCAGCATCATTTGTTGAAAATGCTATCTTTTTTCCACTGTATGGTTTTGGCATCTTTGTAAAAAATCAGGTATCCATAAGCGTGTTCTTCTGCTCTGTTCCATTGATCCACTATTCTGTTTCTATGCCAGTACCATGCAGTTTTTATAACAGTTGCTCTATAGTACAGCTTAAGATCAGGGATGGAGATACCTCCAGAAGATCTTTTATTGTAGAGGATTGTTTTAGCAATTCTAGGTTTTGTTTTGTTTTTTTGTTATTCCATACGAAGTTAAGAATTTTTCTTACCAGGTTTGTAAAGAATTGTGTTGGTAATTGGATGGGAATTGCATTGAATCTGTAGATTGCTTTTGGCAAGATGTCCATTTTTACTATATTAATCCTGCCAAGCCATGAGCATGGGAGATCTTTCCATCTTCTCATATCTTCTTCTAATTTTTTCTTCAGAGACTTGAAATTTTTTTTTCATACAAGTCCTTGACCTGCTTGGTTAGGGTTACACCAAAGTACTTTATGTCATTTGTGGCTATTGTGAAGGGTGTTGTTTCCCTAATTTCTTTCTCAGCCCTTTTGTCTTTTGTATACAGGAGTGCTACTGATTTTTTTGAGTTAATTTTGTATCTGGCCACGTTGCTGAAGGTATTTATCAGCTGTAGGAGTTCCCTGGTAGAGTTTTTGGGATTGTTCATGTATGCTATCATATCATCTGCAAATAGTGATAATTTGACTTCTTCCTTTCCAATCTGAATCCCCTTGATCTCCTTGAACTGTCTTATTGCTCCAACAAGGAATTCCAGCACTATGTTGAAGAGATATGGAGAGAGTGGGCAGCCTTGTCTTGTCCCTGATTTCAGTGGGATTGCTGTAAGTTTCTCTCCATTCAGTTTGATGTTGGCTATAGGCTTGCTGTATATCACCTTTACTCTGTTTAGATATGTGCTTGTATCCCTGATCTCTCTAATACTTTAAACATGAATGGATGTTGGATCTTGTCAAATGCTTTTTCAGCATCTAGGGAGATTATCATGTGCTTTTTTTCTTTAAGTTTGTTAATATGGTGGATCACATTGATGGATTTCTGTATACTGAAACACCCCTGCATACCTGGGATGAAGCCTACTTGTTCATAGTGGATAATATCTTTGATGTGTTCTTGTATTTGGTTTGCAAGTATTTTGTTGCGTATTTTTGCATCAATGTTCATAAGGGAGATTGGCCTGAAATTCTCTTTCTTTGTTGAGTCTTTGTGAGGTTTAGGTACCAAGGTGACTGTGGCTTCATAGACTGAGTTTTTTAATGTTCCTTCTGTTTCTATTTTGTGGAATAGTTCGAAGAGAATTGGAGTTAGCTCTTCTTTGAAGTTCTGGTAGAATTCTGCGCTGAAACCATCTGTTCCTGGGCTTTTTTTGGATGGGAGACTTTTCATGACCGCTTCTATTTCCTTGGGGGAGATAGGACTATCTAATTGATTTACCTGGTCCTGAGTCAGCTTTGGTAAGTCAAATCGATGAAGAAAATTGTCCATTTCATTTAGATTTTCAAATTTTGTGCCATATAGACTTTTGAAGTAAGTCCTAATGATTGTTTGGATTTCCTCAGTGTCTGTAGTTATGTCCCCCTTTTCATTTCTGATTTTGTTGATTTTGGTGGTGTCTCTCTGCCTTTTAGTTAGCTTGGCTAAGGATTTGTCTATCTTGTTGATTTTCTCAAAGAATCAGCTCTTGATTTCATTGATTCTTTGAATTGTTTTATTTGTTTCTAATTGATTGATTTCAGCCCTGATTTTGATTATTTCCAGCCGTCTGCTCCTTTTTGATGTGTCTGCTTCTTATTTTTCTAGTGTTTGCAAGTTGGGCTTAAGTTGCTTGAATGAGCTGTCTCGAATTTCTTCTTGAAGGCACTTAGTGCTATGAACTTTCCTCTTAGCACTGCTTTCATTGTGTCCCACAAGATTGGATATGTTGTGTCTTCATTTTCATTGAGTTCTAGGAAGATTTTAATTTCTTTCTTTATTTCTTCCCTGACCCAGCTGTCTTTTAGTAGCAAGTTGTTCAGTTTCAATGTATGTGTAGGCTTTTTGCTATTTCTGTTGTTACTGAGGTCCAGCTTTATTCCATGGTGATCAGACAGGATACAAGAGATTATTTCAATCTTCTTGTATCTGTTGAGGCTTGCTTTGTGACCAACTATATGGTCTATTTTGGAGAAGATTTCAAGAGGTGCTGAGAAGAAGGTAAATTCTTTTGTGTTTGGGTGTAAAGTTCTGTAAATGCCTGTTAGCTCCATTTTATTCATGACCTCTGTAAGAGACATTGTTTCTTCATTTAATTTCTCTTTTGTTGACCTGTCCTTTGTTGAGAGTGGGGTGTTGATGTCTCCCACTATTAATGTGTGGGGATCTATATGTGGTTTAAGTTTTATCAATGTTTCTTTTACAAATGTGGGTGCTCTTGTATTTTGGGCATACATGTTCAGGACTGTAATGTCTTCCTGGTGGAATTTTCCCTTGATGAGTATGAAGTGTCCTTCCCCATCTGTTTTTATTAATTTTGGTTGAAAGTCTATTTTATCAGATATTAGAATGGCTACTCCTGCTTGCTTCGTGGGTCCATTTGCTTGGAAAGTCATCTTCCAACCCTTTACCCTCAGGTAATGTTTGTCTTTGTGCCTTAGGTGTGTTTCTTGTATGCAACAGATTGCTGGGTTTTGTTTATGTATCCATTCTGTTAGTCTGTGTCTTTTTATTGGAGAGCTGAGTCCATTTATGTTGAGGGAGATTAATGACCAGTGGCTTTGATTTTGATGTTGGCTGTGGTCATAATATTGTGTGCTTGATTGCTTTTTGTTTTACTGTAGTAAGGTTAATTATTTCCTGTGTTTTCTTGAAAGTAGCTAATTTTCTTCGGTTGTATTTTCCCTTCCAGTGTCTTCTGTAATGCTGGATTTGTGTGTAGGTATTGTTGAAATTTGTTTTTGTTGTTGAATATCTTGTTTTCTCTTTCTATGAGGACTGAGAATTGTGCGGGGTATAGTAGCCTGGGCTGACATCTGTGTTCTCTTAGGGTCTGCATGATATCTCTCCAGGCCCTTCTGGCTTTCATAATCTCTGTTGAAAAGTCAGGTGTGATTCTAATAGGTTTGCCATTATATGTTACTTGGCCTTTTCCCCTTGCAGCTCTTAGTATTTTTTTTTTCTTTGTTCTGTATACTTACTATATTGATTATTATGTGACGGGAGGATTTTCTTTTCTGGTCAAATTTGTTGGGTGTTCTGTAGGCCTCTTGTATTCTTATTGGCCTCTCCTTTAACTTGGGGAAATTTTCTTCAATGATTTTGTTGAAAATATTTTCTGGGCCTTGGAGAAGGGAGTCTTCTTTTTCCTGTATTCCTATTATTCTTAGGTTTTGTCTTTTCATATTGTCTTGGATTTTTGGACAGTCTGTGTCAGGAATTGTTTGGATTTAACATTTTCTTTGACAGATACATCGATTTCTTTCATTGTATCTTCTACACCTGAGATTCTTTCTTCCATCTCTTGTATTCTGTTGGTTATGCTTACCTCTGTAGTTCCTGTTTTCTTCCCTAAATTCTTCCTCTGCATTATTTCCTCCATTTGTGTTTTCTTTAATTTTTCCAGTTCTATCTTCATATCTTGAGTTGTTTTGTTTACTTCCTTCACTTGTCTGATTGTATTTTCCTGTTTTTCTTTTAGTTATTTCAGCTCTGTTTCTTTTATTTCTTTCAGTGATTTAATTATTTCTTGTCTGAAGGCCACAAACTGTTTGCCTGCATCTTCCCGTATTTCTTTATGGATGGCCATAATCTGCTTGTCTTTGACTTCCTCCATTTCTTTATGGATAACGATGATTTGTCTGGTTTTATCTTCCTCCAATTCTTTACGTATTTTATTTGTTTCCTCTATTATCCTCTTCATCAGCATAGATGTAAGGTCATCTTCTTGATTTTCTATTATGCTGGGTTGTCCAGGGCTGCTTGCACCTGGATGGCTGGGTTCTGGAAATGCCATATTGCTCTTTCTTTTGTTGGTTGGGCTTTTACGCTGACCTCTACCCATCGGGCTGTTTTAGGTGTTGGCTGTTAGTTTCTGTGCTTCCTGGAGTCCTGAGGTAGGGAGAATCCCCTTGGCCAGAAGATGATTTTTCCTGAAGGAGGCCTCCTCTGCTTTTTATGTATTGTCACTGTATGGCCATTGTTTCTCAGGAATTGCCACTGCTCACCTCAGGTGTATAGACCTGAGTAGTAGCTGTGGTCTTTGTTAGTTAGGGGGCTCTCCTCTCACCTGTAGAAGTTCTCAAGACAGTTGCCCTGCTGCTGGGTTTCTCTTTCTGAATTTAGTGAGCTGTTGTTTTCCAGGTACAGCCCTCTTGAAGATCCTGCTGATTCCCTAGCTGTGGGGTTTTCTCCCAACAGGGAAACTCAGTCTGGTATCCTGGGGCACACAGTTCTGTTTGGGAAGGTGAGAGGAGCACCCAGCAAGTCTCTAGGCCAGGGGCTGAGTGTTCTGCTCTGGGCCTGGAGAATGAGTGCCTAGGTTGAGTTGGCGCCTGGGAGTGCCACTCTGGTCTGGATGCTCTGCACGCCTCTCTAGGCTAGAAACTCAGGGCTCCTCTCTGGTCAGGAGGCTGGGTGCCTCACTCTGAGCCTGAAGCTGTGTGTCCCTGTCTGGGATGGTGGTGTGGGTGCCACTCTAGTCCGGATGCTGTGCACCCGGGTCTGGGATGGCGGCTGAGTGAGCTGCGTTGTTCCAGAGGGTCTACACTCTGATCTGGGCTAGCAGTGTGTGTCCCCTTCTGGGCCAGATTTGGGACCACCGTTCGGTTTGGGATAGCTAGTAGAACCCGAAGGCACAGACTCGTTTGGCTCTGCCTTTCTGGCCTTTGGGAGTCTGGGCATCTGCCTAAACTGGAAAATTTACTGGAGACCTTTTCGGGGTGGGGGTGTTGGCTGAGTGCTCTGAGATCATACCAGCCGATTCCCTCCGTGTGGGTTTGCACCCGGAAGTGAAACTCAGTCTCTGATGCCCTGGGGCCCACAGTTCTATCTGAGGCAGTGAATCAGGCACACAGGCAGTGATTTGTGCCGGAGCCTGGGTCCCCGGCTCTGGCTCTGGGCTGGCTCCTGGGGCGTCCTCGGAACCCGAGTTTTTTCCAGGGGATGTCTGGGTGACCTAAGGCTGGTCCCAATCTTTTCCTGCACCGTGGGGTTATCTCTCAACTGGAGATTCCAGTCTCTGATGGTGTGGTGAACACAGTTCAGTCTGGGACAGTGACCAGAGCACACTGGTGTGTGGCTCTGGGCTGGCGACCAAGCATCTGGGGGAACTGGGATCTCTTGTGTGGTTTAGCCAGGTGAGTTAAAAGCTGATTGAATCCCCCACCGTGGGGTATCCTCTTACCTGGGAAACACAATCACTTGTGTTTTATGGCCACAAATTCTGATTGCTGGTCACTATGCCGATCCTGCTGTGCTGCTGGTCAGAATGAGAATCCTCCCGGCGCCGCCATCTTGCCCCGCCTCCGCAATCGAAGACATTCTTTGATGAGGGATGAAACCTGTGCTTATCTATGGGTATAAGAACAAATATTAGGAATATAGTTAGGAAAGTACTGGTTGTAGATCCTCCTCCAAGATCCACTATTTCACTAGCCTTAAACATTTGAGTTGGTATCTGACCAGTAGATTTCTCTCTGGTTGAGGAGGCCTAAGGGAATGAGAGACTGTAAGAGTTGATGGAACTGGAAGTTTTCTGTCAGAATTTATCTCTAGATAACATCTAGATAATATCAGAGAAGTTACACCATGAAATATCAACATGACCACCAAACAAGACCTGAACAAGGCCAAGGATGACATCAAGAGACACACTAACAGATCTCTCATGGGGCTTCAACCCTAGACAAAAACTATAAACAAATAAGGAATTCTGAGAGTGGAAAAAAATATCCCCCCAAGAAAGGACCCCCACCATTGGTTTTCTAATACTAAATGATCAGGCCTGAAATCATATACATACAAGTAACATTATATTGGCTGATCATGTTGTATTTATATATTTAGGAGTGTGTGTGTGTGTGTGTGCTTGTATGTAAAATAACAATTACATAATTAGAGGCAATAAATTTAAGAAAGAACAAAGGGTTATATGGGAAGAATTGAAAGGAGAAAAGGGAAGGGAACGTCATATAGTTACTTTTTAATTTTAAAATATAATTTAATGATATTTGTGTTATCTCATGTTAACAGCAGAAACAACTTAATAAACAAAATTTGTGATATATATATATATATGTATATATGCAATAGTTGCTGGGAGAGTAATGACATTTTCTTCAGAACCACTACTAAGGTTTATATGTTCCTGTAGACAACCTTAATGAAAGTCACTGTGTTGGCTTCGGAGATGTAGTTCATTTGTTAGAGTACCTGCCTAGCATTCATGAATATATATAATGTAATAGTATATATCATATATATGTATATATACATATATATTATGTTATATGAACATATATGTATATATAAAACAGGATATATATACATATCGCTATATTGTTATTATAATATTTTATTTTGTTATAAATTAGCTATTTAGAATTATTGTTACAAATGCATAATTCAAAATAATGTATTTGAACTGAGAGGAAAACCATGAGTGTTTTAATGTCTGTCATGTAATAAGAATAAAAAACTTTGACTTGTTAACAAATCGGTGATATGGCATTGCATATATTTAATTTAAAACAAACATTTTCATGGTGGTCCAAGAAAGGTTTCTCACT